>NC_133450.1:4107016-4415052 GCF_048565385.1 Saimiri boliviensis
CCCACCTGCTCCTGGACAGCAGCAAGGGTCTTACAAGGCCAGAAGGCAGCCCTGTTTGTTCGTGCCTGCAGAAAGGGCAGAGGAATGTGATGTTCCCAGGAACTGTGTCCTAGACTCATAGGTTTCGATTGCTCAGCCTGGTGTAGGCAGCGAGACTATATCTGCGCCAGTATTCTGGGCTGTCTCTTCCCTTCACTCTCGGCCGTTCCCAGTTGTCAAAGATTGGACAGGGTCCTGGTGTGGCCAGCTCTAACCGTTGCTCAAGCCAGTCAGCACCTCCACAGAGCCAGCTAGCTGCTGGGCCCAGGAGCTTCCAGAGAGCTCTTCAGAGCTCCTCAGGGGCCTATGGACCTCCTAACCCTAGCAGGCCTCCTGCCTCAGGCACAACTTGGGAAGGCTCCATCAGCTCCTGTGTGGCCCTGCTGTACCTGTTGTCTGTGGTCGGTATGCAGAGGCAAGTCCAGGGTAGGGACAGGCAGGATCCCTCAGGCTTGCCCATAGCCCAGACAGCAAAACTGCAGTCAGATCAGTGTCTGTGAGTTTCAGGTGGAACCTTAGATGGCCTGCTGAACCTCAGGCCAGCTCGCTGGTCTGGCCGCCCAACCAGACCAGGTAGACAGAGTCGAGGCCTCAGGGCTCTCAAGCATCTAAGAGCGCAGCTGCATTTGGAAGTGCTCACAGCAGGTGTGCTTCATGGTCAGCCCGTAAATGGGAGTCATGTCCACCTTCACGCCCGATGGCACGCTGAATTCAACCTGCTGCAGCAGGATGGCCAGGAAGAGAAAGACCTCCCAGCGGGCAATGGCCTCCCCGATGCACCTCCGTTTGCCCATGCCAAAAAGAACCACCTTCTCGCTCAGCACCTTGTTGATACCACCATCGGGGGTGAGAAACCGTTCAGGCAGGAACTCAGATGGGGTGATCCATAGCTTCCTGTAAGCAGAGGGAAGCAGCTGAAGTGGAAGGCTGGGGCTCAGAAGCGTCAAGTGGGTGGAACCCCAGTCCTAAAGGATAGAGGACAGGCAAGTGGCCCGCGGACCGGAGGATCAATGCAGTGATTGTATTAATCATAAATAAGAGCTTAAGAGGGTGGACCCAGCCTTTCCTCTGCACCTCTGAACTTACTGGTCGTGGTTGATCTGCCACTGGTTTACAAAGACACAACGCCCCTTGGGGATGTAAAAGCCTTTCAGACTTGTGTCTCTTGTGGTGCTGGAGAGAAACAGAGCTCAGTCAGGCTCAGTGGCAACAGGCAAATCTCCCTGTCCCCCATGCCATGTCCCTCCCATTAACCCTAATCAGGTATGCGGGCTGGAGTGAGGCCAGTGTCAGACAGCAGTGGCTCCATGGGGCCTCACCTGTGGGGGATGGTGAAGGGGACGAAGGAGGAGTGTCGGAAGGTCTCCAGGATGAAGGCCTCCATATAGGGCAGGTGGAATCTGTCAGAGAGCCGGGGCCGCCGCTCCCTGCCAATCACTGTGTCTGCAGAACAAAGGGAACGAGGTGAATTCAGGGGCTGCCTAGACCTGGCCAGGACCCTGGCACTCACCCCTTTACAGGGAGTCACTACCTACCTAGCTCCTCCTGGATCTTTCTCTGTACCCTGGGGTTTGTCACCAAATACATGAGGCTCCAGGAGATAGCTGTTGTGACTGTGTCAAACCCTGGACAGGGTAGAACAGACAATTAGGCAGGCGGCAAGTCAGGGTACTTGAGCACAGGAAGGACACAATGGGGTGACTCATACCAGCTCCAAAGAGGTCCAGGACGACATTAATGATCTTCTCATCTGACAGCTGGATATTGGCGTTCTCATCCAGCTGCTTCTCCTGACAGTGCTCAATCAGGCTGTCTGTGATGTCCCGGATGCGCCCCTTAGGTAGGGAAAGTCCACAGGTGAGCAAAGATCTCACACCCAGAGCTACCTCTCCACCCAGGTCTGGTTCTTCACTATCCAGAGCACGTCCGTTCAGGAGGTGATGCTCCCGGAGCCTGTTGTCCCAGCTTCTCTCTGCTTACTACCTTAGAATGCTGCTAGCCCCAACTCAAGGGACATCTGACACACAGATAACATACTGTTATCATCTGGATGTGCTCTTTATCTTCGATGAGGCCAGGAGGCCAACTCTTTAACTCTTCCCGGCTCCCTCAACAACTGCCCCAGGGTCGGGCATGTGATGGCTATTCAGTGGCTATTGCTGTCTGATGGAAGCTCAGAAGCATTAGTCAAGATAAGTTCTATTTCTCTTCCGAGGAAGGAGAGCACTCCACAAATGGCTTCAAGATCCCAGGTTGAAACCTCCCTGAGAACTTGCCAAGCCCCATGCAGTTCCTCTTACCTCTGACCTCCCAGGCTCTGACCCCATCTGCTTCCCACCACCCACCTGCCTCTCCCCAGCCTGTACCTTCTCAAAGGTTTTGTAGTGCTCCTTGATCATCTTCTGCAGGAAGTTGTAGAACTTCTCATTCAGGTCCTTGAAGGCATTCAAGGAAGAATTGGGCAGGTAGCGAAGAATAGGGATGAAGTCAGCTGGGTTTCCAGAGCCAGCCACCTCCGCGAAATGGTTACTCAGGTTGACTATGCTAAGCAGTTCTTGGTGGTTGTGGTCATAGAGCTGGCCAAAGCAAATGGCACAGATGACGTTGGCCACTGATACCATCACATGTCTGTAGGGGTTAAAGCGCCCAGGCCCTGCCATCAGCTCCTGCAACCTGCTGATCAGGGTCTCAGCCTCCTTGCTCACATGCTTCTCCAGGTAGGAGGATGAGGAGGCCGGGTCAGAGGCGATGGAGAAACTCTTGAGGCCATTCTGGGCCAGGCGCCGGCGGGCAGCCCACACGGGTCCAGAGTCTGGGCTGAAGGACATGCTCTGGCCACCACTGATGAGGGTGAAGCTGTAGAGGTCGGGCCGGCCCTTGAAATCGTCGCCCTGCCGCACCAGGGCCTGCCGGATGGTGTCCAGGCCGCTCAGCACCACCACGGGCGTGCAGCCAATGCGGATCTGCAGCACGTCCCCGTACCGCTGGCTCATCCTCGTCAGCGCCAGGTGCGGGTTCTTCCCCAGGGTCAGCACATGCCCGAGCAGGGGCCAGCCCCATGGCTCTGGGGGACTTTTCAGGCCTTTGGGGACCTGAGGTCTTGAGGCCTTGATTACCCAGAATACCAGACAGAAGATGACAGAGGCCAGGAGAAGCTCCGTGACCGAGACGGAGATTGGAAAAAGCATGATCAGTGTAGTGATCTTGGAGGTGGCTGCTAAGAGATGGGGCAGGAAGAAAAAAAATCAAGCCATCAGATTGGGGGATGAGAAGAGCCAATATCCCAGAATGTCAGCCTGCAGCCTGCTGGTCAGGGAAAGGGGAAACCTTTCCACCTAGAACTGCTTACTGGGCATGAAGAAGAGGACGAGGTGGAGAGAAGTTGTTTGTTGAGCTACCACTGTGGGCTACGAATTTCTCAGTCCTTCTTCATTCACCCCGGCCACAAATCTATGAGGTCAGCTGCAGTGAGGCTCAGAGAAGGTAAGACACTTGCCCAAGGTCACACAGCCGGAAAGTGTTGGATGCAGACTCCCAAGTCAAGTTGCCTAATTCCAGAATGCTTTCTCTTAACTGCTGTGCCAATCTAAAATGACATCTTCCCAGATCAATCTGTGATTTCCATATGGTACCAGTACCTCTATTTACTTCCCATTTTCCTAAAATCAACCTTAAATCTCTCCACATATCATCATAAACATATCTGTGTGAAAGTACAACTTTGATTTTCCCCCAACACATTAAAATAAACACATATTCAATGTGTATCACACCAAGTCTTACCCATCACACTTAAGAAAACCATGTTCTCGGGGGGAATGAAGGATCATCTGCTCCTTTAGCTTCATTTAACGTTTGGAGGAAGTGACCCCTGGAAGCAGCACTGACTTGCCCAAAGTCCCCCAGCAATCAGTGACAGAGCCAGGACTCAGACTCCTTAGGGACACTTTCCTGGAAATGGCCAGCTGCTGTCACATGTACCTCTCTTTGAAGAGTGGTCAGATGAATGAAGGAATTTTCCCAGAACCCTCAGTTCTCTGATGCTCAATCTCAGGATGCAGGAAATCTCACCAGACCCCAGGACAGAGTGAGGAAGAAATAGGGCACAGGATGGCCGCTTCCCAAACCAGCTCTCAGCCCCAGCTCTCTGAGTTAAACTGACTCACACTTTAAAGGCAGCTAGATTGAGCGCATTAGTCAAAAAAATCCAGGCCAGGGTTTTTGTTGGGCCCAATTCTCAATGAATGAACAGTTTGGACCTCCTGCTTTTGCAAGTTACCTGAACCAGAGAATAAATGGAAGGTTCCCACTAGGTTGTAAGAAAACCCCAGACTGGAATAGGGGAAATCAGGAGTAGATCTGAACTGAAAGGAAACTGGGGCAATACTTTCTCTGTAAGCTTGATCTAGAAAAGACGTGTAAATTCATAAACCACTCTCTCCAACACATCAGGCATCTCTGTCTGCTACCCTGGACTGGCGATCAGTAGACCCAACATTCTAGTCAAAGTGATCTTGGACTGAACATTTTACTTTTCTGGGGTCCAATTTCAATACCTGAGAGAGCGTGAGAAGAGATCTCTCAGTTCATAGTGGCCAGCAGGATCGGAGGGAAGAGAAGACCCAGATTCGCTGTGGGGAATCTTAAAGTCCTACCAGTGAGGCTCCCACAGGGGAACCACACTAGACAGAGAGATGGATGGCTCCTATCACAAGTGTTATAGAGGGAGGGAGGCTTCCTGGAGGGGCTGAATCTCAAACCACACTAGATCCCTGAGCGAATGGGGGACAGTGCCAGGCTTTGGTGTGCCCTGGCATCCCCTGCTGCACAACGGGTGTCCAAGGACCTGCAGCCTTTGTAAGATGGTAGGAGCCAAGGGAGATGTGACTGGTGAGTTTTTAGGGCTGGTATTTCCAGCTCCCTGCAGTTGGCAGTCTGTCACCCTGATTGTCTCCCACCAAAGGACAAAGAAGACAGTCAATAAGATAGGAAAGGCCTGGTACTCTTGCACAGATCGGTCTCTCTTGTCTGGCTGTCTAGGACATCTCAGTTCTGACAAGCCACCCCTTGGGAGAGTAAAATCTGCCAGGGGTGGGTTCTTGGCTAAGGCAGGGTACAGCTGGTAAGAACCCAGCCCACCCCCTCCATCCACGCTGCCCACCCAAGGAGAAGCCCGTGTCATCAGAAAGCCTGAGGGAGGGGTTGCACATATTCCAGCCTGCCAGGTGGCCTTGATGGGAAAGCCTCAAGGTGAGCAGACAGTCATTAGGGGATGGAGCTAAAGCCTGGGTCCTGAAGTCCTGAATGAGATGTCATCTGTATCTAGAGGTCTGGTACCAGCTGTGGAATCATGTATAAGTCCTCCGCTTTCCCTTGCCTCAGTTTCCCCACTAGGGGGCTAGACTGCCTGGTCACTAAAAACACTCTGACACTGCCGGGCACGGTGGCTCACGCCTGTAATCCCAGCACTTTGGGAGGCGGAGGCGGGGGGATCACGAGGTCAAGAGATCGAGACCATCCTGGTCAACATGATGAAACCCCGTCTCTACTAAAAATACAAAAATTAGCTGGGTATGGTGGTGCACACCTGTAGTCCCAGCTACTGGGGAGGATGAGACAGGAGAATTGCTTGAACCCAGGAGGCGGAGGTTGCGGTGAGCTGAGATTGAGCCATTGCACTCCAGCCTGGGTAACAAGAGCGAAACTCTGTCTCAAAAAAAAAAAAAAAAAAAAAAAAACACACACTCTGACACTGCCTGGTCACTAAAAACACTTTGCTCCCTTTTGAAGGTGCTAGACAGGTAGCTACGTAGGAAGTCCTGGAGGCACCAAATGTTCCTTCTATTGGCAAGCCAGAAGCCCCCCAGCACTCACCTGTGGCTGTAAGGAGGTACTGAGCTGAGCTGGGAAGAGTGGACTCTTGGAGCCTGGGACCACAAGGATCAGGGAGGGTTCCAAGGAACTGTCACCTCCAGGGTGAGGGTGAAGGCACTGCCACCTTTATAGGCGGGCTCGTGCCTGTGGCCACGCCCCCTTCCCCCAGTGCGCGCAGAGGTGGACGAGGGGAGGAGCAGCCTGAACCCGGCTGGTCTCTCTGGGACAGGAGGAAAAGGTGGGGAGGGGGCGGGGGGGTTGGCGCGGGGAGGGGGCGCCGGTGGGCAAGGACTCATTCTTGGACACCTCATCTCGGTGCCTGGACGTACAGGGGTGGGGGCCGGGGACACCTGGAAGCCCCGGTTCCAAGGCGCCCCAAGGGCAGTGCAGGACCCAGCCGAGGAGCGGGTTTGAGGGAGAAGTCCCAGGACGGCCCGAAGAGAGGGTGCGGGAAGCTCCGTCCCGGGGCGCTGGGACTCCTCTTGGCTATGTCTGCACCCACCGGAACACTGGGCGAGCAGGTGCCCGCCCGGCGCTCCAGCCTAACCGGACTCGGCAGGCGGGGGCCGGGCTGCGCGTGGTGACCTCCTCCCCGGGGTTACCGAGTCCCGGCTCGCGTGAGAAGCGCTGCGACCCCGGCCCTGAGGTCACGGGGGCCGGAAGGCCAGAGGCGCCGCGGAGCGGGCGGTGTCCCCCAGGGCCCGGGGCTAGCAGAGGTTCGCGCCTCTTGGCGGAAGGACTGGAATGGATGGCGAAGGCGCAGGCTCCGCGCCGCCTCTGGGATCACCTTAGTCCGGATGCAACCCGGCCCCTGAGGGTCCCTCCTGGCTCCCGGGGTTGCTAGTGCTTTAGGGGGCGGAGCACAGAAATCCGGGGACCCGCGCCGAGGAAAAACTCTGGGGCCCAGGGACCACGGAGGGGGCTCCTGACGCGAAGCCCCCACCCCACCGCCGGCTAGCTCGCGTGCGCCAGCGACATCCCTCTAGGGGCAGAGGTCAGGCTGCCCGTCCCCGCCCCACCTGGCCCGGGGGCGCGGTGCCCGGGCGTTGCGTGAGAAGGGCCGGAGGCCCGCGCAGCCACCCGGCCGCCCCATTCCCCTGCCAGGCGCGGGTCCCGCAGTCACGCGAGGCGGGAGGGAGTCGGGGCGGGGCCCTTAAAGGGCCAGCCTTCCTCGCGGCGTGGGGTTGGGATGGAGGGAGAGGAACGGCCGAAGGGTGGCGAGTGCGGGATTGGATAGAGGGGGTGCGGTGCAAAGGGTCCAGGTGTGCCTGCGGCTTCTGCCTGCGAGGAGAGGCAGCCTGCGAGTGTCCCCATTTTTGATCCACGTCCATGGCAGGTCACGAAACCCCAGCGCCGCCTGGCACAGTCTGGCTGCCTGCCTCCGAGGCTTCCCGCCCTCCCGAGCCTTCCTGTTACAGAGTTTCCAGGAAAAAAGTCGTCATATTTGCACGTCTAGCTCAACCTGGCCCCATCTAACATCATCACCCGCCACCCCCGACTGCTCCCCAACCCGATGGCATCAACATCCGTCTCTGGTCCAGGCCAGAAAACAACCCCCTCACCTCCCATTCCAGTCATATGCCGCCTCTTGCATTGCACAAATATTTACTGAGCAACTACTATGTGCCAGGAGCTGTTCAGAGGCGCTGGTGACTGACAGACAAGGAAACAGAGCTAATAATAGCACTCCTGATCTCCTGGAGGTACATTCTGATGGAGGGAGACAAGTAATATGCCCCCAAATCTAGAGAATGTCAGAGGGCAAAAAGGGCTCTTGAAAAAATTAAACAGAGAAGGGGTGAGAATTATGTGAGGGAAGACTGCAATTCAAAACAAGGTGGTCAGGGAAGGCCTTGCAGAGAGCGGCGGGAGAGTGGAGTCAGGAATCAGTGGCACAGATATCTGGATAAAGAGTGTATCTGGGCAGGTGCGGTGGCTCACCCCTGTAATCCCAGGACTTTAGGAGGCCGGGGCAGGAGGATCACCTGAGGTCCAACATTGGAGACGAGCCTAGCCAATATGACAAACCCCTGTTTCTACTAAAAGTACAAAAATTAGTCAGGCGTAGTGGTGCTTGCCTGTAATCCCAGATACAGGGTGGGGGTGGCTGAGGCAGGAGAATTGCTTGAACCTGAGAGGTGGAGGTTGCAGTGAACTGGTGTGCTGAGATCCCGCCACGGCACTCCACCCTGGATGAGAGAGTGAGACTCGTCTCAAAAAAAAAAAAAAAAAAAAAAAAAAGAAAGAAAGAAAGCAAGTGTGCAACTGGCAGAGGGACTAAGCAAAATCAAAGCCCTGCCCCCCATAGTGGTTCTTGAAGCAGAGAGCAGTACCAGGGATGTGCAGAGGTCATGTGACTTGGGAGTTCTCCTGGCATGTAGTCCGGGGGATGGGATGCCCTTGAGGGACAGTGTCCTGCCCCATGTGCAGGAAGCACGCCATTGAGAAACATGGGCCTTCCTCTGTGCGGGATAGAGACATGGCTAGGGTGTGAGAGAAGCAAGATCACTCGGGCTACTGTGCTGAGGATAGGAGGCACATTTCTCTGCTTTGGCATCTGGCCAGCTCCACTGCCACAGCTCATCCAGGGCCCGTCATTGTTCCCTGGAGTACTTAGTCTTCACCTAGGTTCCCATTTGCCTTTTGCTCCTTCCAGTTCCTTCTCCACCCTGTGGCACCCTGTCAAAAATGAGTGGTCCTGCCAAAAATGCAAAATCTCATTCTATCGCCACCTTGCTTGAACCCCTTTGGTAGCTCCCACCACTCTGAAGGTAGGAATGAGAATCTTTAGCAGAACCTACCAGGTCTACCTGCTTCTAGTTCTGGTGCCGCCTACCTTGAGTCTCAGATAAAACATCACTTCTTCAGATGCTTTTCTGGATTCTCCCCGCAGAAAATGAGGTTTCTCCTGATCACTGTATCCAGCACTTCTCCATGGTAATTCTTAGGACGTTGGATACTTGCTGTGAACCCAACGCAACCTGCTACTCCTCTCCGTATGCTCTAACAAGGAAAACCAACCTGCGGGAAATTAACCTGATAAGCCAAGTCCGGGCAAGATATTAATAACGAAAAGGAGTTAGACATAGCTATACTATACACAGGCCAAATGGCAAGACAGATGTTGAATCCAAAGTGCTGATGCTATAAAGGTGGAATTGAGGCAGCAGAACAGGCAGGAGACAAGGGAGGTATTACTGGGCTTTCTCAGCACCTTTCCAATCATTCTACCCTCTGCATCTTTGACTCAGCCTGAGAAGCTTCATGGTACTCAGCAGAATTGTGTCCTTCAATCCTATTTGGAGCTAGAGCCATGGAGAGAACAACCCCGCGTGAAAGCCATGGCAAGGAAGTAGAGAGCAAGGCACTCTTCAATCCTCTAACCTGCTCTGCAGCACAACCTCTTCTTCAGCTTCCCAGGGTCCCCACCAATGCCCCAGCTCTGGAGAATCATGGCAGCCTGGTCATCAGGACTGGAAGGCCATCCAGTGCTGGGGCTCCTGACAATCGACCTTTCTCCCAATAGAGAGTCCATTGCTTTAGGCTGGGCGCAGCGGCTCACATCTGTAATCCCAGCACTTTGGAAGGCTGAGGTGGGCGAATCATGAGGTCAGGAGTTCGAGACCAGCCTGGCCAACCTGGTGAAACCCCGTATCTACTGAAAATACAAAAAATTAGCCGGGCGCAGGTGACAGGCACCTGTAATCCCAGCTACTCAGGATGCTGAGGCAGGAGAACTGCTGGACCCCGGGAGGCGGAGGCTGCAGTGAGCCGAGATCACACCACTGCACTCCAGCCCAGGTGACAGTATGAGACTCTGTCTCAAAAAAAAAAAAAAAGAAAGTCCGTTGCTTTGTTTGTATTCTCGAAGAGGCTCTCAACTCCTCAAAAATTCGTTAGCTAAATAAGTCAATTCCTCTCTTACTTCTTAGGTGGAGAGACGGGTGCCAGAAAAGAAAAGGCCCCGGTACACATGGCAAATCAAAGCAGAGCGTGGAACTCAGCCCCTGGGCCAGGGCCCCCCACCTCTCCATACCCGTGGGCTGGTGCACTGGGGTTACAAGAGGTGTCGCATGTCTCATCACCAAGCCCTGTCATGGCTAATAGCTCACAGTAATAGGAAGGGGGGCCCTCACTGAGCACTGGGCAGAGAAGAGGGCGTCAGGCAAGCACTTGGAAGACCTTGGCCTGGAGCTGAACACCCAGTCATCCTGGGTCAAAGTTTGCATGCCTTTGCGTGAGAAGCTCTTTGGCTAGGATTCCCTAGCAATCGATACCAGGAGCAGGGGCAGAAGGGCTGGGAAGGGGAGAGGGCTCTGGGCCGGAGAGGTGGAGACAGCTGAGAGGGCTTAGCCCAGCAGAATCATCGGCCTAGGGCTTTCAGTGAGCCCTGCTGAGGACTGTGGGGAAGAGGGACCGGGAGACAAGCAAGACCCACAGCAAACTCGTGCCCCGTGGTAGAGACGGGAGCCATACCCCAGACAGGCCCTGTGATGAGTCTGGGGGTGCTGTGGAGGTGCTGCAGGAGCTGTGAGGAGGCTGGGGTGGGAGGGGTGTTAAAGGGATGCTCCAGAGAGTGGTGAGCTGGAGAAGGGTCCTGGAGTCTGAGGAGCACAAGAAGGGCGTTCCTAGCATAGGGAAGAGGCTCAACGTGAACAACAGATGGTAGTGGGAGGTCGGGATGGGGCAGTTTGGGTGGATGTGGAGAACTGGAAATTGTCTCCCAGTGTGTCCTCTTCCCACCCAGCCACCCTCTTCTCCTCCTGAGATCTGAGCCTGAGCACCTTCACCTCCTCTCCTGCCTGTGCCCAGAGAGCCAGAGAGATTGAGTTTGCGGGACGCAGGGCTCAGATGGGGCAGCTCTTGGCTCCCCGGCTCTTGGCTGCTATTGTTAAGGTGACAGTACTTTCCCAGGACAGTCTAAGCCTATTGTCCCGGCAGAATTGTTAAAGGTACCCTCTTTCACTCTTAAAAGATCCAGGCTTGGATAATAATAAGCAATATAGTCACCCCAATGATGGTGGGCATCTGCAGGTTTTGGGGGCCCAGCATCTGTTCTCCAGAGCTTCCTTTGGCAATACCACATCCATAGTCCTTTTGGGATCACCCCACCCTTACTCTCAGCCAGTAGGGTTACCCTCCCCAGGCCAAGCCAAAGAGAACCCTATGAGAAGTTCTTTTTGGTTTGTTTTTCCCCTCCCTGTCTCCCTCTGTCACCCAGGCTGGAGTGCAGTGGCACAATCTTGGCTCACCGCGACCTCTGCCTCCTGGATTCAAACGATTCTCCTGACTCAGCCTCCCAGGTAGCTGGGATTACAGGCACTCACCACCACACCAGCTATTTTTTTTTTTTTTTGTATTTTTAATAGAGACAGGGTTTCACCATGTTGGCCAGGTTGGTCTCGAACTCCTGACCTCAGAGGATCTGCCTGCCTCAGCCTCCCAAAGTGCTGAGATTACAGGCGGTGAGCCACCACGTCTGACCTAGTCGGTGTTATCCTGTTGTAGCAACAGACATGCTCCCATGGTCTTTGCCAAGGAGGTAGTCTATTCAGATCCACTGGGGCGTCCAGCCAGTGAGGACCACTCAGCCAACTTAAGAATCCTTTTTTCCAACTCAACTGCTCCACCACTTGAAGACACCCAATAGCCCTTCTCCCGCAATCTTGATTCTTCCTCCTTAGCACTCACCACTCCTGTTTTGTCTAGGAACCTCCATTTTCCTTTCTAGAACTATGTGCTTTAGAGGAAGCGGACCCCAGCTCTAGCCTCAGAGCGTGGGTTTTGGCTGATCTGAACCAGTCATTGTGGTCCTGGCTGTCTTGCTGGTGATTTGATTAAACATAGATCTGTGACACAGTTCTGGCCAATGATATGTAGGAAAAAAAATCTCCTCAGAGAACTTTTAGGAGAAGGTTTCTTCAGTCCTCAAAGGGACACATGAGAATGAAACTGACTCCTGTCTCTCACCATATACAAGAATCAAATCAAAACAGATTAAATACTTATATCAAAGACCCCAAACTGTGACGTTACTAAAGGAAACATTGGAAAAACTCTCCAGGACTGGACAAAATTCCTCTTTTTTCTCCTTTTTTTTTGTGGTAGAGATGGAGTCTCAACTCTGTTACCCAGGCTGATCTCCAACTTCTAGGCTCAAGTGATCCTCCTGCCTGGGTCTCACGAAGTGCTGGAATCACAGGCATGAGCCACCTTGCCTGGCTTGGACAGAGATGTCTTGAGCAATAGCTTACAAGCACAGGCAATAAAAGAAAAACAGCAAAGGAAACAGCAAAGTGAAGAGACAGTCCCCAGAATGGGAGAAAACATTTGCAAACTTCCCATCTGACATGGGATTAATAATTAGAATGTATAAGTTGCTCAAACAACTCAATAAGAAAATAATCTAATCATCTGCTTTTAAAATTTAATCCTGCAAAATATCCGAATAGATATTTCTCAAAAGAAGAAAGACAAATGGCAAGCAAGTATGTGAAAAGGTGCTTAACATCACTGATCGTCAGAGTAATGCCAATCAAAACTGCAGTGAGATATCCTCTCACCGCAGTTAAAATGGCTTTTGTCCAAAGGATAGCCAATGACAAATGCTGGAGAGGTTGTGGAGGGAAGGGGACCCTCGTACACTGTTGAAAATATAAATCAGTATAAACACTGTGGAGAACAGTTTGGAGTTTCCTCAGTCACTAAATTCAATAAACTAAAAATACAGTCCAGCAATCCCACTGGTGTATAGATACCCAAAAGAAAAGGAAAAGGAAATAAGTATATCAAAGCGACATCTGCACTTCCATCTTGACCGCAGCACCGTTCACAAAGGCTAAAATTTGGAAGCAACCTAAATGTCCATCAACAGACAAACACGTAAAGAAAATATGGTGCATATACACAATGGAGTGCTATTCATCCGTAAAAAGAATGAGCGCCTGTCAGTTGCAGTAACATAGATGGAACTGGAGGTCATCATGTTCAGTGAAATAAGCCAGGCTCAGGAAGACAAACATCACATGTTCTCACTTATTTGAGAGCTAAAAATTAAAACAATTGAACGTATGGAGATAGAGAGGAGAATGATGGTTACGAGAGGCTGGGAAGGGTGAGAGCAGGGAGGGAGTGGGGATGGTTAATGGGTACAAAATATAGTTAGATAGAATGAATAATATCTAGAATTTGCTAGCATAGCAAGGTGACTATAGTCAATGTATAGTCTGTTTTAACACTTCTGATAAGGACATACTCAAGACTGGGCATTTTACAAAAGAAAGAGGTTTAATGGACTTAAAGTTCCATGTGACTGGGGAGGCCTCACGGTCATGGCAGAAGGTGAAAAGCACATCTCACGTGGTGGCAGACAAGAGAAGAGAGCTTGCACAGGGAACCCCCCCTTTTAAAAACCATCAGATCTCATGAGACTTATTCGCTATCACTAGAACAGCACAGGAAATACTTACCCTCATGATTCAATTACTTCCCACCAGGTTCCTTCCACAACACATGGAAGTTCAAGATGAGATTTGGGTGGGGACACAGCCAAACTGTATCAGTCAACAAAAATGTATTGTGCATTATAAAATAACTAAAATAAAAGATGTCTGTAACACAAAGAAAGGATAAATGTTTGAGGTGAATATCTTATTTACCCTGATGTGATTATTACAAGTTGAATGTCTGTATCAAAATATTGTGCCCCCAAAACATATGCACCTACTATGTACCCACAAAAATTAAAAATTAAAATTAGGCTGGACGTGGTGGCTCATGCCTGTAATCTCAGCACTTTGGGAGGCTGAGGCGGGCGGATCATGAAGTCAAGAAATCGAGACCATCCTGGCCAATAAGGTGAAACCTGGTCTCTACTAAACAATACAAAAATTAGTTGGGTGTGGTGGTGCATGCCTGTAGTCCCAGCTACTCAGGAGGCTGAGGCAGGAGAATTGCTTGAACCTGGGAGCCGAAGGTTGCAGTGAGCTGAGATCTCACCACTGCACTCCAGCCTGGCACCTGGTGACAGAGCAAGCCTCTGTCTCTAAAACAAAAAACAAACAACAACAACAACAACAACAACAACAACAACAACAAAACACGGCAAAAAGTAGTTAGACATGGTGGCATGCACCTGTAATTCAAGCTACTCGGGAAGCTCAGATATGAGAGTCACTTGAATCCACGAGGTGCGGGTTGCAGTGAGCGGAGATCATACTACTGCACTCCAGCCTGGGTGACAGTGAGACTTTGTCTTCAAAAATAAATAAATAAATAAATAAAATAAAATAATTACAAGGTGTGGGTAGTTTTTCTGAAAGGGGGATATGTGGCAAGAGATACACTCTTGTCTCTCTGGCCCTTGTCAGGTCTGGGCGATGTGATGGTCAGAGCTACAGCAGCCATCTTGTGACCACAAAGGAGCCAGCATGGGGAGGAAAGCTACTTTCAAAGATGGGTGGTGCAAAAATGCGGAAAGATCCTGCATTTTTCAGGATCCTGGCAATAAACAGAGGGTCCACTCAAACTGGGTTACTAGGAGGCTTTAATAAGAGGACTATTTACAAAAGTGCAGGCAGAGCATAGAGAAACTAACCCATGACAATGTAGCACCATTGGTCTAGTAACAGAGGGGAGCCCTCACCACCTTGGGCTTGAAGGAGCAAGGGGCAGGAGTCTTTTCCAGAACCCAGAGAGATGCTATCAGGAGAGGAGAGCTGCCCGGCAGGTGTCTTCTCAAAGAGGGTCTGGAGGGGAACAACCCTGAACCCATTCTCCTCCTACCCTCCCATCTCATGCCAGTGCCTACCATTGGCTGAACCCAACAAGAAGCCAGCCGGTGGGGAGCCCATTGACACTATGGAGAGGTCAGCCTCCCAGAACACAGAGCCTCCAAGTGTGATCTGGAGGACAGAGGATTTTCAGTACTACCTGGGCCTGCAGTTATCTTTTTCACCTGTTGGCTGCATGTTGGCCGTCTCCTCCCTGAAGGCAGGACCTGTCTTACTGCTGTAAGTCTCCTCCTAGAACAGCGGATGGCTGCACAACTTACACTCAAAGAATACGGTTGAGCACCCACTATGTGGCAGGCACTGTACTAGAAATCTAATGAAGCCGGGTGTGGTGGCTCACGCCTATGATCCCAGCACTTGGGGAGGCTTAGGCAGGAGGATTGCTTGAGCCTAGGAGTTTAACACTGGCCTGGGCAACATGATGAGACCCCATCTCTACAAGAATGTTTTAAAATTAGCCAGGGCTGGTGGTGTGTGCCTGTGGCCCCAGCTATGCATAGCGCTGAAAGGGAGGATCGCTTGAGCCTGGGAGGTCGAGGCTGCAGTGAGCCATGATGATACCACTATACTCCAGCCTGGGCAGCAGAGCAAGCCTCTCTCTCTCTCAAAAACAAATTCAAATGAATAAAACATAGCATGTCTCAGTTGTTCACAAGCTGGAGAGGGAGAATAAAACCAAGCACCACGATGTCATACCAGGAGAGAGATAAGCCCAAGGAAGGAGAATCTGACCAGAGTAGGGCCCTGAAGGAGGTGGGCCTGGTACTAAGTATTGAAGGACTTGTTTTAATAGAGGGGTGAGGATGCTTTGTCACGAATGCCTCCTAATATTGCAGTATGAAAGTATCCCTAACCCAAAAGCAATGCATTTCCTTGAGGGTGTTTGTTGAAAGGGGAAGTGGTTGGAAGGAAGGTTGGGGTGTTCCCCAGACAGAGGGAACATCATGTGTGCATGCAGAAAGACAGAACACCAGAGAGATTAGAAGACATCCCTTCTGGCCGGTGGGAAGAATGTGTGAGGAGGAATGGATGGGAAACGAGGTGACAGAAGAGAGAAGGAACTGGCTGCTATGCTGAACCGAGGAGTTCAGGCTTTGTTCTGAATGCCTGAAGAAATTGCTAAGGGTTTTTGACTAGGGATCGGACATGCTCAGATTTGCAATTTCAGAGACTTCACTTGAGTGGCCATGTGGAGGGATGAGGGGGCAGGAAGCATAGAGCTCTGTGTGTGGCTACTTACTTGTAAAATTAGGCCAGGTGCGGTGGCTCACGCCTGTAATCCTAACACTTTGAAAGGCTGAGGTGAGTGGATTGCTTGAGCCCAAGAATTTGAGACCAGCCTGGGCAACATGGTGAAACTCCATCTTTTTTTTGTGTGTGTGTGACAGAGTCTCGCTCTGTCGCCAGGCGCCAGGCTGGAGTGCAGTGGTGCAATCTTGGCTCACTGCATCTTTCCTCCTGGGTTCGAGCAATTCTCCTGCCTCAGCCTTCCAAGCAGCTGGGACTACAGGCATGTGCCACCATGCCCAGCTAATTTTTGTATTTCGGTGGAGATGGGGTTTCACCATGTTGGCCAGGATGGTCTCTATCTCTTGACCTCATGGTCCACCCGCCTCGGCCTCCCAAAGTGCTGGGATTACAGGCATGAGCCCCCATGCCTGGTGAAACTCCATCTTTACAAAAAAAAAAAAAAAAAAAAGAAAAGAAAAGAAAAGAAAAACACAAAAAATCTGCCGGGTGTGGTGGTATGTATCTCTAGTCCCAGCTATTTTAGAGGCTGAGATGGGAGAATCACCTGCACCCAGGAGGTCAAGGCTGCAGTAAGCCAAGGTCGTGCCACTGTACTCCAGCCTGGGCAGCACAGTGAGACCCTTATTAAAAAACTACAACCCAAAACAAAACAACAAAATCTAGTATTCACCGCATAGGGTGGCTATAAAGCTAAAACAGAGATGGTTCATGTTAACCATGCAACACAGAGCTTGGGGCATAGTAGGTGCTCAATAAATCCTAATGTGTTATTCCTTGCAATTTCCACAAAACCAATGCAGGAAATGCCCCCAAGCAGTCTTCCTAAAGCTCTTGTGCAGGTTAGCAGTCTTACTTGTGAACATGAATTAATTCAATAAATATTTTTCTGAATAATTGTTCCTCAGAAACTATGGGGAATTGGTTCCAGGACCTCCCCCTAGCCATGGATACCAAAAATCTATGGATGCCAAAGTCCCTGATATACAACGGCATAATATTTGCATATAATCTTTGCATAGTATTTGCATATAATCTATACTTTAAATCATCTCTAGATTACTTGTAGTATCTAATACAAAGTAAGCGCTATATAAAGAGTTGCTGGCAGGGTGTGGTGGCTCATGCACGTAATCCCAGCACTTTGGGAGCCCAAAGCAGGTGGATCACCTGAGGGGAGTTCAAGACTAGCCAAACCAACATGAAGAAACCCCATCTCTACTAAAAATACAAAATTAGCTAGGCATGGTGGCACACACCTGTAATCTCAGCTACTTGGGAGGTTGAGGCAGGAGAGTCGCTTGAACCCAGGAGGCGGAGGTTGCGGTGAGCTGAGATTGTGCCATTGCACTCCAACCTGGGCAACAAGAGCGAAACTCCATCTCAAAAAAAAAAAAAAGTTGTTATACTCTATTATTTAGGTAATAATGGCAAGAAAAGTAAGTTTGTACATGTTCAGTACCAATGCAACCATCCATCTGTTTTTCTGAATATTTTCCTTCTGTGGTTGGTTGAAACCATGGATATGGAACCTACAGATATGAGGGCCAGTGGTGTGAGTGTGTACCAGCCCCTGCACTGGAGACTAGAGATGGGAAGAAAAGCAGAGGCTGCCTTGACCTTCAAGGAGCTCACAGTCCAGAGGGAAGACAATGTTATGGATACTGCTGAGGAGGGCAGTATGGAGGCTGTGGGAACTGGGCGGGGGCTCAGATCCAGCCAGTGTGGTGACAGCTGAGCAGGGTATAAAACAATGAGCTGAAGTGGCCAAGGAATGCAGGGTGGGGAGAAGGTTTCAAGTAGAGGGATCAGCATTGGAGAAAGACAGTAAAGGTGGAGGCAAGGGTGACATGTTGGCCAACAGAGCCAGAGAGGTGAGCAGAAACTGCTGCTAGCACCTTTGGGTGCTAAGCAAAGGAGATGGTTTTTATCCTGAAATCTATGGGGAATACTGAAGGACTTTTAAAAAGGGAAGTAATCAACATACCTCCAGAGTGGCTCAAATGAAAAAGATGGAAAATATCCAGTGGTGGCCGGGCACAGTGGCTAACGCCTGTAATCCCACTACTTCGGGAGGCCGAGGTGGGCAGATCACCTGAGGACAAGGGTTCAAGACCAGCCTGGCCAACATGATGAAACCCTGTCTCTACTGAGATACAAAGATTAGCTGGGCCTGGTGGTGGGAGCCTGTAATCCCAGCTACTGGAGAGGCTGAGGTAGGAGAATTGTTTGAACATGAAAGGTGGAGGCTGCAGTGAGCTGAGACTGTGTCACTGTACTCCAGCCTAACTGACAGAGCAAGACTTTGTCAAAAAAGAAAGAAAGAAGGAAGATACCCAGTGGTGGTGAGGATGAGAAGCAGCGAGAGCCCTTATAGACAGCTGGTGGAGGAATAAACTGGTTTGACTCCTCAGGAAAATTGTTTTGTTTGTTTGTTTGCTTGTTTGCTTGTTTTTGAGACAGGGTCTCACTCTGTTGCCCAGGTTGGAGTGCAGTGGCATGTTCTTGGCTCACTGCAACCTCCTCTGCCTCGGGTTCAAGTGATTCTCATGTGTCAGCCTCCCAAGTAGCTGGGACTATAGGCACACACCACCATGCCCAGCTAATTTCTGTATTTTTAATAGAGATGGGGTTTCACCATGTTGACCAGTCTGGTCTCAAACTCCTGAGCTTAAGCGATCTGCCTGCCTCAGCCTCCCAAAGTGCTGGGATTGCAGGTGTGAACCACTGGACCCGGTCAGGAAAGTTGTTTGGTAGAATCTACTAATGCTGGACATTCACCTATCCTATGACCTAGCAATTCCAGTCTGAGCAGCAAACATGCATTCAAAAGCATGTTCAAGAATGCTTCTGGCCAGGCATGGTGGCTCACACCTGTAATCCCAGCACTGTGGGAGGCTGAAGTGGGCGGATCACCCGAGGTCAAGAGTTTGGGACCAGCCTGACCAACATGGAGAAACCCCTTCTCTACTAAAGATACAAAAATTAGCCAGGGGTGGTGATACAGGCCTGTAATTCCAGCTACTTGGGAGGCTGAGGCAGGAGAATTTCTTGAACCTAGGAGGTGGAGGTTGCAGTGAGTTGAGATGGCGCCACTGCACTCCAGCCTGGGCAACAAGAGCGAAACTCCGTCTCAAAAAAAAAAAAAAAAGAAAGAAAGAAAGAAAAAAAGAATGCTTTGACAGCAGGGCTCATCTTAGCCCAACACAAGAAACAACCAAAGTATCAATCAACAGCTGAATGAATGAATAAGGTGTCGAGGGTTCATGCTATGATGGAATGCCATGCAGCAATGAGAATGAACTATAACAACACCCAACATTGTGGATGAGTCACATAAAAATAGAATGTTAAGTGACAGAACCAGACACAGGATTATGCACCGCTCACTGAAATGTATACTTAAAATTGTTAAAATGGTAAATTAAAAAAAATTTAATAGAGATGAGGTCTTATTATGTTGCCCAGGCTGGTCTTAAACTTCTGGAGCTCAAGCGATCCTCTCATCTCAGCTTCCCAAGCGCTAGGATTATAGGTGTGAGCTATCATGCCTGGTCCTACAATATCAAATGTTATATTATGTGTATTATTTCACCACAACAAAAAAAGTATGGGGGGATCATAGAACCATCCAACAGAAAGTGTACCTTAATTTAAACTATGGCCTTCAGTTAATAATAATGTATCAGAGGCTGGGTGCAGTGGCTCACGCCTGTAATCCCAACACTTTGGGAGGCCAAGGTGGGCGGATCACCTGAGGTCAGGAGTTCGAGACCAACCTGGCCAACATGGTGAAACCCTGTCTCTACTAAAAGTACAAAAATTAGCCAAGCGTGGTGGTGTGAGCCTGTAATCCCAGCTGCTCAGGAAGCTGAGGTACCAGAATTGCTTGAATCTGAAAGGCAGAGGTTGAGATATTGCCACTGCACTCCAGCCTGGGCGACAGAGCAAGACTCCATCTAAACAAAACAAAACAAAACAAAACAAAACAAAACAAAACAAAACAAAACAAACAAACAAAACAAAACCAAACCAGATGGACAGAGTCTTGCCTGTGGCCCAGGCTGGAGTGCAGTGGTGCGATCTCGGCTTACTGCAGCCTCCGCCTCCACAGTTCAAGTGATTCTCCTGACTCAGCCTCCCGAATAGTGGGGACTACAGGCATACTCTACCACACCTGGCTAATTTTTTAATGTTTTTAGTAAAGATAGGGTTTCACTATGTTGGGCAGGCTGGTTTAGAACCCCTGCCTCAGCCTCCCAAAGTGCTGGAATTGCAGGTATGAGCTACCATGCCAGGCCTGAGCCTCTGTCTCAAAAAAAAAAAAAAAAAAAAAAAAAAAAAAAGAAAGAAAGAAAGAAAGAAAGAAAGAAAAAGAGAGAAGAAAGAGAATGTATCAATATTCATCCATCAAATGGATGAATATATTACACTACTGTCAATACATTACACTACTGCAAGATGTTAATGATAGGGGAACCTGCAGAGTGAGGTTGGTAAATCGGCATTTTTACCTCTTTCATCATACTTTTCTTTTTTTTTTTTTTGAGACGGAGTTTCGCTCTTGTTACCCAGGCTGGAGTGCAATGGCGCGATCTCGGCTCACTGCAACCTCAGCCTCCTGGGTTCAGGCAATTCTCCTGCCTCAGCCTCCTGAGTAGCTGGGATTACAGGCATGTGCCACCATGCCCAGCTAATTTTTTGTATTTTTAGTAGAGACGGGGTTTCACCATGTTGACCAGGATGGTCTCGATCTCTCGACCTTGTGATCCACCCGCCTCGGCCTCCCAAAGTGCTGGGATTACAGGCTTGAGCCACCGCGCCCGGCCTCATCATACTTTTCACTCAATTTTTCTGTAAACCAAAGACTGCTCTAAAAAAATGTATTAGCTTTTTAAAATTCCTTGGCTGCCCCCAAAAAGTGTATCTATGGCATGATCTCATTTACATAAAGTACAACAACAGGCAAGACAAATCCATGCAATAGACGTTGGGGTCATGAGTACCCTTGAGAAAGGAACATAGTGGGACTTCTTGGGTGCTCATGATGTCTCTTGATTAGAGCTGGTTATATGTGTGCTTGTTAAGTTTGCAAAAATTCCTCAAGCTATACATGATCGAGCTATACATGACTTATGCACTTTTCTTTTCTTTTCTTTTTTTATTTATTTTTGAGACAGATTCTCACTCTGCCACCCAGGCTGGAGTTCAGTGGTGCAATCTTGGCTCAGTGCAACCTCCGCCTGCTGGATTCAAGCAATTGTCATGCCTCAACTTCCCAAGTAGCTGGAACAACAGATGTGTGCCACCACACCCAGCATATTTTTTTTTTTTTTGTATTTTTAGTAGGATGAGGCTTTGCTGTGTTGGCCAGGCTGGTCTTGAACTCCTGGCCTCAAGTGATCCACCCACCTCGGCCTCCCAAAGTGCTGGAATTACAGGCGTGAGTCACCGGGACCAGCTGACATATGCACTTTTCTATATTGTATCTTATAATTTTTTTTTGTTTTAAGAAAACATTAAAAATAAAAAGATAAGTAGCCTCTCACACAGGAGAATTTCAAATAGTTTATGAAGATAATCCCTCCTCAAGGAGAAGGAGCATCACCCCCCATTCCTTCAGTGTGGGCTGTGCATAGTGACTTCCTTCCAAAGCATAGAGTCCGCAAAGCGGGGAAAGGAGTAACTTTCCAGGGAAGAGACCTGACACGCACTACCTCAGCCAGGAGATCAAGGTCAACATCAACAGCTGTAAGTCATATTGATAGGATGAAACCTTGATATGATGTGATGAGAATGGCCCCTTACCTCCAAGGTCTTCCTACTAACAAACTATAACCCCAGGCTTACCATGAGAAAAACGTCAGGTACATTCCAGTAGTGGGCATCCTACAAAACATCTGACCAGTACTCCTGAAAATTGTCAAGGTATCAAAAACAAGGCTGTTCTGAGAATGTATCAGCTTTTTAAAATTCCTCGGCTCCCCGCAAAGAGTGTACCTATGGCATGATCTCATTTACATAAAGCACAACAACAAGCAAGACAAATCCATGCAATAGACGTTGTGGTCATGAGTACCCTTCAGAAAGGAACACAGTGGGACTTCTTGGGTGCTCGCGATGTCACAGCCAAGAGGAGTCCAAAGAGACATGATGACTAAATGTCATGTGATATCCAATGAGTCTTGGAACAGGCAAAGGACATTAGGTAAAGCCCCAGGAAATCTAGGTAAACCGTGGACTTTAGTTAATTAGAGAGAGACAGACAGACAGAGAGAAAGAGTCGATTTTCTATAAAACGTAGCCTAACCCCAAACCTTAACCTTTTTCATTGAGTCATCCGAAGTCAATTGAGATACAGACAGGAAACAGCTCTCCTCTTTTCTCAGTCATGGCCTTCAAACATGCTCTGTTCCTCTGTTGGATTCCCCATCCATGCCCCTTGGCTTCTCCATAGGTTGATGCCACGGTTTTCTCGTTTTCAGGAATAAAAAAGCTCGCTCCAGTCTAAATCAAAACTTCCCTCTCACATCCACACTGGGTACCTGTAATCCCAGCACTATGCCAAGGCAGAAGGATTGCTTGGGCCCAGAAGTTCAAGACCAACCCAGGCAACATGGCAAGACCTCCACTCTACAAAAATAATTTTTTAAATAAAAAATTAGCCAGGCATGGGGGCACACACCTGCAGTCCCAGCTACTCAGGAGGCTGGGGCAAGAGGATTGTTTGAGCTCAGGAGGTTGAGGCTGCAGTGAGCCATGACTGTGCCACTGAACTCCAGCCTAGGTAACAGAGCAAGACTCTGTAACTTAAAAAAAAAAAAAAAAGATAGAAAACTTCCTTTTCACATCCAATTTAAGGCTTGTCCTCATCCTCCTCTTACACCTGGCTAAGCTCTGGCTCCATATTAAAGATCCTTTAGTACATTAAGCATCATATATCTTCACCTAAGTCCACGAATAGCTAACATTTCTTTATGTACATTCTCTTGATTTATTGATGATAGGTATATATATATATATATATATATATATATATATATATATATATTTTTTTTTTTTTTAAGAGAGGGTTTCACTATGTTGACCAGGATGGTCTTGATCTCTTGTCCTCGTGATCCACCCACCTCAGCCTCCCAAAGTGCTGGGATTACAGGCATGAGCCACCGCATCCAGCAGGAAATGTTTTGATACAGGCATGCAATGTGAAATAAGTATATCATGGAGAATGGGGTCCCAGCCCCTCAAGCCAGGATAAGCCTTTGAGTTATAAGAGATCCAATTATGCCGGGCGCGGTGGCTCAAGCCTGTAACCCCAGCACTTTGGGAGGCTGAGGCGGGTGGATCATGAGGTCAAGAGATTGAGACCATCCCTGTCAACATGGTGAAACCCCGTCTCTACTAAAAATACAAAACATTAGCTGGGCATGGTGGCGCGTGCCTGTAATCCCAGCTACTCAGGAGGCTGAGGCAGGAGAATTGCCTGAACCCATGAGGCGGAGGTTGCGGTGAGCCGAGATCGTGCCATTGCACTCCAGCCTGGGTAACAAGAGCGAAACTCCGTCTCAAAAAAAAAAAAGATACAATTATGCTCTTTAAAGGTGTACTTTTTTTTTTTTGAAATGGAGTCTCACTCTGTCACCCCAGCTGGAGGGCAGTGACACAATCTTGGTTCACTGCAGCCTCCCAAGTAGCTGGGATTACAGGCATGCGCCACCACGCCTGGCTAATTTTTATATTTTCAGTAGAGACGGGTTTTGTCACATTGGCCAGGCTTGTCTCAAACTCCTAACCTCAAGTGATCCACCCACCTCAGCCTCCCAAAGTGCTGGAATTACAGGTGTGAGTCACCACACCCAGCCTAAAGGTGCACATTTTTTAACAGAACCGTTCAAAAGGAGGGTGTAGTCATCATGACATTTCCATGCCACAGCATTAATCTTCTAAGAATAAGGATACACTCCCACATACCATGACACTCTGTTCACACCTAAAAAGATTAATATTTATTCCAGAATATCATCTAATCTCCAGTTCATGCTCACATGTCCCCAGTTGTCCCAAAAATGCCTTTTGTAGATTTTTTAAATTTTTGGTTAAATGCCATATCCAGTCGAGGTTCATGCGTTGCATTTGGTTACATCTCTTGATCTTTTTGCGAGGGGTCTTTAGAACATAAAATCCTATCACCTTTTCTTTTTCACCTGGGGACTTGGGCTGAAAATCAGAAGTGGCTAGAACATGCCCATCTACTGTTTGGTCTCACAGGTTGTCGGAGGGTGCTATGGAAGAACATCCTCCTGGAGAGGGGCTGTGAGCCTGGCCGGCCTACACTGAGTGTCCAGGCAGAGCTCTCCCTCATGAGTGCAGTGGGAAAGAAGCCCAGATCAGTCCAAAGGCCTAACCCCCACTCCCAGACCCTACCCTGCTCTTCAGAGAAATAGGCTCCCTACCCTGAACCCTGAAGAAAGCTGCACCTTCATCCCCAGGGACCCAGCACCCCTTCCAGCCTATCCCCAAAGAGTCACCCTGGACCTTGGGTAGAAGGTGGGGCTGAGGGATCATGGCCCAAGGCCAAGGGCTGATCCTTCCAACTTTGTTTGGCAATCCAGCTTTGATATCAGGTGATCAGGACAACCGGGCCAATCTGATAGGGGGTGGTGGTTACAAAAAGGCCACTCACCTAGAGCCAGAAGCTCCAGAGAAGCCCCTACAGCCCTGCTAATCTCAAGCGCCTGCCTCTACAGGTACCTTTCTTGGGACCAGTTTCCAGTCCCTGGGATCCCCAACTATAGAACCTGGAAGCTAGTGGAGACAGAAGGATGGGGGGCCCGGGCTAGGTGTAGGGGGCCTGAGTTCCAGGCTTTGCTACTCAGCTCTTGACTTCTGTTTCCCCATTTTAAATGAGCAGCATGGACTAAGCCATTTCTAAGGAGAGGGATGGGGAGGGCTCCCCTTGGCACAAGGGCAGCCCTGGGCCTGGCTGCAGCCCAATCTCAATCTCTAAGACTGTGAGAGGTTGGGGACTCATCCTTGGAAGAGCTGCCCTTTCTGGTATTGATGAGTGCCTGGGGAGGGGGCATCCCAAGCTATTTGCACCAGCCCTGGCACCTTGGCCTTCTCGGTGTCACTGGGTAGGGGGAGCACCCTGTCCCCTAGGTGTGTAGAAGGTATCAGCAGGAAGCCAGTGCTGTCAGGGACTCTTTGCCACAATGCTTAGCATGCATGCTGTGCCAGGGGCTGACATGCGTGCTGTCCTTGGCTTCCCCATTTTGGAGTGGTCACTTGCCTCTACTCCAGCCCCAGAAATGGAAACGGAGATGACGGGTGGAGGAGAGAGCCAGGGCTCATGCTGGGAAACTTGAGGTTCCTTTCCAGCTCTCAGATTCTGTGATGCTCAGAGGGTGAGCTCTGGGGACCCAGGACACATGGTAGGTGGATCTTAGTGTTTCTGCCACCCAGCTGGGAGCCAAGCACAGAACATGCATCCGTGTTTATCAAATGCCTGAGAAAATGAATGAATGAATGTCTCCATCTCAATCCTCAGCCTGGCTCCTCCTTCCTTTTTCCCCGTAGTTGGTACAGATGGCATTGTCCCACTTTGTTCCCTTCTTGGCCACAGAGCTTCTCCTGGCCTCTACCGTCTTCTGCCTGCTATTCTGGGTGCTCAAGGGTTTGAGGTCTCGGGTCCCCAAAGGCCTGAAAAGTCCCCCAGAGCCATGGGGCTGGCCCCTGCTTGGGCACGTGCTGACCCTGAGGAAGAGCCCGCACCTGGCGCTGACGAGGATGAGCCAGCGGTACGGGGACGTGCTGCAGATCCGCATTGGCTGCACGCCCGTGGTGGTGCTGAGCGGCCTGGACACCATCCGGCAGGCCCTGGTGCGGCAGGGCGACGATTTCAAGGGCCGGCCCGACCTCTACAGCTTCTCCCTCATCACTGGTGGCCAGAGCATGTCCTTCAGCCCAGACTCTGGACCCGTGTGGGCTGCCCGCCGGCGCCTGGCCCAGAACGCCCTCAACACCTTCTCCATCGCCTCTGACCCGGCCTCCTCATCCTCCTGCTACCTGGAGGAGCATGTGAGCAAGGAGGCTGAGGCCCTGATCAGCAGGTTGCAGGAGCTGATGGCAGGGCCTGGGCGCTTCGACCCTTACGATCAGATACTGGTGTCAGTGGTCAAAGTCATCGGTGCCATGTGCTTCGGGCAGCACTTCCCCGAGGGCAGCGATGAGATGCTCAGCCTCGTGAAGAACAGTCAAGTGTTCGTGGAGACTGCCACCTCTGGGAACCCCGTGGACTTCATCCCCATCCTTCGCTACCTACCCAACCCCACCCTGCAGAGGTTCAAGGCCTTCAACCAGAGGTTCCTTCAGTTACTGCAGAAAACAGTCCAGGAGCACTATCAGGGCTTTGACAAGGTGAGCCCGGGGTGCAGGCGGCAAGGGCATCTTGCAGGGCCTGGGTGCGGCCCCTCCTCCCGGCTCTAGTGTGTTCACACAGCTGCTGTGTTGCCAAGGCCTAGAAAGGCTCTGGACACCTCAGACCAGCTGTGTGACCTGGAACCGATCCTTCCCCTTCTCTGGGCCTCGGTTTTCTCATCCTTGAAGTCCCCTTCTCAGGGCTCCTCAAAGCCCCCCAGAAAAAGTCCTGGTAGGCCAGTCATGGTGGCTTATGCCTGTAATCTTGCTGAGGTGGGTAGATCATGAGGTCAGGAGTTCAAGACCAGCCTGGCCAACATGGTGAAACCCAGTCTCTATTAAAACTACCAAAATTAGCCGGGTGTGGTGGTGTGCACCTATAATCCCAGCTACTCAGGAGGCTGAGGCAGGAGAATCACTTGAAACTGGAAGGTGGAAGTTGCAGTGAGCCAAGATCACACCACTGCACTCCAGCCTGGGCGAAAGAGCGAAACTCCATCTAAAAAAAAGAAAAGAAAAGAAAAGAAAAGAAAAGAAAAGAAAAGAAAAAAGTCCTGGAAACGGGGCCCTAGCAGAGCCCTGCAATGTAGGGGGCCTATGAGTGAGAAAGCTTTCATTCTGCAGAAACCTGAACCCCAACAGCTCTGGTGTCACTTGGCTTCCCTGTGTTCACACTAATCTTTTCCTCCTTTGAAATTGGACCCCTGGGGTTGTTGGGAAGAAGGGTAAGTGGGGCATGAAATGACACTTTAAGCCATACCCAGGGCTGCTACCAGCTCATGCTTCGAGCTGCAGCCCACTACCTAGAGACCAAGTAGGGGGATGGGGGGTGCCCAGCCCCCAGGAACAGGTCAGAGAAGTGAGGCAAGGTTCAGCCTTTGACCCTGGAAGTGCCAGGGGTGTCCTTAAGCTTGTGCCCCCTCAGGACAGTGTCCAGGACATCACGGATGCCCTGCTCAAGCACAGCGAGAAGAGGTCTGGAGCCAGCGGCGACCTCATCCCCCAGGAGAAGATTACCAACCTTGTCAATGACATCTTCGGAGCAGGTAGGAGCCGGAACCCTGCCCCTCCATCCAAACTCCCTGCTGTCCACCCACAGCCTTTCCCCGCCCCTCAGTCTATCAAAAAACCCACCAACCCTACACCAGATGGTACAACGTACTGAGACCTGGCCTAGGATCAGGGTTTGAGCCTGGGCTATGTCAGCAGTCCTCAGTGGAAACTCACCAAAGTCCGTCTCCTCCCCTGGGCTTCAGTTTCCCCATCTGAACAATAAAGTGTTCTCTGGCCTGTAAGTCTAAGCCCCTGTAATTCCGGCAGCTAATTCTGAAACCTGCATCTCAAGTTTATGTTGAAGAGACCCAGCCTCTGTCCTCAGGAAACCCACAGGCCAGGGCCAGAGAAAGCTAATGCTGGGTACACACATAGTAGGTACTTGGGAAATGATGGTTTCCTTGTTTCTGTCTTTCTTCCTTCCTCACCTCACACGACACGGTCCAGGATTTGATACAATCACAACAGCCATCTCCTGGAGCCTCATGTACCTTGTGACCAAGCCTGAAATACAGAGGAAGATCCAGAAGGAACTGGGTACATGGGGGGCCCCCAACCCTGTGGCCAGCACAAGCCTGGAGACCCAGGTTGTTTGTTCAGTCTACAAACACCTGTTATGTGCCTACTGTGTGCAGCCCTGGGCACTCAGTAGTGCCTGCCTTTGCCTAGAAGATGTCGGGGGTTAGTGGGGTCTCTGGCTTGTGAATAGATGATCTCACATAGAGTGACATGGGGACACGTCATGGGACAGCGAGGGCAGCCCTTGAGCTCTGCTTGTCCTCTGTGTGCCACAGACACTGTGATTGGCAGGGAGCGGCGGCCCCGGCTCTCCGACAGACCCCAGCTGCCCTACTTGGAGGCCTTCATCCTGGAGACCTTCCGACACGCCTCCTTTGTCCCCTTCACCATTCCCCACAGGTGAGGCCCGCCGGTCCTGCCCTCCCGTCTCTGAAGTCCTTCCTATGTTTTCTCTTCCTGGCCTCTCAGCCCCGGCCCTGGCTCAGCATCTCCTTCCCCACCTCCTTCCGCTCAGATCCCAGCCTCAGTCCACCCCACCCAATCGAAACATAATCAAACCCCCAGCTCTCGGGAGGAAATCCCACTTGCGCTCTCAGCTCTCGTTCCCCTCTGCTCGTCCTCCCTCCCCCCCAGTGCCTCTGTGCGGCCTACGTCGGCCTCATGCTCACAAGCATGGCCCTGCCGTCCTCCAGCTTTGCTAACGCTGAGCCTTCTGCCTGGAATGCCTTCCAGCCTCTTCTCTGACTCCAGAATCCTGCCCTTCATCAAATCAGCATTGACTTGAGCTTCCTCTCCCCAGAAGTCTTCTGACTCATCCAGCTGGCACGGCTTCATTCCTGATGTCTTACAGGACTTACAGCCATCAGTTGGTCATGCCCTGGAATTTTAACAGTGTCAGGAGAGTTAGTGAACATTTACTTTGGCCCAAACGTTGTTCTAGTTATTCCTGCAGTAAGAGGCCTGAATCCCCAGCCAGGCTAGAAACTCCCCAGGGCTGGCCCAGGCTGCCTACTGCATTTTTTTTTTTTTTTTTTTTTTTTTTTTTGGTAGCAGGGAGACTGAGTCTTGCTCTATTGCCGAGGCTGGAGTGCAGTGGCACAATCTCAGCTCACTGTAACCTTCACCTGGGTTCAAGTGATTCTCCTGCCTCAGCCTCCCAAGTAGCTGGGACTACAGGTGCATACCACCACGCCCATCTAATTTTTTGTATTTTTGGTAGAGACGGGGTTTCGCCATGTTAGCTTGGATGGTCTTGCTCTCCTGACCTCGTGATCCTCCCGCCTCTGCCTCCCGAAGTGCTGGGATTACAGGTGTGGGCCATCACACTCGGCTCGGCTTTTTTTTTTTTTTTTTTTTTTAATAAAAAATAGAAAAACATGTATCTGAAATTGCCTGCTTCTTGGCTTCAGAGAACAGCCATTGCACAGCCAGGCACAAAGAGAAGTTTAGTAAATACTTGCTGAAGTTAAAAAACAGGAGGCGACGAAGAGGGAAGGAGGATGATTCTACCTCTCCCCTGCGCCTCCCCTCCCCTCCCAGTGTAGGGGTGGAAAGGGCAGCAGGCACCTATCGGGATGGGGTGGAGGAGGTAGGAGCAACACAGCCCCAGCTTTCCAGCCCTGAGCCTCACAGCACCCTCTTCCCTCCTCAGCACAACAAGGGACACAGCACTGAACGGCTTCTACATCCCTAAGGAATGCTGTGTCTTCATAAACCAGTGGCAGGTCAACCATGACCCGTGAGTACACATCCCGTCCGGAGAAATGTGTGCAAGTTCGGCAGCTCGAGAAGGCTCTTTGTCCCTGCTAGGAGCTGTTTATATAACGAAAGGAGGGGACCTCAATTGCTGTACAGTCTGCTCTAAGTGACAATATTTACAAACGTTTCACAGGCCAGGTGAGGTGGCTCACGTCTGTAATCCCAGCACTTTGGGAGGCTGAGGCGGGCGAATCACCTGAGGTCAGGAGTTCAAGACCAGCCTGGCCAACATGGTTAAACCCAGTCTCTACCAAAAATAGAAAAATTAGCCAGGTGAGGTGGTGTGTACCTGTAATCCCAGCTGCTCGAGAGGCTGAGGCAAGAGAATTTCTTGAACCCGGGAAGTGAAGGCTGCAGTGAGCCGAGATCACGCCACTGCACTCCAGCCTGGGCAACAGAGCAAGACTCTGTCTCAAAAAGCCACACACACACAAAAAACCCACAAAAAGACAAAGATTTCACAAACTTTAGTTACAGGAATCAACCAGGATGGCCAGACGTGCAGGTTCACACCTGTAATCCCAACACCTTGGGAGGTCGAAGAAAGCAGATCACTTGAGGTCAGGAGTTTGAGACCAACCTGGTCAACATGGTGAAACCCCGTCTCTACTAAAAATACAAAAAAGTAGCTGGGCATGGTGGCACATGCCTGTAATCCGAGCTACTCAGGAGGCTGAGGCAGGAGAATTGCCTGAACCCATGAGGCGGAGGTTGCGGTGAGCCGAGATCGTGCCATTGCACTCCAGCCTGGGTAACAAGAGCAAAACTCCGTCTCAAAAAAAAAAAAAAAAAAAATTAAAAAAAAAATTAGCCAGACATGGTGATGTGCCTGTAGTCCCAGCTACTCAGGAGACTGAGGCAAGAGAATTTCTTGAACTCTGGAGGTGGAGACTGCAGTGAGCTGAGATCGTGCCACTGCATCCCCAGCCTGGGTAACAGAGTGAGATTCTGTCTCCAAAAATAATAATAATAATAATAATAATAATAATAATAATAATTAACCAAGACATTTGTTACAGCTGATGGTTCCCCCAGGATTCTACTGTGGTATCTAAGGTGGGGTGCCTCAGGCAGTTCTGATGTGAATGGCCCAGAGACCTCTGTTTGGAAAGCCCCACTTCAGTGAATAGGTAGGGGGACCATATAATTTACCATCCACACTGGGACACTTGAGTGTGAAAATGCTACCAATGTTTATGCTGTTCATCATTACTCCAAAACGATAAACATAAGCTAGGACATCCTGCTGAGGCCCTGTGGGAGGCATATTTTGAGTAAGATGAAAAGATGTATGTTTATCTTTCTTTCTTTTTTTAATTATTATTATTATTATTATTATTATTATTAGACTTAGTTTTGCTCTGTCGCCCAAGCTGGAGTGCAGTGGCACAATCTCAGTTCACTACAACCTCCGCCTCCCAGCTTCAAGTGATTCTTATGACTCGGTCTCCCAAGTGGCTGGGAATACAGGAATCTGCCACCAAGCCCGGCTAATTTTGTATTTTTAGTAGAGACAGGGTTTCACCACGTTGGCCAGGCTGGTCTCGATCTCCTGATCTCCGATGATCTGCCTGCCTTGGCCTCCCAAAGTGCTGGGATTACAGGTATGAGCCACCCAGCCCAGCTAATTTTAATTTTTAAAGAGAGACAATGTCTCCCTATGTTCCCCAGGCTGGTTTTGAACTCAAGGGCTCAAGGGATCTTCCTGCCTCAGCCTCCCAAAGTGCTAGGATTACAAGTGTGAGCCACCAAACCCAGCCTGTTTTTCTTTTAGATAAAGCATTATTTGAAATAAATTAGCCGGGCGCGGTGGCTCAAGCCTGTAATCCCAGCACTTTGGGAGGCCGAGGCGGGTGGATCACGAGGTCGAGAGATCGAGACCATCCTGGTCAACATGGTGAAATCCCGTCTCTACTAAAAACACAAAAAAGTAGCTGGGCATGGTGGCGCTTGCCTGTAATCCCAGCTAGTCAGGAGGCTGAGGCAGGAGAATTGCTTGAACCCAGGAGGCGGAGGTTGCGGTGAGCCGAGATCGTGCCATTGCACTCCAGCCTGGGTAACAAGAGCGAAACTCCGTCTAAAAAAAAAATAATAATAAATAAATAAAAATAAAATAAATAAAATAAAATAAATTAATATTAAAAGGCACTATCTTTAAGACTGGTCATTTTAGAGAGCTTTGTAAAAGAAATAAGCATCAGGCCAGGTACAGTGGCTCATGCCTGTAACCCCCAGCATTTTGAGAGGCTGAGGAAGGTGGATTGCTTGAGCTCGCAAGTTTGAGACCAGCCTGGGCAACATAGCAAAACCCTGTCTGCAAAAAAAAAAGTACAAAAATTAGCCGCACGTGGTGCCTGTGGTCCCAGCTACACGAGAGGCTCAGGTGGGAGGGAGGCAGAGACTGCAGTGAGCCGAGATCACCCACTGTACTCCAGCCTGGGCCATAGGAGTCAAAGGTTGTCTAAAAAAAAAAGAAAAAGAAAAGAAATAAGCATCAAAGTTCAGTTTGGTTCCTTCCCACTCACCCTGCGTTGCTGTCTTTTCTTTTCTTTTTGAGACGCAGTTTCGCTCTTGTTACCCAGGCTGGAGTGCAATGGCGCGATCTCGGCTCACCGCAACCTCCGCCTCCTGGGTTCAGGCAATTCTCCTGCCTCAGCCTCCTGAGTAGCTGGGATTACAGGCACGCGCCACCATGCCCAGCTAATTTTTTGTATTTTTAGTAGAGACGGGGTTTCACCATGTTGACCAGGATGGTAGGACACGGTTTCACCATGTTGACCAGGATGGTCTCGATCTCTTGACCTCGTGATCCACCCGCCTCGGCCTCCCAAAGTGCTGGGATTACAGGCTCGAGCCACCGCGCCCGGCCCCCCTGCGTTGCTTTCAATCTGTCCTCACATGTGCGTTCTCAACAGACGTCTCCCTCCCCCAGGCCCCTCCTCCCAGGGCCTCCCCACCCCTGAGGTCCCGTCTCCTCCGCTCCTCTTGCAGGCAGCTGTGGGGGGACCCGTCTGAGTTCCGGCCCGAGCGGTTCCTCACCGCCGAAGGCACCGCCATCAACAAGCCCTTGAGTGAGAAGATACTGCTGTTCGGCCTGGGCAAGCGCCGGTGCATCGGGGAGGTCCTGGGCAGGTGGGAGGTCTTCCTCTTCCTGGGCATCCTGCTCCAGCGACTGGAGTTCAGCGTGCCGCCGGGCGTGCCAGTCGACCTGAGCCCCATCGACGGGCTGACCATGAAGCACGCCCGCTGTGAACACGTGCAGGCGCGGCTGCGCTTCTCCTTCCAGTGAGGGAGACTCCGCCATGCGGAGGGCCGGTGCGGGGCACTCAGCCCTCGTTTCTCTTCTTTTTTTTTTTTTTTTCCCCAAAATAGCAGTTTGACTGAGCTCGGTGGCTCTGGCTTGTAACCCCAGCACTTTGGGATGCTGAGGCGAGCGGATCACGAGATCAAGAGATGGAGACCATGGTGAAACACCGTCTCTACTAAAAAATACAGAAATTGGCTGGGCGTGGTGGCGCGCGCCTGCGGTCACAGCTACTCGGGAGGCGGAGGCAGGAGAATTGCTTGAACCCAGGAGGCGGAGACACCAGTGAGCCGAGATCGTGCTACTGCACTCCAGCCTGGCACCTGCCGGCAGAGCGAGACTGTCTCAAAAAATAAAAATGAAAAGTAAAAAAGCAGTCCAAGTGCAGGGCCTGTAATCCCAGCGCTTTTGGAGGCCAAGGTTGAAGGATCCTTTGAGTCCAGGAGTTGGAAAGCAGCCTGGGCAATGCAGTAGACCCCTGTCTCTACCAAAAAAAAAAAAAAAAAAAAAATTGACAAGAGCCTGAATATAGATATATAATATATATATAATATATATATTACTATATATATATATGGCAGCTTTCTGGATATATAATTCTTTTTTTTTTTTTTTTTTTTTTTGTTTGAGACGGAGTTTTGCTCTTGTTACCCAGGCTGGAGTGCAATGGCGCGATCTCGGCTCACCGCAACCTCCGCCTCCTGGGTTCAGGCAATTCTCCTGCCTCAGCCTCCCGAGTAGCTGGGATTACAGGCACGCGCCACCATGCCCAGCTAATGTTTTGTATTTTTAGTAGAGACGGGGTTTCACCATGTTGACCAGGATGGTCTCGATCTCTCGACCTCGTGATCCACCCGCCTCGGCCTCCCAAAGTGCTGGGATTACAGGCTTGAGCCACTGCGCCCGGCCATAATTCTTATACTATATAATTCACATTATTATTATTATTTTTTTCCTGAGACAGAGTCTCACTCTATCACCCAGGCTGGAGTGCAGTGGCATGATCTCAGCTCACTGCAACCTCTGCCTCCCAGGTTCAAGCGATCCTCCCACTTCAGCCTCCCAAGTACCTGAGATTACGAGCATGAGCCACCATACCTAGCTAATTTTTGTAGTTTTAGTAGAGATGGGGGTTTTAACATGTTGGCCAGGCTGGTCTCAAATTCCTGACCCCAACCAACTGCCTAAGCTTCCCAAAGTGCTGGGATTACAGGTGTGAGCCACCGCACCCAGCCTAATTCACATTCTTAAAGTGTACGGACAACTTCTAGTGTAGAATTGTTCAACAGACACCAGAATTAATTTTATTATTATTATTATTTGAGATGGAGTCTTGCTCTGTTGCCCAGGCTGAAGTGCAGTAGCATCATTTCAGCTCACTGCAACCTCTGCCTCCTGGGTCAAGCGATTCTCCTGCCTCAGCCTCCCAAGCAGCTGGGACTACAGGCACATACCATGCCTGGCTAATTTTTGTATTTTTAATAGAGATGGGGTTTTACCATGTTGGCCAGGATGGCCTTGATCTCTTGACCTCGGGATCCACCTGCCTTGGCCTCTCAAAGTGCTGGGATTACAAATGTGAACCACCGTCCCCAGCCCACAAGTAATTTTAGAACATTTTTATCACCCCTAAAAGAAACCCTTGCCGGGCGCGGTGGCTCAAGCCTGTAATCCCAGCACTTTGGGAGGCCGAGGCGGGTGGATCACGAGGTCGAGAGATCAAGACCATCCTGGTCAGCATGGTGAAACCCCGGCTCTACTAAAAATACAAAAATTAGCTGGGCATGGTGGCGCGTGCCTGTCATCCCAGCTACTCAGGAGGCTGAGGCAGGAGAATTGCCTGAACCCAGGAGGTGGAGGTTGCGGTGAGCCGAGATCGCGCCATTGCACTCCAGCCTGGGCAACAAGAGCGAAACTCCGTCTCAAAAAAAAAAAAAAGAAAAAAGAAAAGAAACCCTTAACCCATTAGCAGCTCCTCCACATTTCTCCCTAGCCTTCCTCCCCTGCCTCACCAGCCCTGGCAACCACCAATCCACTTATGTCTACGCATTTGCCTTCTCTGAACATTTCAAATAAACGGCATTATGCGACGAGTGGTCTTTTGTGACTGGCCTCTTTCACTTAGCACAATGTTTTCAAGCCTCATCTGTATTGTGGCTTGTGTCAGGAAGCCCTTGGTGCCTGAATCCTGAGACCAGGTCCAGGTCTGTGCTCTCTGAGGTCATTCATAGGCACCTCCTTCACTCTTCTCTCTTCTCTCCTTTCATGTTGTTTGAGCTGAGTTTTCGAACAATTGACGGGAACAAAGAGGAAGGGATCCAGTCTCAGGGTCCAAACCCAGTTGGATGGATGGGGATCCCTCCTGTCCCATTCTTAAAAGGCAGAACACGACTTCTCACAAGGCCTTGATTTCTTTGTTCACAGCCCGGGGTGGGTAAGCTTCCCAGAAGTCCTCAGGTTATTTGAAAAAGACCCAGGTCTCATCAAAGGACACCATCAAGAAATTGAAAGGAGCCCGGGCACAGCGGCTCATGTCTGAAATACCAGCACTTTAGGAGGCCAAGGAGGGTGGATCACTTGAGGTCAGGCGTTTGAGACCAACCTGGTCAACATCGTGAAAACTCATCTCTATTAGAAATACACAAACTAGCTGGGTGGAGTGGCTAGCCTCAGCTGCTCAGGAGGCTAAGCCATGAGAATCACTTGAACCCAGGAGGTTGTGGCAGTGAGCCGAGTTCCTTGCAAAAAAACCCCAAAATTGAAAAGACAACCCACAGAATGAAAGAAGATATTTGCAAAACATATAGCTGTTAGAGCGTTTATATCTAGAATATATAAATAACTCCTGGCCTGGCGCGGTAGCTCACGCCTGTGATCCCAACACTTTGGGTGGCAGAGGCAGGCGGATCACCAGCGATCAGGAATTTGAGACCAACCTGGCCAACATGGTGAAACCCTGTCTCTACAGAAAACACAAAAATTAGCCAGGCGTGGTGGTGGGTGCCTGTAATCCCAGCTACTCAAGAGGCTAAGGCAGGAGAATGGCTTGAATCAAGAGGCAGACGTTGCAGTGAGCTGAGATCATGCCACTGCACTCCAGCCTGGGCGATAAATGAAACTCCATCTCAAAAAAATAAATAAATAAAAATAAAATATTTTGATACAGGAATACAATGGATATATATCCTTTAGGGAAAAGTTTATTCAAGCCCTATGACTAATTGAGTTGCTTTTCTGTGGTTGAGTTGTAGGAGTTCTATTTTTATTTTTATTTATTTATTTTTTATTTTGAGACAGAGTTTTGCTCTTGTTACCCAGGCTGGAGTGCAATGGCACGATCTCGGCTCACCGCAACCTCCGCCTCCTGGGTTCAGGCAATTCTCCTGCCTCAGCCTCCTGAGTAGCTGGGATTACAGGCACGCGCCACCATGCCCAGCTAATTTTTTTGTATTTTTAGTAGAGACGGGGTTTCACCATGTTGACCAGGATGGTCTCGATCTCTTGACCTTGTGATCCACCCGCCTCGGCCTCCCAAAGTGCTGGGATTACAGGCTTGAGCTACCGCGCCCGGCTCCTACTGCCTTTTTATGACTGTATTAGAGATGTGTTCTGCAGGAGGAATACCCACTAGCAGTTCAAGTTGAAAATTTAGTAAGGTAGTTCAAATGGTGACCAACCCCCAGGTGTGGTTAGTCCTGGGAACAAGTTTACAGGGCTTTGACCCTCCAAGGAGCCCTCTTTATGTCACCATGCACATGCTGGCTGGACCTCAACTGTTACAGTTTCTTCTGTCTGAGTAGTTACCGCAAAGACTAACAGAGCTTGGCTGCAATGCCATCCTTGACCAACAGGAGCTGCTGTCTAATATAGATGTATATGTATATCACTATATAGATATATATAAATACACACACATATATAAGTTCCTTTACTATATTATTGCTCTCTTTATTATTAATCAAAGCTCACTATATCTGTCCTACAAATTATTATTCTCTAAGGTGGGACAAAAATGAACCAGATCTTTATTTCTTTTTTTCTTTTTTTTCATGGTAATAACAGGGTGGGCAAGGCTAACCCTGGCCCTTCCACACTGATTTAAACCAGTAGCTCTCAAGGGTAACATGCATCGGAATACCCTGGAGGGCTTGTTAAGACACAAGTTACCAGCCCCATCTCCAGACTTTCTAATGTAGTAGGTCTGGAGTGGGCCTTATAATTTGCATTTCTTTTTTTAAAAATTTATTTATTATACTCTAAGTTCCAGGGTCCATGTGCAGGCAGATGGTGCAGGTTTGTTACATAGGTATACACATCCCATGGTGGTGGTTTGCTGCATCCATCCCCCATCATCTACATTAGGTATTTCTCCTAATGCTATCCCTCCCCAATCCCCTCACCCCCTGCTATTCCTCCCCTAGCACCCCACACCCCAGGCCCCAGTGTGTGATGTTCCCCTCCCTGTGTCCGTGTGTTCTCATTGTTCAACAACCACTTATGAGTGAGAATATGCAGTGTTTGGTTTTCTGTTCTTGTATCAGTTTGCTGAGAATGATAGTTTCCAATTTCATTCATGTCTCTGCAAAGGGCATGAACTCATCCATTTTTAAGGCTGCATAGTATTCCATGGTGTATATGTGCCACATTTTCTTTATCCAGTCTATCATTGATGGGCATTTGCGCTGGTTCCAAGTCTTTGCTATTGTGCAATAAACATACATTTGCATGTGTCTTTATAATAAAATGATTTACAATCCTTTGGGTAAATACCCTCTAATGGGATTGCTGGGTCAAATGGTATTTCTATTTCTATCAGATCTTTATTTCTTTATTATTATTATTTTTTGAGATAGAATCTTGCTCTGTCAACCAGGCTGGAGTACAGTGGCACTATCTCGGCTCACTGCAACCTCTGCCTCCCGGGTTCAAGCAATCCTCCTGTCTCAGCCTCTGGAGAAGCTGGGATTACAGGCACCTGCCACCATGCCTGGCTAATTTTTGTATTTTTAGTAGAGACAAGGTTTCACCAAGTTGGCTAGGCTGGTCTCGAACTCCTGACTTCAGGTGATCCACTGCCTTGGCTGCCCAAAGTGCTAGGATTACAGGCATGAGTCAACATGCCCGGCCTGGATGAACTTTAGAGATGAAGAACTGAGACTGGGTGTGGTGGCTCACACCTGTAATCCCAGCACTTTGGGAGGCCAAGGAGGGTGGATCACTTGAGGTCAGGAGTTCAAGACCAGCCTGACCAACATGGCGAAACCCTGTCTCTAGTAAAAACCAAAAATTAGCCAGGCATGGTGGTGGGTGCCTGTAATCCCAGCTATTTGGGAGGTTGAGGCAGGAGATTTGCTTGAAACAAGGAGGCAGAGTTTGCAGTGAGCCGAGATCACACCATTGCACACCAGCCTGGGCGACAGGAGTAAAATTCATCTAAAAAAAAAAAAGACTCCCAGCAAGCCACAAGAAGGCATTGCCATACTTTGCCCCTCTAAGCTGCAGCAGGGCCCAGGTCCCTGAGGAAATTTCAGGACAGATCTGAGGTGGCTCCGAGGTCAACAGACGGTCACTGCCCCATCTGGCTCACGGTGGTCTAGAGACGGCCTGAGCTTCTCACGCACACCTGGCCAATGTTTAACTGGTTGGCCTGGAGCTCCCCGCTCGCCAGAGCCAAGGTAGAAGGAATTGGAGACTTTGCCCCACTGCTTGCCATTCCTGCCCCCGACAGCAGGCAGGAGGCACGTGGGGTCAGCCTGTTCTGTCCCTTCCCGGGAGGCCATGGACACACATCATCTCAGGCTGTTCTCATAACAACCACAGGATACATCCACTTTAGATATGAGAAGCCTGAGGCTCAGAGAGCACAAGGAGAGCCTGGGTGGTGAAGGGACTCAGGACTGCGCCATTTGCCCTATGCCACCTCCAGGGTCTCTTCCCTGCCTGTGTCTCTCCTGAGTCAGGACTGTCGGGCTAGAACAGGGCAGCTTGGAAACGCAACATGATTAAGGAACGGTATGGAGAGTTGGAAAGAGCTCTTGGCCAGAGGGCTGGGAGATCTGTGCCCAGGTTCCAAGTGTGGGTGACGTGGGCCAGCCCCACCCATCTTCAGCCTCCTCTGAGGTCTTCTCCAGCACCATTCGCCTGAAGCTCGGGCCGCTGACAACGACCCCTGCTCTGCCAGCCTTGCTTACTAAGGCTGTGGGCAAATCCAGTGAGGCTCTGGCAAACTGTGAAGGGCAGTGCACCCGGGGAGGGTGATTTTTGGCTAAGATGATGGAATGGAAGATGGTGGAATGGTGGGAAAAGCCTTGAGCTGGGCATCCCACCTCCGCCTCACAGGGAAACTCAAGAGACTCCGCTAGGCCTCCCCGCCTGTCCAGTTCAGAGCCTCAGCTCCCTTGATCTCAAGCATCTGCCACCAACCAGGCACCAGATCTTTCCTTTATACCTTAGCAAAGGTCTATTTTTTTTTTTTTTTAAGAGATGTGGGTCTCGGCCAGGCGTGGTGGCTCAAGCTTGTAATCCCAGCACTTTGGGAGGCCGAGGCGGGTGGATCACGAGGTCGAGAGATCGAGACCATCCTGGTCAACATGGTGAAACCCCGTCTCTACTAAAAATACAAAAAATCAGCTGGGCATGGTGGTGCGTGCCTGTAATCCCAGCTACTCAGGAGGCTGAGGCAGGAGAATTGCCTGAACCCAGGAGGCGGGAGGTTGTGGTGAGCCGAGATCGCGCCATTGCACTCCAGCCTGGGTAACAAGAGTGAAACTCCGTCTCAAAAAAAAAAAAAAAAAGAGAGATGTGGGTCTCCCTCTGTCACTCAGGCTGGAGTACCGTGGCGAATCATAGCTCACTGCAGCCTCGGACTCCTGGACTCAAGCAATATCCTCCTGCCTCAGTCTCCTGCCACTGTGCTGAGCTCGTTCGGCTCCTTGAGAGAGGAGTTTGATTGGCTCAGCTCATCTTTTTCAGGCAGGCCACACAGGTCAGAGGTCACAGTCAGTCAGGGTCCCCTTGGAGCAGTGTTTACTGCCACAGCCAACAGGGTCAGAGTCACAGCGTCCTGGCTACCTTGGCCCGGGGCAACTGCACACCCCTCCTTACACCCCCACTGCAAAGAAAATCACCCTTGGGCTGGGCGCACCTCTAATCTCAGCACTTTGGGAGGCTGAGGCGGGCAGATCACCTGAGGTTGGGAGTTTGTGAGCAGCCTGACCAACATGGAGAAACCTCGTCTCTACTAAAAACACAAAATTAGCCGGGCGTGGTGGTGCATGCCTGTAATCTCAGCTACTGGGGAGGCTGAGGCAGAATTGCTTGAACCCGTGAGACAGAGGTTGCAGTGAGCCGAGATCGTACCATTACACTCCAGCCTGGGCAACGAGAGTGAAACTCCAACTCAAAAAAAAAAAGAAAGAAAGAAAGAAAGAAAGAAAGAAAGAAAGAAAATCACCCTTGCTCTCAGACTTCTCTGGGACTCCAAGGCTGGGCCTCCTAATGACAAATTAGAGAAAGATCTATCACTACTCCTATTGCAAACCGGCTCACCCCCGCTCTGAAGGAGGCTGGAACACTGGGTCAGGTGGTCCTAGCTGGCTCTTTTTTCCCTCGGGGTGACCTCCCTCCCAGGATCCCCTCAGTCCCTATGCAAATGACCTCAGTAACTGGGGTCCCCTTCATGCAGTCTGCCTAGATATATCTCAGTCTCTTTTTTTTTTAGATGGAGTTTCACTCTTATTGTCCAGGCTGGAGAGATCTCGGCTCACTGTAGTCTCTGCCTCCTGGGTTCAAGCAATTACCCTGCCTCAGCCTCCCGAGTAGAGTAGCTGGGATTACAGGCGTGCACCACCATGCCTGGAGATATATATATATATATAGATAGATAGATAGATAGATAGATGTAGTCTCACTCTGTCACCCAGGCTGGAGTGCAGTTGTGCGATCACAGCTTACTGCAACCTCCGCCTCCTGGGTTCAAGCAATTCTCCTGTCTCAGCCTCCCGAGTAGTTGGGACTACAAGCACGTGCCACCATGCCCAGCTAATTTTTGTATTTTTAGAAGAGACAGGGTTTCTCAGTGTTGGCCAGACTGGTCTCGAACTCCTGACCTCCGGTGATCCGCCCACTTAGGTCTCCCAAAGTGCTGGGATTATAGGTGTGAGCCACCGTACCCCACCAAATCTCAGTCTTAAAGCAACGTGCCCCCCAAGGAAGGATTTTCCAGTTAACAAAGGAATCTGAGGGTGCAGACTGTCTGAAAGAATGGTAGTGAGTACAGCGACCGGGCGGGGGAACCAGGCAGAGGCTGGCTAGACCAGGGCTTCTGCGGCTCAGTCAGTCCATGGGTTTGCCCTCCACCTTGCCCCTAACCCTTGGCTCCTGTCCCTGAGAGGGCACTGCCACCAGAGGTAGCCATGTCCTGAGCCAAGCTCCCTATTCCTTAATGATCCCCCTCAAAATTAGTCCTGAGACCCTGCACTCTGTCCACTCCTCTGTCCATCCTGCAATGGGCGGGAAGGGGTTGGGGGCCCATCACTCCACCATGACATAACACCAGGCTCCAGGGAGTGCTCTGGAGTACAGCTGGGAGGCAGCCTCTCTGGCAGTGCAGCGGGGTGGGGGGCACTTTTGGGCAAGGAGCCCCCCTGATGCCCTCACCCTGCACTGATGAGGGAAGCGGCTTCTGCTCTGCATTGAGGGACCTGCGCTCTCCCCGTGGGCCCTGCTGCCCAGCGAGTTCTTCTGGGTTAGGACAACATGGTGGTGTAGGTGATACTCAGCAGGTGCCCCCAGGCCTTCACCTCTTCACCTCGTACTTCCCCCTCCACCCCAAGCCAGTATTACGATCATCACGAGGCTTGGGAAAGGGAAAGGGGATGAGGCCGGAGGCTGCTCACAGATCCAGAAGAAAATCCCAGCTCACCCACTAACCTCAGGCCAGTGGCATAAACTTTCTGAGCCTAGACTTCCTCATCTCGCAACTGGGGATGATGATCATCTTACCTCACAGGTTGGGTGGGAGGTTTAATGAGCTGATGTGTGTAAAGTGCCCCAGCTCACACCTGGAGAACTCACGCACAGGCACCCGCCCCATCACGCCAGGCCACATCTGCCCATGTGCCTGTGCCCACTGAGAGCTGGCACTCAGCGTCTGTTCCCGGTTTTCCCACACACACGTTCACAATGCAGGCCCACGCTGCTGCCAGCCCCACCGGCCCGCTGGCACTTTCAGCTGGGCCACCCAGGAGCCTCACCTCTTGTAGACACCACCCCATCGTCACGGGAGACCCAGAGGACACGAGGGGTTGGGGCAGGATTTGGGAAAGGGTGTAGGCAGGTCCCAGGGCTGATATGAGGTCAGGGTAACACACACACACACACACACACACACACACACACACACACACACACACACCCCAGGATCCTGAGAAAGGTGGTCTCAGGGCCAGAAGGGCCCCGCCATATGTGGCATGTGCAGCTGTGCACACACCAGGCCCACACGCCAGCCAGCATTCCCCCAAACCCTGCGCTCTCTCGCTGGGGTCTTGCCAGGGCCTGGCTCAGCCCACTTCCTTCCACTGCTCCCCCCACCCAGAAGCTAGGGAGGGCTGGGGGTGCTAGCGTGCCAGGGAACAATGGGCCCCCAACTCCTTCCCGCCCATTGCGTGAGAAGGAGCTGCCGGAAGGAAACTCACTCCCAGTGGGACAGGCCACCGCCCCCCAGATGCCGGCCCCAGGGAAGCCTGGAGACCCTCATGCTGCTCAAGGGGCAGCCTCTGTGCGCTCCAGGCCTGTCACCCTTGGGACATTCTCTTTACACCACCTGGACTGGCTTCCCCTGCCCCCTCTTTCAGGGAAGACGGTCCCTAACCCTCTCTCTGGGGCTGGGCTGGCCCCCTCAAGAGTCCAGGGCCTTGTTCTCATTCATCTCTGTGTCCCTGTGTGGAGTCTGTTCCAGAGTCCTCTTGAGGAATGCTGGCCAACTGCCTGAGAGGCCAAGAGAGAGCAGCCAGCCCAGGGGTGATCAGGGGCCCAGCAGCTGAGCCGGAAAACACGAGAGAGAGAAGGGCCCAGCTCAGAGCGGCTGCAATGCCTGTGCTGCAGAGAGCGGTGAGGTCAGGGCTGCAGACAGGGGTGAGGTCCCAGAAATGCCTCCAGAGAGCACAGGGCATGGCGTTGAGGGGCAGGGGATGCTCTCCCCACAAAGTTTTGGAACACTCAGCGCAGTTTCATGTGTCCTGACACTTCCCTTACAGCCCCGCCTTCCTCTCTCTCTGTCTCACGCAGGATCACTCTCATTCCAGGGGGGCTCAGCAGCTCCACCATCAGATGGGGGCTCTCAGAGGCAGAGGTCGGGGACGAGGGCAGGAGGAGATAGGAGCGGCTCTCCCACCGTGCCTATCCATACCTAGCAGGATAGCTGAGGGTCCCCCCCAGGCTGGCTGCTGACCAGAGACCCTGAACATCAATTTCCCCAGCTAGAAAACATGGGGAGTTGTGGGGTCTGGCTGAAACTGGCCCTGCCCTGGGCCCTGCCGGCCTGGGGTGTGTGGTGGAGGCACTGGCCCAGAGCGCAGCCTGCCGGGTGTCCAGGTGGTCGCTGAAATCTGCCCAATTGTGCTCAGATACTTGTTTTGTCACTGCGGTCCCCAAAACTCTGGGCAGGGCCTCAGCTCCCCCTGTCCAAGGAGGCAGTGTTGCCAGTCCAAGACTCCCAGAGCTCAGATGAACCCACGGCCCGCCAGCAGGCACAGAAGCACGCCTCCCAAACCTGCCTGATTACCCTGCCAGCCACACCCCCACTCCAGCCCCCACCTTGGAGGAAGCACTAATCTGGGGACTTTGAGATTCCATGATTCTCACGGCAAGAAGGACTCTCAGACACGCAAGCCAGCGGCTCCCTTGGCCCTGAGGGCACAAGAGATAGAGGCACACCTGTAAACACACACCTGGCTACCAACATGCACGTACCTGGCTGGCGTGCTGAGCCACCTGAACTCACACCTGGAGAACTCACGCACAGGCATGGCCGGACCACTCCAGGCCACATCTGCCCATGCGCCTACGCCCGTTGAGAGTTGGGCACTTACGTCTGTTCTCACCTTATCCACATACCCAAGACTAGTGTTCAAAACGTGTGCCCATGCTGCTCCCAGCCCCACCGGCCCACTGGCACTTTCAGCTGGGCCACCCAGGAACCTCACCTCTTGGAGACCCCATGCCATCGCCACCTGGGAGACCCAGAGGACACCAGGGGGTGGGGCAGGATTTGGGAATGGGCCCCAGGCAGGGCCCAGGGCTGACAGGAGGTGCAGAGCTGCTGTAGATGATGCAGCAGTGAGTACCTATCCCGGCAGTGAGTACCCAGTTCCAGCAGTGAGTACCCATCCCAGCACTGAGTACCCAGTCCCAGCAGTGAGTACCCATCCCAGCACTGAGTACCCAGTCCCAGCAGTGAGTACCCAGTCCCAGCAGTGAGTACCCATCCCAGCACTGAGTACCCAGTCCCAGCAGTGAGTACCCATCCCAGCACTGAGTACCCAGTCCCAGCAGTGAGTACCCATCCCAGCAGTGAGTACCCAGTCCCAGCAGTGAGTACCCATCCCAGCAGTGAGTACCCAGTCCCAGCAGTGAGTACCCATCCCAGCAGTGAGTACCCATCCCAGCAGTGAGTACCCAGTCCCAGCAGTGAGTACCCATCCCAGCAGTGAGTACCCAGTCCCAGCAGCGAGTACCCATCCCAGCAGTGAGTACCCAGTCCCAGCAGTGAGTACCCATCCCAGCAATGCTATCCGGCCATTCTTTCATTAGGAAGAGTTTTTATTAAAAGTAACAATCAGTGGGGAGATGATCTATTATTGAATACCTACTATCAAAAATAAATAAATAAATACCTCCCTCCTAACACCAAAATAAATTCAAATGGATCACAGGTTTAAATGTTAGAAATAAAACCATCAGGAGCCCAATAAAAGAATGAAATTTATTTTTTGAAGTAGTATGAGAGTGGAGAAAGCATTTCTAAGTCAGACACAAGTCCAGAAGCTGGAAAGATTGATTCTACTACATAAAAATCAATCATTTCTGCCTTCCAAAGAATCATAACACAGTCTAAAGACAGACAAGGAACAAGGCCGGGCAGCTTCCAGCCCTCCCCTCCAGAGCCCTCCCCATCCCATGCTCCCGTGTGTGGGAAGCCGAGCTGCGGGGCCTCCATCCAGAGGCTCCCTGGCCCTCTGGCTCCTAGATGGGTTCGTGAAACCCAGGCTCTCACAGGAGATGGGGATGTGTCCCCTGCGGCGTCCCTCTCCAGAGAGCTCTCTCCCCCTGCAGCATTCTTCAGGCACTACCTGGTCAGGCCCCCCTCTCCCCTTGAAATAATCTCTGTATTAAACCTTCCTCGAATTAAATAGTTTCCTGCTGGGACCCTGAAGGATGCACAGATTAAAAGTTAATTCCTTTAATACTCAGAGTTCCTATAAAAAACAACAATCCAGTAAAAAATAGATGAACATGAGCTGTTTACAGATGAGGAAAATACAAATACATTTTTTAAAAAAATTCTTTAAGCAAAATTGTAAACCCTAAATACCTCTCTGTTTTATGTCCATTGGTTGCACAGTGATAACAGAAGAACTATTGCAGGCTGGGGAATCAGTGCTGGGTTTTAATGGGCAGTGTGGAGGATGTCCCAAAAGTTGCATGTTAAAAAATACTTTATTTTATTTCTTTTCTTTTTTTTTTTTTTTCTTTTTTCTGGAAACGTAGATTTGTTTTCCTAGGAAAGCTGGATTATCAGGGTTTTTTTTTTTTTTGTTTGTTTGTTTTGTTTTTTTTTTTTTAGAAAGAGAAAAAGAATAATAAGAAAAAGAATAAAGAAGAGGAAGAAAGAGAAAGAGGAAGAGAGAGAGAGAATGGGGGTATTGCTTTGTTGCCCGGGCTAGAATGCAGTCTAAATATGGGTATGCCTATGATTGTCCTTAATAATGGAGACATGAAAGAAAATGAGGGAAGAGAATAACAAACAAGGAGCCAACCAACGTTTCGTTTAAACTTCTAAGTTGATATGATGTGGTACGGATAAGAGTGTATATTTTGTGTAAAGTGGAGAGTTCTATAAATGTTAATTACGTTTACTTGTTCCAGATCTGAGTTCAAGTCCTGGATATCGTTGATAATTCTCTGTCTCATTGATCTGTCTAATATTAATGTTGAAGTCTCCCACTATTATTGTGTGGGAGTCTAAGTCTCTTTATAAGTCTTGTATGTCTGGGTATTCCTGTATTGGGTGCGTGTATATTTAGGACCTTTAACTCTTCTTGTTGTTGCATTGATTCTTTTATCATTTTATAATGTCCTTCTTTGCTTCTTTTGATCTTTGTTGCTTTAAATACTATTTTATCAGAGGCAAAAATTGTAACTTCTGCTTTTTATTTATTTATTTTTGCTCTCTGGTTAGTTGGTAAGTCTCTCTCCATCCTTTGTTTTGAGTCTTTGTGTATCCTTGAATGTGAGATGGGTCTCGATGCAGCATACAGTTTTAGTTTTTTGTCCAAATTGCCTGTCTGTCTTTGAATTGGGGAATTTAGTCAATTTAAATTTAGAATTAATAATAATATATGTGAGTTTAATACTGCCATTTGCCCATTAGTTGATATAAATTCTTCATTATATTAATGTTCTTTACTTTTTGGTATTTTTTAGAAAGGCTGATACTGTTTGTTCCTTTCTATGTGTAGTGGTTCTTTCAGAAGCTCTTGTAAAGCAGGCCTGGTAGTGATGAATTCTCTGAGTGCTTGCTTGTTCACAAAAAACTTTATTTTTCCTTCACTTATGAAGCTTAGTTTGGCTGGATGTGAAATTCTTGGTTGAAAGTTCTTTTCTTTAAGGATGTTGAATATTGGTCCCCACTCTCTTCTGGCTTGTAGGGTTTCTGCTGAGAGATCTGCTGTAAGTCTGATAGGCTTCCCTTTGTGAGTAACCTGACCTTTCTCTCTGGCTGCCCTTAGTATTTTCTCCTTCATTTCAACCCTGGTGAATCTGACGATTATGTGCCTTGGAGTTGCTCTTCTTGAGGAATATCTCTGTGGTGTTCTCTGTATTATCTGGAGTTGAATATTATCCTGCCTTACTAAGTTGGGAAAATTTTCCTGAATAATATCCTGAAACATATTTTCCAGCTTGGATTCATTCTCTTCGTCACATTCAGGTACACCTATCAAACGTAGATTAGGTCTTTTCACATAGTCCCATATTTCTTGGAGACTTTGCTCATTCCTTTTTATCCTTTTTTCTCTAATCTTGTCTTCTAGTTTTATTTCATTAAGTTGGTCTTCGACCTCTGATATCCTTTCTTTTGCTTGATCAATTCGGCTGTTAAAACTTATGCATACTTCACGTAGTTCTCGTATTGTGTTTTTCAGCTCCATCAATTCACTTATTTTCCTCTCTAAATTTTGTATTCTTGTTGACATTTCGTCAAATCTTTTTTCAAAGTTCTTAGTTTCTTTAGATTGTGTTAGAACAAGTTCTTTTAATTCACAGAAGTTTCTTATTATCCACATTTTGAAGTCTGCTTCTGTAATTGGAACACACTCGTTCTCCATCAAGCCTTGTTTCGTTGCTGATGAGGAACTGGGATCCCCTGCTAAGGGAGAGGCGTTCTGATCTTGGGTATTCTCAGCCTTTTTTGACTGTTTTCTTCCCTTCATTGTAGATTTATCCATCTGTGGTCTTTATAATTACCATCTTTGTAATTGGGTTTCTGAGTGGACGTCCAACTTACTGATTCTCAGGGCCGAAATCTGAGCAACCCACTGCACCGACTAAATCAGCGGCTTTAAGATTGATGGTGCTTTTCTGACTCTGCACCGAGAACCGACGCTCTGAGGCGCCGGCAAAACCGCCTCGCCGGTCACAAGAGTCGCGCTGGCGACCCGTGGGGCTCCTCCGCTGGGAATCTCCTGGTGCGTGAGCAACAAGAATTCATGTGAAGGTGTGGCGTCCTCTCGTTCTTTGCGTTTTCACTGGGAGCTACAATCCCGAGCTGCTAGTGATCAGCCATCTTGGATCTCTCTCCAATACATTTTAAAATGTAAAGAGATGCTTGGCTGCACTTACAACCAGTGAACTAGCCGGGCGCGGTGGCTCAAGCCTGTAATCCCAGCACTTTGGGAGGCCGAGGCGGGTGGATCACAAGGTCAAGAGATCGAGACCATCCTGGTCAACATGGTGAAACCCCGTCTCTACTAAAAAAAAAAAATACAAAAAATTAGCTGGGCATGGTTGTGCGTGCCTGTAATCCCAGCTACTCAGGAGGCTGAGACAGGAGAATTGCCTGAACCCAGGAGGCGGAGGTTGCGGTGAGCCGAGATCGTACCATTGCACTCCAGCCTGGGTAACAAGAGCGAAACTCCGGCTCAAAAAAAAAAAAAAAAAAAAAAAAAAAAAAAAAAAACAGTGAACTACAACTTTTTTTTTTTTTTAAGACAAAATCTCACTCTGTCGCCCAGGCTGTAGCCTCCGCCTCCCAGATTCAAGCGATCCTCCCACCTCAGCCTCCCAAGTGGCTGGGATTACAAGCATGCACCACCACGCCCAGCTAATTTTGTCTTTTTAGTAGAGACGGGGTTTCATCATGTTGGCCAGGCTGGTCTCCAACTCCTGACCTCAAGTGATTCACCTACCTGGGCCTCCCAAAGTTCTAGGGTTACAGGTGTGAGCCACCATGCCTGGCTTCAGTGAATTATAACTTAAAATTACAAATATAATTATTATTTATATTTTTAAATATAATATATAACTGCCTCCTGGGTTCAAGCAATTCTCCCTGCTTCATCCTCCTGAGTATCTGGGATTACAGGTGCCTGCCACCACGCCTAGCTAATTTTTTTTTTTGAGATGGAGTCTTGCTTTGCCAGTTAGATTGGGAAAGATGGAATGCCCAATTACATACGGTGTTGCTGAGGGTGCTGAAAAACAGGCATCAGATTCATCACCGGTGAAAGTGAATTTCAGTTAAAAAGTAAAGCTTGAGCCGGGCGCGGTGGCTCAAGCCTGTAATCCCAGCACTTTGGGAGGCCGAGGCGGGTGGATCACAAGGTCGAGAGTTCGAGACCATCCTGGTCGACATGGTGAAACCCCGTCTCTACTAAAAATACAAAAAATCAGCTGGGCATGGTGGCGTGTGCCTGTAATCCCAGCTACTCAGGAGGCTGAGGCAGGAGAATTGCCTGAACCCAGGAGGCGGAGGTTGCGGTGAGCCGAGATCGCGCCATTGCACTCCAGCCTGGGTAACAAGAGCGAAACTCCGTCTCAAAAAAAAAAAAAAAAAAAAAAAAAAAAGTAAAGCTTTAGGCCAGGTGTAGCGGCTCACGCCTGTAATCCCAGCAGTTTGAGAGGCCAAGGCAGGAGGATCATGAGGTCAGGAGATTGAGACAATTCTGGCTAACACGGTGAAACATCGTCTCTATCTAAAATACAAAAAATTAGCCAGGTGTGGTGGCACGCACCTGCAGTCCCAGCTACTCAGGAGGCTGAGGCAGGAGAATCAGTTGATCCTGGGAGGTGGAGGTTGCAGTGAGCTGAGATGGTGCCACTGCCCTCCAGCCTGGGTGGCAGAGCAAGACTCCATCTCAAAAAAAAAAAAAAAAAATATTAAGATGCCAGGCACGGTGGCCTGTAATCCCAGAACTCTGGGAGCCCAAGGTGGGAGCATTGCTTCAGCTCAGGAGTTTGAGACCAGGCTGGGCAACATAGTGAGACCTTGTTTTTGTCTCCACAGAAAAATCCTTTAAGTAGCCTCGCGTGGTGGCTCATATAGGCAGTCCAGCTACTCAGGAGGCTGAGGTGGGAGGACTGCTTAAGCCCAGGAGGTGGAGGCTGCAGTAAACCCTGAGTGTGCCACTGTACTCCAGCCTGAGCAATGCAGCAAGGCTCTGTCTCAAAAAAAGTTAAGATGGTAAATTTTGTATGTGTTTTGCCAAAATTAAAAACAAAATAAAACAGAAAGCTGCCAGGCACGGTGGCTCATGCCTGTAATTCCAGCACTTTGGGAGGCTGAGGCGGGTGGATCACCTGAGGTCTGGAGTTTCAGAGGAGTGCTGAAACCCAGGGGTGTGAAAGGGCAAGGCCCTGCCCTTAGCTGAACACTAGGTAAATGTGCAATGAACAAATGAGTGAACCTCGTGGCACAGATGGGGAAACTGAAATCTAGACAGGCGCCCAGGAAGGTGGTGGATGGCAAGGCTGAAAACTCAGCCTTCACCCTGCCAGGCCAGGTCCCTTCCAGTCTCTGCTGCCCCAGGGCTGCAGAATCCTAGCCTGGCTTCTGCCAGGCTACCCTGCAGCTGGGCAAACAGGCAGTGGGTGGGACTGGGTATGATTTCCTCCTTGCCCGCGTGAGGTCTGCTGGGCTCTGGCTGAGCTCTCTGGCCTCTGCCCTGCACCCCCAACTTGGAATCCAAGGGGGTCATGGTTCTCTCTGCCCTGCGTCCCCAGGGATGCATCTAATGAGTTTGCCTTCTCACCCACAGAGGGCTCCAGGCCCCACTCCCAGGGAGAGTCAGAACTCCCTGGGGCCTACAGGTGCACTGTGCTAAGCCAGTGTGAGCACCCTGGGCCGAGAAAGCGACCTGCATAAGCTGCGTATGCAAAGGGGCTCAGACTCAGGGGATGGCGGGGAGTCCCGGCAGCCACGTGGGGATTGGGCTCACCCCTGCAGCACCCCATCTGGAAAAGCCCTTCCAGAGCCAGAAGGGCCTTCTGGGGATGGCTCCTGGAAGGGCTGGGTTCTGCCATCCTTGAGTGACCGACCTGCCTCTGCTTTCCAGAGCGTTCCTATCCTATCTCCTTCCCTCCAGCGGCTCTGGGTTCCTTGCCCTCATCCACCCAGGAGGCCACTGCCCGGGGAGGGGGCCAGGAGCTCTGAAATGAGCACACCCAGCACACACGAGCCAGCACCAGGGTGCCCCGGCCCAGGGGATGACGAGGGGTGGGGGGAGGGGCCTCCAGCTCACCGCCGAGCCTCAAGTCCCGGCCTAACTGTCCCGGCTCAGCTCAGTGCCGCCCTCCGGGGGCTCACGAGGCTCCCTGCCTCCCAGCAGCCACGCCCTCTGGTGTTCCTGGCCCCAGAGGGGCGGAAATCTGGTCCCGAAATGTCAAGCTGAAGGGCTTCCGGGACACTGGCCACAACCGTGGTCTTCAAATTCTGCGGACTTTTCCCAGCGGCAGGATCCACTGCCGGGAGGAAAGCTTCCCACCTTGCCTGTTCCTCCGAACCCCCAAAAACCTCGGGCTTGCGATCTGTGGGGAGAACAGCTCCCGCCCCCTCCCACCTGCTGCCCAATTCTTCCCCATCCGTCCGCCCCCAGCCCTGGCCTCAGCCGGGATCTGCCACCGTCACCCTCCCCAGCCGAGAACTGGAGCCGAAAATGCGGTGTAGGCTGCCCCCTCGTGGGCAGTTAGAAAAGCACGTTTCTCACAGCGGCTCACCTTGACCCACTGTCCTGGGGACCCCACCCCAAATAATAAGGCAACCCAAGGAAAAGCGACTTTGTTTTGCAAATGCAACTTCAAGAAAAGTCTCGCGCCGGGCCGAGGCGGGCGGATCACGAGGTCAGGAGTTCGAGACCAGCCTGGCCAAAGTGGTGAAACCCCGTCTCTACTCAAAATACAAAAATTGGCCGGGCGTGGTGGCGCACGCCTGCAATCCCAGCTACTCAGAAGGCTGAGGCAGAAGAATCGCTTGAACCCAGGAGGCGGAGCTTGCAGTGAGCCAAAATCCCGCCACTGCACTCGACAGTGGCAGAGGAAGACTTCATCTGTTAAAAAAAGAAAGGAAGAAAGAAAAGAAAAGTCTCAAGTTGGTCCTATGCAGAAATTCTGGAGAAACCACCAAGAGTGGCCAGAGGACAGCCCCTTACTTCTCGCTCATTCCTCGCCCTGGTCCTCATAGAGGCACCTGGAGTAGAAATTCCTTGTGCAGACTGGGCGTGGTGCCTCACAACTGTAATCCCAGCACTCTGGGAGGCTGAGGTGGTCTGATCACCTGAGGTCAGGAGTTCAAGACCAGCCTGACCAACATGGAGAAACACCGTCTCCACTAAAAATGCAGAAAAATTAGCCAGGCGTGGTGGCATGTGCCTTTAAATACAGCTATCCAAGAGGCTGAGGCAACAGAATCACTTGAACCCAGGAGGCAAAGGTTGCAGTGAGCCAAGATCACACCACTGCACTCCAGTCTGGGCAACAGAGTGAGACTCCAACTAAAAAAAAAAAAGCTCCTCATCCAACTCCTTGCCAGGAGTTCACTTCTGTTTCTCATACTTTCAGGAACAGAGAGCTCACTACCTTGAAGGCTGACCGTCCTCTTTTCTGTGCCAGGCACTGGGAACACTGATGGTGCAGATCCACCCGTCACCTCCTGGGACTCTCACGCTGCTCACTTAGCTGGAGCAACAGGCCAGAAAATGAGGGTTGCAGGTGCGCCAAAGGCACAGGGATGAGAGCGGCCAGTTCTCCACGGACCTACACCCCAGCTACCTCCCCTCCGGGGTCTTGTATGCAAAGGGATTAAATTCCAGGATCTTGGAGATGTCTGCAGTCCGGCTGCCTCCTTGCTTTTGCTTTCACTTGAGAATCAGCCAAAGTTCCCCAAGCACCTGCTCCGTGCCAGGTCCCTCATGGCACTTTTCCCCATTTAGTCCTCACGTGGGAATGCCACGTGCTATCGCCCACTAGGCAGCTGGGGCCAGAGGCACGGGAGGTCACTTGCCCAGGATGACACCTCTAGTCGTTTGCAGAGTTGGATCTGGCCTCAAGCTTGCTGGGGGCTCTTGAAGCCCATGCAGAATTGACCAGGGCAACACATGACACTCCAGCTTGGCACCAATGCCTGTGTTTCCCTCAAAGGGACTGGGCCTGGCCGGGCGCAGTGGCTCATGCCTGTAAGCCCAGCACTTTGGGAGGCCAAGGCAGGCGGATCATGAGGTCAGGAGATTGAGATGATCCTGGCCGTGGTGAAATCCCGTCTCTACTAAAATACAAAAAATCAGCCAGGTGTAGTGGTGGCACACCTGTCATCCCAGCTACTCGGGAGGCTGAGGCAGGGGAATGGCTTGAACTCGGGAGACAGAGGCTGCAGTAAGCAGAGATCATGCCACTACACTCCAGCCTGCGCAACAGAGCAAGACTCCATCTCAAAAAAAAAAAAAAAAAAAAAGCCCTGGTCAGAGCCAAGCCGAAAGCTGCTAAGGCTCAGGACAGGACAGACTGAGAGGTCAGGAGTCTGACCCCAGCCTGCTCCATCACGCTCTTCCTTCCTGGCCCTGCCTCCACCTCGAGGTCTCCCTGCACCAGCAGCTTCTGAAGGCCCAGACGGAGGACTGGCAGGCAGAAGGCAAACACCTCCCCCAGCTGGCAGCCCTTCACTGCCGAGCAAACCTAGGACCCGGGGCCTGGGTCTCTGCAGCTGCCATCTGGGGACCCCCTCATGGGGCAGGAGAAAGATCGCAGGCTTTGGGGTGGTTCATCCTCTGTGGGTCTCCCTTGCCCTACAGATAAGATCTAGGTGCTTCTGCTTTCCTTGAAGGAAGATGATCAAATGAGAGCAAATGTGTAAACACCCAGCACACAGTAGGCATTGAACAAAGTGTGCCTTCCTACCCGTCCTCACTTTGCTCTTAATACTCAGCAAAATCTGAGGATGTCAGCAACACTGAGGCCAATCCAGGAGCCCCAGGGGCCCGCGTGGTGGTGACCTTCCACTCAGGGAGCAGCCCAGGGTAGGGGGCCCTGTGGAGCCTCCGCAGTCATGTGCTGATCTGGCTCACCTACACCCCAGCACCTCATCTAGAAGAGTCCTTCCATACCCACATGGGGCCCTTCCAGCTGCCTGCCCTCCTGCACCCAGGACCTGCCCTGTGGTGCTCCCGATCAGGAACAATCAGCTCTGGCTCCAGCCCTAGTTGAGCCTGGGACATGGTCCTTTCAGGAGCCAAACAGCTCATCTGTCCCAGAGCAGACAAGCGTTTGCTCTGCAGGAGTCCCTCTGGGCCTGCCCACGGGGCCTGTGACCTTGCCCTGCCTCTGGTCGCTCTCATACCTTCCCCTTGGGGTCTGTACTGTGGGTGCCAGGAGGCGCTGTTCCCCCTCAGACCCCAGGAGACCAACAGGCCCGCGCCCCAAGGGACCAGACTGGATTCTAGATTTTTTGTTTGTTTTTTGGTGAGTTGGAGTCTCGCTCTGTTGTCCAGACTGGAATAAAGTGGCCCGATCTCCGCTCACTGCAACCTCCGCCTCCTCAGTTGAAGCAATTCTCCTGCGACTACAGGCGTGCACCACCACGCCCAGCTAATTTTTTGTATTTTTAGTAGAGACGGGGTTTCCCCATGTTGGCCAGGCTGGTCTTGAACTCCTGAGCTCAAGTAATCCTCCAGCCTTGGCCTCCCAAAATGCTGGGATCACAGGCATGAGCCACCGCGCTTAGCCTGGATTCCAGATTGGAAAAGAAGCAGGAGGCGAGGAATCACCCAGAATGCAAGGGAAGACAATGGCCTTTGTCTAGTCGCTGTGAATCTGGCACTTCCCACGCAAGACCTGACCTCATCCTCCCGCCCACCACGATGGGGGTGGGGTTGGGGGCACCAGTCAAGCTTCTGAGTCAAACAACAGAGACTGACCTCCAGCTACATTAGCAGAAAATAAATGTCCTGCTCAAAAGACAGAGAACCAAACACCATCTCCCTGGGCCCCAGTCACACACCCTGGCCCTAGCCGGCCTGACGCCTCCCCAGCTTTGGGCCTGTCACCCAACGTCAACCCTCACTCATTCAGCAAACCTGGGAGCAGGGGCGTCACACCCTGGCCAGGCCCCAGGCAGGGGGCTGGCTCCCAGCAGCCCACCCAGCGGGCCTCCTCAGTGAGCTGCTAGGCTCATTCCTGGCTGGCCGCTCAGTGGAGACAGGCATTGAGATCTGGCTACGCCACTGGCTGCAGAGGACTTGGAGTCCCCGAGCGCTACGTGCTGCAGGAGCCAAGCCTGGCTGCCGGGTGGGGGTGGGAATCTCTCAGGGATAAGAACCCGCCCTGGGCGCGGTGGCTTCCGACTGTAATCCCAGCACTTTGAGAGGCCGCGGTGGGTGGATCACTTGAGCTCAGGAGTTCAAGACCAGCCCGGCCAACATCGTCAACCCCCGTCTCTACTGAAAATAAAAAACTTAGCCAGGCATAGTGGCACACGCCTGTAGTCCAAGCTACTCAGGAGCCTGAGGCAGGAGAATCACTTAAACCTGGGATGCAGAGGTTGTGGTGAGTCGGGATCGCTCCACTGTACTCCAGCCTGGGCAACAGAGCAAGAGTCTGTCTCAAAAAAATAAAATAAATAAAATAAAATAAAAAATATAAAAAAATAAAAGAAAGAAAGAAAAGAAGAAACCAGCCCCGGGCTGAAGGGAGAGGTGACTGGGACCTCCCGGGGCTACCTCAATGTCAGGAGGGCAGTCCCTGCGACCCACAGACTCCAGTTAGGGCTTCGAGAAGATGGGCTGGGGGACGGCAATAGAGACGCAGGCAAGGAGCTCGTCCTGGGATGGGAGCCCTGAGACCCCCGGGGAGAATGCAGTCACTCACGTGGTCATTCAGCACGCATTTATGGCTACAGGCTCCGCCGCGCCGACCCCGCGTGGTCCGCCAACTCCCTCCTGCGCGCGGAGAGGACGGACATTGTTCTCGGGGCCCGGGAGAGCGTGAGAGCCCCCTGAGGTCTGCGCGCGGGGCCTCGGCAAAGCGGACGCGACTCCGCTTGCGCGAAACAAGCGAGCGACTCATGAGTGTCTCTCGGTGCGTGCCGGTGTCGAGAAGGCCGCGGCGGCGCGCCCCGCACTTTCTGGGGAGACGCCCGAGAGCCGCTCGGGCGGAGCCTGTCGGAGGGGCCGGGGACTGGGGGAAGGAGCTGCCCTCTCCTCGAGCCCCCTGGGGCGGAGCGGCCTCCCGCCAGCCTGCGCGGCCGCTCAGTTCAGACCCCCCGCGGGCCCCGTCTCCGGGTCACTGGGCAGCCCCCTTCTGCAGAGGCCTCCAGCGTGGGGTCACCAAGCCCCGGACACCTGTCGGCCCGCACCGGGGTGGGAGGATCGGGAGGCCCCGCTTTCCAGATGAGAAAACCGAGGTGGGGATCTTTGGAGAGACCTGAGTGTGAGCGTGCGCGCCCCGCCCAGTCTCGGGGTGACGCCTCCGTCCCCGGCCTCCCGAACGTCGCGCAGCAAAGCGACAGGGCGTGGCGCCTAATTGTCCCCACGCCACGCCAGGGCTAGAAACGCGCAGCCGGGGCGGACCCACCCTGCAGGCGCCGCCCCGTCCTCAGGACCGCTGGGCGGGGCTCCGAGGGTTTCCCCAGCACCGCCCCCGCGCCCGCGCCGCGGCCCCGACCATACACCCTCCCCACGGGGCTGGGCCCCCCACGGACGCGGAGGGCTGTCGCAGGGGAGCCCCCTGCCCGAGCCGCGGCTGCGCCTCGAGTCCGACGCCGGCTGCTCGCCGTGAAACGGGGTCTCACGGCGTGACTTTTGGGGGTGTCTAGTATCCCCCAAATCTCCGCCAGCTCCACCAGGCTACCCTAAGTAAACAGAAGCTAATTCACCACTGGGTCCCTTCCCCAGAATGACAACCATCAGCCGGACGTGGCGGCGCGTGCAGAGGAATAGCAGGAGGGGGATGTTTCCGTGGTGGCGGAGCAGTTCTGTGTCTTGATTGTAGCGGTGGTTAAAGGGGTCTACGCCTGTGATAAAATGGCACAGACCTAGGCGCCTGATACTGTTTGATCGTGTTCCACACTTACACAACATAGAACCTTTGGAGGAAACCTACTGACGAGTACTTGAACCCTCTCTGTCCCATCTTTGAAATTTCCTGTGAATCTGTACTTCCAAATAAAAGGTTAATACTTTTAAAGTTGGCCGGGCGCGGTGGCTCAAGCCTGTAATCCCAGCACTTTGGGAGGCCGAGGCGGGTGGATCACGAGGTCAAGAGATCGAGACCATCCTGGTCAACATGGTGAAACCCCGTCTCTACTAAAAATACAAAAAAATTAGCTGGGCATGGTGGCACGTGCCTGTAATCCCAGCTACGCAGGAGGCTGAGGCAGGAGAATTGCCTGAACCCAGGAGGCGGAGGTTGCGGTGAGCCGAGATCGCGCCATTGCACTCCAGCCTGGGTAACAAGAGCGAAACTCCGTCTCAAAAAAAAAAAAAAAAAAAAAAAAAAAATTTAAAGTTGCTTTAGACGAAAATATGAATAATATTGATTGCATGCAGGTCTGGCGACACCTCTGGCACACTGAACGACTGGCATCTCTAATCCATCCCATGCAGGATGGCCCCTGGCCGGGCCCTGTCCTAGGCTAGGGCGCCCCCCCGGGACATAAGCCTCGGGACTCTCTCCTGCTTGGCTTTGAGGCAGAGATGGCAGATATAATATAGGCTGCCCAGTGAAATTTAGATTCTGATAACAGATGGATAATTTTTTAGTAAGTATGTACCGTGCATGTTTAGGACATACTTACCCTGAAAATTATTTCTCAATTCTTTCTTCACCGTCTTCACAGGTGTTGATATTTCAGTTCTTTCATGTATGTGTATGGTTACTGTAAAGCTGCTACTTTAATGGAAACAACACACCAAAGCCTGTAGGCTACAACAAAAGCAGCACTAAGACGGAAGTTTATGGCTGTAAACACCTACTTTTCAAAGGTAGAAAAAGATAAACAACCTAACAACACATATTAAAGAAACAGAACAGCAAGAGCAAACCAAACCCAAAATTAGCGGAAGAAAAGCAATAATAAAGAGCAGAGCAGAAATAAATGGAATTGGAATGAAGACAGCAATTCAAAGCATCAAGGAAATAAAAAGTTTGTTTTTTGAAAAGGTAAACAACATTGACAAACTTTTTTAGCCTAAGACTAAGAAAAACACAGGGAAGGCCCAAGTAAATAAAATCAAAGGTGAAAAAGGAAACTTTACAAGTGATACGACATTCAGAGGAGCACTAGTGGCTGTAATAAGCAACAATATGCAGAGACATTGGAAACCTACTAAACATGGATCAATTTCTAGACCTTTAAAAATGGCCTAGATCGATTTAAGCCTACCAAGATTGGACCACGATGAAATCCAAAACCTGAACAAACCAGTGACAAATAATGAGATCGAAGCGCTAATAAAAAGCCTCCCAGCAAAGAAAAGCCTGGGACCTCATGGCTTCTCTGCTGAATTCCACCAAGTATTTAAAGAACGAATATCAATTTTACCCAGACTAAGCCAAAAGTAGACAAGGATGGAACACTTCCAAACTCATTCTACAAGGCTAGTATTACCCTGATACCAAAACCAAAGATACATCCAAAAATCAAACCTACAGGCCAAAATCACTGATGAACATTGATGCAAAAATCTTAGACAAAGTATTAGCAAATTGAATTCAACCACACATTCCAGTTGGGGCGCACTGTCCCAGGTTCACTGCACCCTTCCCGGTTTCCTCTCTGTGCCTGTCTGCTTTGGCGGTGCCCCCTGGCGGCAGCGGTGGCAGTGTTGGTGTGTGGGCCTCCCAGGACAAGGGGAAAGTGACTATGCCCTTCTCTTGCCTCCTGCCAGGTGTCTGCAGCCTGGCAGCAGCTCCAGCCAGTCTTCAAGCAAGGGACCGGCAGTTGGTCTTTTCCAATTTCTGGATTGGGGAATTGAGGCAAATTCTGGGCATTAGAGTCAGAATTAGGCGAGGCTGAATCAGGGGAGTCTGGGGTCCTGAGAGGAGAGACCTGAAACCCTCTAGAGCCTGTGGGGAGCTGGGTGGGTGTTCAGGCCAGTTGCTTCTCTCTATGCCTCAATGCTCCAGGTACCCTTGCAGGGGCTGAGATCCTGGGGACTCCTGGAGCCTGGCTGCATGGCCTGGCCACCCTGATGCCCTTGTGTTCTCCATGACAGGCCAGCAAGGCCGAGGAGAATGGCTCCAACAGCTTTGTGGGCTCCATGGACCCACAGCTGGAGCGGCAAGTGGAGACAACCCAGAGCCTGGTGGACTCCTACACGGCCACTGTCAACAAGACGGTGCGGGACCTCATGGTGGTCTCATGCCCAAGATCACCATGCACCTCAAGATCAACAACGTGTATGCACCGCCTCATGGGGGCAGGGGGCTCCTGTGGCCCTGGGGACGCAGGTGGCCATGTTGGCCTGCGGGAGATGCCGACCAGCCCTATGGGACCAGGTCCAGGGAGGGAGGCATGGTCTAGACCAGAGCTGTCCCATAGAGATATAGCATGGGACTGTGCACAGTGGCCCATGCCTGTAATCCCAGCACTATGGGAGGCCAAGGCAGGAGTATCGCTTGAGCCCAGGAGTTTGAGACTAGCCTGGGCAACATAGTGAGATTTGGTGTCTACACAAAAATTTTAAAAATAGCTAAGCTTGGTGGTGGCGCATTCCTGTAGTCCTAGCTACTCGACAGGCTGACTTTGGAGGATCGCTTTGAGCCCAGGAGGTTGAAGCTGCAATGAGCAGTGATCTCGCCCACTGTACTCCAGCCTGGAGACAGAGCCAGATCCTATCTCCACAAAAAAAACTTTAAAACACTGAGTAGCCAGGTGTCCTGGTGGCATGACAGGTCCTAGGTCCCCTGCCAGATCTATAACCTTGGGCAGGTGACTTTCCCTCTGGGCCTCACTGTCCCTCTCTGAGTGAGAAAAGGCAGTGAGAGGCAGATCTTTGGGTCTAAGCAGTGGAGAAGCCGCGTCTGAAAGCTCCAAGTCCAGCACACAGTCCCAGCAGGTCCCAGCGTGGCGGCCAGGCATCAGGTCCCAACCTCCTTCCCTCTTTGCCCACTCTCAGACCAAGGAGCTCATCTTCTCAGAGCTGCTGGCCAACCGGTACTTGCGTGAAGGACAGAAAAGCTGATGGAGGAGCCGGCGGAGCAGGCACAGCGGGCTGAGATCCTGTGCGTGTGCCACGTGCTGAAGGAGCCGCTCAGCCTCATCAGCGACATCAACACCACCACCGTCGGCACGCCCACAGGGGCCCAGGGACGACTCCCGGCTGCAGGTGCAGAACGTCCCAGCTGGAGGCGGGTACCAGGGCCGGCCCCCACGGCCTTAAAGCCCCCAGCCTTCATGGCTGAGCCTGGGTGGGGCTCTTGGAACAGGCTCCATGCCCAAGCTGGCAGATGTGAGTGCTCTCCGGAGCTGTCAGAGAGGGCAGAGAGCTCATGGTGCACGGTTAGGGGCTGGGAGCTTGAGGGGTTTGTGTGTGTGTGTGCGGCTGGACTCTGAGGCAGCCAGAGGCCTAGGAACGTCATCCTGGGCCCTCCATGACTGTCGTGCAATGTGAGTCATGCCACCAGCCAGGGCATCCTGCTCCCAGCCTGGGAGTGCCGAGAGCCAAATCCACTGCAGAGCAGGGGTGATAGTCAGGGTCCCTCCTCCTCTGTCTGTCGGCAATCCAGTGGTGATCTAGGGTAAAAGCTCGAGAGTCCCATACACACGGTCATCCTATCACACACCTCACAGGCCAGGCAGGACACCCAGCCCCCTCCACTCCCTCCCAGGTACTATCATAGCTGCTAGTGTGTGATTGAAGGCAGGGTCCCTGGCCCCACTGAAGCACTACCACCAGCCAGCGGGCTCACCGCCTATGCTATTCAACCAGGGGACCACAGTGCCTGCTGATCTAGCTGAGCTCCGCCCAGTAAGTCCGGCTACCCCCAATCTACCTACCCCCCACATCCCCACCCACCGCCACAGACTCTCCCTCTTCTTCTTTTCCCGAAGGAAGGGCCCAGCCTCACCTATGAGACCTGCAGTCCCCAAAACAGCTGAGGCTCCCCACTTACACTTATAAGTCTGTGGCTAGTGGCATCCGACTGCTTGGCCTCCCTGTCTCCCCCAGGGTCCCTTCAGAGGGTCCTGGGCTTTCTGACCACCCAGAGGGGCCTCGGGCGCTCCCTCCAGCCATCCAGAGCTTTTAGCTTCACCCTCCTGGTTCAGGCAATGTTCCTTCTCTATCAGGCCTGGTGGCTGTCGCATGGGGCTCTTTAAGGCTAGCAGTGGCCCTGAGCCAGTGGGTTGGAAGACAGGGTGTTCAGAAAGGAGGGCAGCCCGAGGGCGGTGAGCGTGGGTCTGAGCTGTGGGTGCACTGCCTGTGTGCCGTGGGAGAGGCCAGCGGGTTTCGGGTGGGGAGGCCGCCGCAGCCCCCGGCACTAACTGTGCAGCTCCGGCTCCTTCCTCCTTCTTCCTCCCCTTTCCCCTCCAGCCCCTGTTCCAGGAACCTTGCCGCACCTGCACTGCGCCCTCCCCTGCCCAGCCCTCCCCCAGCTGCTGCAGCTCCCCCTGCTCTGCGCTGGCCTCACCAGCTCTCTCCTCGCCTTTCCCTCTCCCGTTTCCTCTCTGTTTTCTCTGCAACTGCCAGCCGATCGGGTCAGGGAAGTCCATCCCATCCTGAGAGCCCCAGGCCCCCCTTGACCTCTACACAGATCCCCCCTCCTGTCGGAGACCTCCCTTTCCAAGCCTGCCTGGGCGGCTGTTCTGAGACTCCCCAGCCCCAAAGCCAGCCCCCTTCATCTGTGACTTAGTCTGTGGTAGCGGTGAGGTGACACATCCAGGTGTGACCGTCCGCTCTGTGGCACGCCCCTGCTCTGTTCTAGAAATATCTATAAATACTCACATATATATACACCTACATGTGGCCGACCGCCTCGCCTCTGGCACTGGAAATCAGTCACTGTGCTGTCCCTGTGGAGTATTGTGGCCCAACAAGAGAAAGTTGTCCCCTGACACTGCCCCTCCAAAGTGCGCCACCTCCAGTGAGCCTCCCTGTCACCCAGGCCCCGCCATCCCTCCCACCACCGCCAAGCATGGGGTTGCCATGCAGGCAGCCCTGTGGCCTGACAGTCTCTACCCGTCCTGCTGTCCCTCGGCTGAGAGTCAAACCCATTTCTGGACGACGGGGAAGGTGCCCTCTGCTGACTGTGTTTTCTGTGGCGCTCAGGGGAGGGGAAAGGCCAAGCCGTTTCTGGGATGCTGTTGGGCACGGTGAAAAGGCCCCACCCTTTCCAAGGGCCACTGTTCCCGGAAAGCCCCTGGAGCGCAGCTGGTCTTGTCCCGTGCAGCCGGCTCTGGCCACGAGGGGGCAGGAGGGCCACGCACTCAGCCTGGAGGGAGCCCGCGGGGCAGCCGGCGCTCTGGAGGGACAGACAGCGCAGGCCACCAGGCGCAGACAGGAGAGGGAGGCGGGGGGTGGGAGACAGACGCCTGGGGTGGGCGGGAGTCAGCGCCCTTGGGTGCCGGTACCTGCCTTCCCGGCCACCGCTGATCAGGCTTCTGAGCCTGCTGGCTGTCAGGGCCGGACGTGCCACCGCAGTCCCCGGGAAGTCCCCCAGGTGTCACCAGGCGGCACACAGGTAACAGGCCTGGAAGGTCCCCAACAGCCCGGCTGGACTCGCTCAGACACTCTGGGGCTCCTCGTTCAGGGGCACAAACTCCAGGACCCAGTGAGGGAAGCGGGACTACAGCAGGCCGAGCAGTGCGGCTAAATCCATTTATTCCAAAATAAAAGGCAAAATAAACAGGAGTTGCATCACCAGGGAGCCACGACCCTGTCCCCGCCTCCTTCCTCTGTCCTCTGCTATCAATAAATAAGTTTCCCAGCCATAAATGATTATTAAAACCTCCTCCCCATGTGCCAGCTCCAACCTCTGCCAGGTACGATACACAGGGCACCCCAAACCCCTAAAATATACAAAACGTTACACGGATACAATATGTACACTGGGGAAGGGGGGTCACCCCAGCAGCCCGTGCCCTCGCCTGGTCCACAGTTAGCGCCACTGTCCTGCCTCAGCTGCCTCTCTGAGTAAGAAGATGGGAGCCCCCTGAGGGAAAAGTTGCTTTGGTGAGCGGAAGGAGGTCATGAGGCCTCCTCCAAACCAACCAACTCCAGCAGCCTCTGGCTCTTCAATAACAACCATCATCATCCAGAGATTTGAGGACTCAGCCCTGGTCAAGGTGGCAAAGGGTCTGTTTGTCTCCCCCCATTAGACAGGGGTCTTGTCTTGCTACGCTAGTAATAAAGGCGTGACTGGGAAGGGGTGGGAGGGACATGGTGGGGGCGGAGACTCCAGCCCCCCTTCTCCAGGCCTTGCTGACACGGGCCTGCTTTTATTTATTTTTATATTTATCCCGATGTTTATAAAATCTCATAATTTCCTTTTCATAAAATTTATACTTTTCATAAATTTTTTCTACTTTTTAATCCACAACATTTTTGCCACAACTTTTCCACATTTTTTATCCCATAACTTTTTTATCCTATAACTTTTTTTTTTTTTTTTTTGAGACGGAGTTTCGCTCTTGTTACCCAGGCTGGAGTGCAATGGCACGATCTCGGCTCACCGCAACCTCCGCCTCCTGGGTTCAGGCGATTCTCCTGCCTCAGCCTCCTGAGTAGCTGGGATCACAGGTACGCGCCACCATGCCCAACTAATTTTTGTATTTTTAGTAGAGACGGGGTTTCACCATGTTGACCAGGATGGTCTCGATCTGTCGACCTCGTGATCCACCCGCCTCGGCCTCCCAAAGTGCTAGGATTACAGGCTTGAGCCACCGCGCCCGGCCTATCCTATAACTTTTATTAGTTTGTGTTCTTTTAATAAACACACTTGCATAGCTATATTACAATTTTGTAAAAATAAAAACACAGTATCTCATGCCAAGTATGCCCAGCATTTTCAGAGTCTCAATATCTTTAATACTATAGTTGTCAAGACACACAAAATTTTAAGGCAAAAACAGCACTTTGCAGCAATTGAATAATTTATTACATTACAGGAGCGTCACAGCAGCAGTCAATAATGCCGCTTTACACAAAAGGTTCAGGATTTCCATCTTACATTCTGTTCATAAGAGTTCATACATTAGTAAAAGTCATTCTTAGGAAACTTGGCCACTAACGCTTTGGACTGGAATTGGCATTTCTTTCCCTACTTTTCCTTCCCCTGGTTTCTTTTAAACTATGACATTCATATTTTAAAATGTTTTAAGTAATTTCAAAACATTAAGATAGCAGTTACATGTTTTAATAGTTATTTTGAAAATGACTCTTTAAGATAAAGTTTTGGAGAAGCTATATTATGGATAGGATAGGACTGATATATGTTTTCAAATTTTCTTAAAATCAGCTTTGGTTTCAGAACAGATTTTTATTCATTTCTGGAAAATCTATCAGGTTTAATAAAATCCTTTAAAAATGATCATCATATATCGCAATCTTTAAATAGGTATTTTGATTCTTCCTACAGAAATTCAAATTTATTCAGTTGAACCCACATTTTAAAACTCTATTTTTTGGTAATGACCTCTGAACAGAGAGACACTGCCATTGAGCAGGTCTCTGGTATAGCAAACATGGTCCATTCAGAAGCTGTGAATATAGCTCTAGATGAGCCCCTGAATCTGTTCATGGTAGATTATGCTAAATAGTGAGATGTTGCCGGAGGTGTGGATGAGGACGTTTGTTATTGTAATCCTTCTTTGCACCTTATTTTAAAGAATAAATGAAACATTTTTCTGGTTGCTTTTTTAAGAATTTAAAAGGGAGGGGAAGAATAGGGGCAGGGCATTGTTATGTTACTTCTGATGCTTCAGTGTTATAAATTCAACATATAGACTGACAACCTAAATCAATGGTGGAACACAGTTTTTTTCCTTTTTTTTTTTTTTTTGTATCTGTTCAATGAAAATAAGAAGGTATAACCCAAGTTTTGTACTCTAACTAGAGAGATTGCGCTTCAAGGTCTGAAAGTAGGACTTTTACCTTAAAAACAACAACAAACAAAAACTATCACACAGGACGGATAAGAAGATTGCTTAAACAGTTTTGTGTGGATCTTGTTGGTGCTGAACTATGGCATGAGCCTTATAGATTATAAAATAGATATAGTCGGAGCTAATGTACAGAATTAAATTTTTAAACTTTATTTGTTGTTAAATTCTGTGAAGTTTCAGTCATCTAAAATAAACATACACAAATATGAAAATAAAATAAAATTCTATGTTTTTGATGAATGCTAACCTTCTGATGTTGCCTTCTAAGCAAATTGAAAGCTGCCTTCTACTGAACGAGACAGAGAACAAATACTTGGCTGAATGAAGTACTGCAAAAGATTCGCATGCACTTTGAAGAAACACTTAAATTACTGTCATATGATTTCCATTCTTGTTAGATTTTTCTTAAATAGATGACAAAATGCCTACACAGAGTGATATTTCGGTTAATAGAGTAAATGTATTTTCCAGACTGACATTCAGCTTAAATACGCCTGTATGTGATTTACTCCTTAGGTACCTGATGAACACATTCTTGTCAGATTGGGTACAGATGCTAAACACTATCTGAAGGTCATTCCTGGTCATTTATATTTCTTAGGGTAAAAGTGAAGTGATTTGAACTATGAAAATCCCTTTGAAATGATTTATCAATGTATTAGATAAACGCAGTTTTAGAATGATTAAGAAAAACTGTTCGACCAAATAATGCGGCAGATTAACAGTGGTACGATTTCTAGCCCGGGGGTTTAAAATGGACTTAAAGTTCTGTTTTGTGTTTTATTTCTGAACTTGCCGCTTTTGCATTCTTTGAGTTCAGTTTAAAGACAGTTACTCTAAGTCCATTTTCGGGCTGGAAACCGTACCTCTGAAAATGGACTTAGAGTAACTGTCTTTAAACTGAACTCAAAGAATGCAAAAGCGGCAAGTTCAGAAATAAAACACAAAACAGAACTTTAAGTCCAGTTTAAACCCCCGGGCTAGAAATTGTACCACTGTTAATCAGCCACATTATTTGGCCTAACAGTTTTTCTTAATCATTCTGAAACTGAGTTTACCTCATACATTGATTAATTTCTACAATTTGGAAGAGTCAGTTCAAGTCACGAGGACCCAATATTTATACTCTTTCAGGGAATGCAGGCAAATGTGTTATTCCATCTGTAAATCATATTAGTGCTCTCCTATTAATGTCATATTTATGAAAGTATGAGGATGCCAAATGCTAAACATGGACACGGTCAGTAACTAGGAATCTCCACTTCAGGGAGCACACATACATATCTCTCTCCAGCCTAACAATGGGATGTATTTTGGCCCACAGACATTAGAACTTTATGAAGTTTCAACTGTTGATTCTGTTCCAAGCATCATAAAGTTGTGACTTAGGCAATGTCTGACTGAAAGAATTCATTCATAATGTAGAGGCACATTAACATAAATCTTGCACAAAATATGCCTCTAACTGAAACCGATAGGTATAAAAACATATTTCACTCTTGGTAAAGAACTTGGTGAGGAAATAAAACTCTGTGATTGTACAGACACTTTTCCTGATAATACCTTGACATTCACAAACAGTAGATGGCATGCAGTCTATAAACATTTTAAGTTGCGTAAACTTGATTTTCAAATACAGTACAGTTCTCTCTACTGAAACTCCTTTTTGTTTCAGCCAAGTACTCTCACATATATTAGTTTATAATAATGTTTGTGATTATTTTTTGTTTATGATTATTGTTTAAAGTCCTTTTTTTGAAGAAAATGAAGGCAATTCCTATGTCAGAGTAACCACGGTGGTTGAAGAACAGGTATTAGCCAGAGAAGTCTGGATGGTCAATCAGTCTTGTTGCCTCAAAGAAGCTCCATGAACACAGAGGGATGCCAGGTGTCACACGGCTTTCCTGCACTCTAATTCATTCTTGACTGCCACCCATATGCCTGTTCCAGGGACATTTAAACGTTTTACAATTTTTTATTAAAAATTTTAGGCCGGGCGCGGTGGCTCAAGCCTGTAATCCCAGCACTTTGGGAGGCCGAGGCGGGTGGATCACGAGGTCGAGAGATCGAGACCATCCTGGTCAACGTGGTGAACCCCGTCTCTACTAAAAATACAAAAAATTAGCTGGGCATGGTGGCGCGTGCCTGTAATCCCAGCTACTCAGGAGGCTGAGGCAGGAGAATTGCCTGAACCCAGGAGGTGGAGGTTGTGGTGAGCCGAGATCGTGCCATTGCACTCCAGCCTGGGTAACAAGAGCGACACTCTGTCTCAAACAAACAAACAAACAAAAAAAAAAAAAAAAAAAAAAATTATTTCTTTTTCTGGATATTTAAACTCTTAAAAAATTTCTTTTTTTATTGTTGGAGATGTTTTATAAAATGGACATTTTATCAGCAACTTGCTATGTGAACTGTAATAAATAGCAATTTTTAAAACTGAAATGATACAAAAGGATCCGTGGTCTCTTTCTGTGTGCAAGGCACTATACCAAGTGTCCTAAAACATTAACTGTTCACTCGTCAATATCTAGTGCCTATCCACTCTATGATACAAATTTCCATTCATATATGTATATATATTACACTTTATCTTAAAGGATTTCTTATGATCTTTACTAAATACATTAAGAAGAATGCCAACCAGTGCCCTTTTGTGTACTGAGACTTAGAGTCATATGTTAAAACAGGTAACAGAAACTCTGACTTTACAATGTATTATAGGTATAAATGCTCTAAGCTAGGAAAAGTTTTTCACATCCACAGTCAAAGATGGGAGCCTTTTATTCCTCAGAAATCATCCTTTTTAGGTTATCAAAAAGAAGTACAGCTGCCGCAGCTCATGATGCACTATCTTCATGAGCCCACAGCACAGAAATATCCTAACAGAACTGCCATAGCACAGCGCTCGTTCTCGGCATGGGAACGAATGGAATACTCTATTCTGCACATACCTGCCAGAGCAGGCCACTTTCCTCTTCTGTGAGATTTTAAAAGCTCCCGAAAATGTTATTACTCCCATTTGCAATGCACAGAACATGGAAGAAAGGCTGTTTCCAGTTCTCAGCCTTTCAACAACTCTAAATCTCAGTACTCATAGTGGCATCTTACAGGGTAATAAACAGTGTGCTTGTGAGGGCAAAGTACATATTGAGCTAATTAAGAGGTTACTGTGATCAGGATTCCATCAAATATCATAGCAGAACATAAGCAAATTGTATCTGAATTCCATAATGACTATACATGCTCCCGGACTCAAGCGATGCTCATGCCTCAGCCCCCGGAGAAGCTGGGATTACTGGTGTGCGTCACCACACCCAGCTTTGTTGTGGTGGTGGTGGTTGTAATTTTAGTAGAGATGAGGTTTCGCCATGTTGGCCAGGCTGATCTCAAACTCCTGATCTTAAGTGATTCTCCTGCCTCAGCCTCCCAAAGTGCTGGGATGACAGGTGTGAGCCACCGCACCCAGCACAAAGAGCCTCTCACACCACTGTCTCTTGCCCTATGACTGGGGGGCTCCATGCCTCGAGCTGGGATGATGATGTTCAGACCTGGGAGGAGCCCAGGGCTACCCGCCTCTAAAAGTCAGAGGGCAGGAAGCCAGAAACGGTCACAGGACTGCCCTGGAGGGTGTGGGGTCACCTGCCCCAGGGTGGAGCTGCCTGTGGCCTTGCACCTCCCCTCCCCAGAGGCCGGTGCCTGCCTCCCAGCCCTCCCGGATGGGACGGAGATTACCGTCTCCTGTTCATCAAGCTTCTCCTGCAGCTCCTTTCCTTCCTGCTCCAAATGCAGTGCGCTCCTGTTCTCGTTCTTCTGGACAGACAGAAGCAATCAGCGGCCACCCACTGCAGCTGGAGACCCCAGAACTTTGTGACTGCCTCCCATGGCACCGGGAAGGGTGGAGGCAGGTTAGAAAAATTGTCTCCTTTCTCCTACAGCCATCAGAGCAGGGCTCTGGCTCACAGGTGGCTTTAGGAGCCCCATTTCATATACTCCCCCATTTTACAGGTGGGAAAACAAAGCCCTGGAGGGCTGGGGAGGAGGGCAGGCTCCCCAGGTGGGCAACACACCAGCTCCTCCTCCTGCTCCTGGAGCCCCTCCTGCTCAAGAAGCCTCTCCTCCTGTTCTCTCAGCCTCACCTCCTGCTCCCGGAGCCTCATTTTCGCCTCCTGCAGCCTCTCCTGTTCCCGCAGCTCGTCTCTCAGGTACTTGGTTTCAGTTTTTAGGTTTTTCTCCAAGTCAGAGTGTCCTGCTGGGGGCTTCAGGATTGAGGGTTCAGCTGAGAAAGGAAGCAGACGATAAGGGCCTCTGGATTCTCAAAACAAAAAACAAAAAAAACTCTTCCGGGTGCACAGCTCCTCTCAGGCTCCCCAGACCTGCCCTCACTGCTCATGATTCCTCAACCCCAAATGGTAGCCAGTCTTCCGAGCCACTTTCAGATCGAGAGCACCGTGGGTGGCTGACGACGGGAACCCCTCCCTCTTTCTGATGGGGACACTGAGGCTCGTGGCCATTATGAGACTTGCCATCTCCTGGCACAGACCTCTTTCCCTCTGCCTCAAAGCCCTTCCAGACACCCACCTCCCTGGGGCACCCTAAGCCACCCCCACAGCCCTCTGATGCCAGTCCTGCTCCCAGGTCATGCCAGCCCCATCTTACCCAGATGGTTTTGTAGGTGGGCAAGGCTCCTCTTCAGCTCCTCGATTTTCATTGCATCCTGGCTTTTCTCCATTTTGAATATTTCAATCTGCCCAAAGCACAGGGGGAGAGGGCCCTGGAGAGAGGGGCTGGTGGCTGGACAGGCTACCATCGCCCTCTCCGCCCCCAGCTCCACAAAGCCCAGTCCCGTGACCACCCCTGGCTGGACTATTCTCATTTTACAGATGCCCAGGAAGATCCAGTGAACTATCTAAGGAGCGGGGCTGAAGGGTCAGCTCTCACTTCTCCTGCCATTTTCAGCAATTGTTGCTGCCACCGCGCCTTCTCTGTTTCGAGTTTTTGAGCGTATGTGTCTCTTTCTAGCTGAGCTTTCTTAAGACACTCCGTCACCTGCAAGAATGGGCCCGGAAGTTAGGAAGGGCTGTCACGGGTCCTCACCTGCTCCTGGCCACCTGGGGTCATCTTCCTTCCACATCCCTCCCTCTGCAAAGTCTCACCTCTGCCACCTGTGCTTTGAGCAGTTCCTGCTCCTGTAGAAACTGCTGTAACTGCTGCTCAAGGACTGCTTCACAGCGGCTCGAGGGCTGGAGGGTGGAGAGGGAGAAGCTTCAATCTGGAGAGCCTGGGCCATTCCACACGGTGCCCCTTAAAAGGGCTAGGGCTGAGCTTAATACACAACTTGGTCAGTAAAGATCAAGGCCCGTGGTCTGGATTTTAAAAGAACTCAGTAAAGTTGGAAGGGACAGGCAAAGAGATCAAATTTACAGCTGGCTCACAGAGGCCCAGAGAGATCAGATCGTATTCTATTGTTATTCCTCTTATTACTACCGCTGTTGGAACCTTTATTGAGTGCGTCACGAGGTAGCGAGCTAACAATCCCATTTAAAATGACCAGGAGAGACAGATTCTAGCAGCGCATCCCCACAGCGAGACCCCAGAGAGCACCATCCTCATCCTCATGTTACTGGGCAGACAGACACACAGACACACATGCACACCCCCCCCCCCCAAGGTACACATCAGACACGTGCATGCACTCCCAGATGTGCACACACAGAGACACAGAGATACAGACACCAGCCAGGTGCCCGGGAGCCATAGGGAGGTAGAGTGGTAAGGACCCCAGCTGGGATCCACCTCTGCCAGGAGGCCCCCGACTGCAGCTGATCTGCTGATCTGGGTGGAAGGAAAGGGAGAGAGAGCTTAGCTGGCCTGGGGCCTCATTCGAGGCTGAGCTGGTCCAATTCAGTGTACCTTAGACGGGAACAGAGCTGCGCTCAGAGGGAGGCGGCTCCTTATGTTTGCAGTGTAGTCTGCCACTGTGTATTTGTACAGAAGAAAATCTCAGTGTTTTCTTTCCTTTTTTTTTTTTTTCTATGTCTCAGACCAGACCCGGAGCGGGAGAGGATATAGCCTCAGGGCCTGGATGGGCTATATTCTCTGAAGTCTGAGGACCTGAAGTGGACAACATCAGTGAAAGGTGATGCAGTGACAGAGGGCCGGGCCCTTGGCAGATTTCTCTCCTGGCAGGAAGTGGTGCCAGGGGAGCCATATGCACGTAGCCTGCACATGACACATAAGCCTGGGCCAATTTGGGCCCCACATGCAGGGTCTTCCAGCCCCTCGGAGACTTCCAGGCCGTTTCTACTCCCTCCCTAGACCCCTGGAAGGCTAGCCCAGGACTCACCCTCTAAGGGCAGGTGGGGGCCCTGGGCCCTGGGCCTGTCCAGCCAGGATGGTCTACAGTGCAGACCCTGGGTCATGGGCAGGGGTCCTGTTCAGAGTGGCCGATGGACCAAACGAGCAGAGCTTTTCCAGCAGGGCGAGGCTCTCGGAGGTAGGGCAGTGGCTGGATAGGGTCTGCAAGAAGCCACATTGCATCAACGTCAGGCTGACTGGGGGTTCAAGAGCTCAGCACCCAGTGCTCCCGGGGGCTCTGGCATGCTCCCCCTCCAGTCCCATCCCCAGCCTCAAGCTCCTCCACCCAACCCTCTCTGGGTCTCTAGCTCAGTCTGCCTCCAATCCCAGGATTCACTAGTCTGCACTGTCCCCAGATTAGTGGATAAGATTGTGGGTTTCAATCTTGACTTCAGGATATACTAGCTGTGTGACCTTGGCCAGTTACTCTGCCTCTCTGGGCCTTACCTGCAAAAGTGAAAATAACGGTTTTCCTTAAGAGGGCTACATGGACAAGCACATGAAAACACATGGTGTTCGGTCACAGGTTCGCCACTACGATTGCACACGTCCTGCTGCTGCAGGTGTGGCCACTTTGAGGAGAAAGTTCCCCTTGCAGTCAGTGTCCTTTTGGGGCCAGAGAGCTGCCACAGGGGCTGGATTCTACTTACCCTCTGCGTGAGTTTCCTGGGGCTGTGGTAACAACGTGCTGAAGACGGGGTAGCTCCAGCGGCAGGTGTTCACTGTCTCCTGGTTCTGGAGGCTGCACTTCGGGTCAGGGTGTCGGGAGGGTTCGTTCCTTCTGAGGGCTGTGAGGGAGGGTCTGTTCTAGGCCTCGCCCACTGCTTCTGGTGCTTTGCAGCAGTCTTTGACACTCCTCCCGGGATGTCCGCACAGCGACTCGCTGTGTGTCGGCCTGTGCCCACATTTCCCCTGTGTATAGGACTCCAGTCACCTTGGATTAAAGCCCAGCCTCGTTTCTTCATTTTAGCCTGATTACTTCTGTAATGATCCTGTCTCATCACGAGGTACTGAGCACTTCAGTATATCCTGTGGTGTTGTTGCAGGGGATACAGTTCAACCCAGATGCCCCCAGTTTGCTTCCTGCTACCTTCCCGGCTGGGTGGTTTGGTTCCGGTGCGACTTGAGACCTCAGGGCCCCAGTGCTGCCTCTTGTTTCTCCCCTCATGTAACCACAGGCCCCTCACACAGCTGCAGAGAGGCCAGAATCTGCACAGGAGGAGCTGCAGTGAGTCTGGGTGGGCACTGTCCAGTGAGCCCCCTGGGTCCCTAGTCCACACGCCAGCCAGGGAGGGCATGCCCGGGCCCAGGAGGAGACCCGTTCCCCTCTGAAGACTGGACCTGCCCAAACCCAAGAGTTGTGTGAGGGTTTCTGTGGGTGTGAGAGGATGGAGGAGCGGGGCCCCTGGATGGGGATGCCGCCTGCTCCTCCCCACCCCTTCCTGGCCAGCCACAGGAGCAGGCTGCAGGCTCTGGAGAGGGAGAACCACCAGTTGGCTGCTGGGATCCAGAGGTGGAAGGTGGGCAGGAGCTGGGCTGCCTGGGGTGAGGTAGCCCCATCTGCAGTCAGGGCCCCCAAGGAACCCTCCTGAGGACCCTAGAGCCCTCCCCACTCCTGAAGTCAGGTGCCTTGAGGATTAAAGTGGGAGGCCGGGCTCTGCCCCAGCCACAGCCCTTCCCCTATGGGGCCTCAGCCTCCTGTGTGTTTAATGGGTCCCAAGCTCTCCACCCTGGCCCCGAGTACCAGGGTGCCCAGGCTCAGGGTGGCCTGAGCATGCCCACCCAAGGACAGGGACATAAGAATCCGGTCAATTTTGACAGCCTGAAAGGAGGGCAGCCACCTGGAGCAGGCCAAATGCTCCCGAGTCCTTGTCACCTCCTTCTTCCCACAGGGCAGGTCCTAGCAGAGACCCCAGGCCAGCTCCAGAGTCTGCAAGTGGAAGGTGGGCCCGACTTCGCCCCTTCCCCACTCAGCCCACTGTGGCTTCTCCGGGGGACTACACAGGCATTTACCTGAGTGGGCACGAGCCAAGCCCCACCCACCGCTCTCCAGCCCCACAGCCTGTGGATGGAGCCGCTGGGAGTCCTCGCTGGCCTGTCGAGTGACAAGGGTTCCACAAACACCGATGGAGAATCTAGTCCCAGCTCTGCCCCAAACTGGCCAGTGGCTCCGACCAAGCCTCTCGCTGTTTCTGGGGCTCACCTGTACAGTTCCATCTGCACACTGGGTGTGGGGCTCACCTGTACAGTTCCATCTGCACACTGGTTGTGGGGCTCTCTTGTACATTTCCATGTGTACACTGGGTGTGGGGCTCACCTGTACAGTTCCATCTGCACACTGGGTGTGGGGCTCACCTGTACAGTTCCATGTGTACACTGGGTGTGGTGCGGGAATGGGACTCTGGGGAGCTCTGACACTCAGGGATCCCATGACCCTGTTCAGTGTACCCACTGGCTCACCGTCCCTGCTGCACGGTCTCCCAAGCTCTATAGAACTGGGCCTGTGCCTCAGCTGAGTTGCCCAGGGGCCTTGGTGGAGCTAATGATGCACAGAACGGGGTGGCGGCAAGGGAACAGCGTCCTGCCATCCCTGCCACACCCAGCGGCATCTCTGTCTCCCAGCCCCCATGAGCTGTGGGAGCCCAGGTCTGCCAAGGAGCCTGAATCTGCAATGTGGACTCCACCAGAGGCCGATAGGTGAGCTCAGGGACAGGCTGGGGTGGAGCTGGGACAGTCCCCTCCAGGGATGAGAGATCAGTCTGGAGGTGGGACCTCCCAGGCAGAGATCTTGGCTCTGGTCTCCCATTGCCATGTGGACTGGGGTCTCTGGGACCACACTGGGCCCTTGTTTTCTGGAGCTGGAGGAGCTGCGACAGGTGCCATGTGGAGAAGGGAAGGCGGGGCCTGGGTCGGGGAGCAGGGGATGGAGTGGGGAGCCTGGCTTGTGGATCCAGTGATTCGGGATGGGGGCTCTCCACTGAGCACCGAGGGCTCAGCCTAGACTCATCCCAGGCTGGAACCCCGGCTGCCCTGCCCTCAAGCCACCTCAGCGTGGCCCTGAGAGGGGACGAGGTGTCGCTCCTTGGCAGGGTGGACTCACCAACTGATGTGATGAAACCAGTGTGTTAGGGACCAAGGCTTTGCGGGCTCAGCCCTGTGCAGGACGTGGAGATGGAGGCGGCCTGAGCTCCTGGGCTGAGCAGTACTATCTGTACAGGGAGCGCTGTGGGACTCAGGGGTTAAAGGAAAGAGGGAATTGCAGGATCTGGGGTTCAGGGCACGTGTTGGGCCTTCAGTCACCCACGCAGCTTGGAGGGGACGGTGCACCCTCTCGCTCCGTCCCCTGGTGCTGTTCCGTCAGCACTGCACCTGATGCCGCCATGGTGGCCTCTTCTCTGTGGCAAAGCACAGTCCCCAGGAAGGCCCCTGTGAGGCTAGAGCTCTGAATCCAAGGGGGAGCGAAGTTCTTGAGGGGGGCCCCAGATCAAGACACGGGCCAGCCCCACCGTCTTCCGTCTCAGACTTCTTTGCAGGAGGTGGGCTCAGAGCTGGCCAAGATGCGGACTGAGCTCGAGGAGGTCTGCCCAAGGGGAGGGCTCAGCCTGGAACACGCTCAGTGCCTCCCTTACCCATCTCCAAGCTGGTGGAGTTTCCCTGGGAAACTGAGGCTGCAGCAGCCACTGAGGGCTCTAGAACAGGAGCTGGTAAAGTGGTGACCACAGGGTGAGGGGGTGCCTGCGTTTGAGAGAGAAACCCAACCCTCCCTCCCAGTGATGCTTCCTAGGCCCCACAGGCAGGGGCATTTAGGGACACTTTATGAAGGCTCCCCTCTCATCCCCTCAGGGGCTAGGATGGGTGGGGCTCTGCAAGGGCCTGAGGCCTGACCAATCTCCTGGTCTGCCTTCTTCCCTCAGAAGATGCGAAGCCAGGGAAAGCAGCAGCAGGAGAGGGCAGGGCAGGGTAGGCTGTGGGCACAGGGAATCAAGATCTTTGGGCCTCTGGATCTGGTGCGATGGATAAAAGGAGAGCCAAGAACTCTTACACGTCACCATCCACCACTCCCCGGCTTGGCCAGCATGAGCAAGTCTCGCCTTCACTAAGCCTCAGCATCCTCTGTAAAATGGGTACACGGACAATACCTAGGGCATGGGACTGATGTGAGAATGGCATGATGGCATGGGGCACCATGCACCGGGCACCGGGCCTGTTTTCTCCGTCCTCCGGTTTCCTCTGTATCTGGGGTCCAGATAGGCTGAGTCAGTACCAAAGTCACAAAACCAGGTATGAGTGCCCGGGGGCGGCTGCATACGGGCGTTAGTCACAAAGCCTGTCTTATGAGATGTTCCATCCACAAGGCTTCGTTTGCACTTTTTGTGATACTCGGGAAATAGTTAGATGTAACGTGGAGCGGCCGATGACAGACAGTACAGCACATTCCCCAGGCTGGCGACAGCTACCTGCTTGTGTTTAAATGCCGTTTCATTCTGACCGAGGTCATCATCTTTGAGCTCCTGCAATAAGGAGCTTGATGGGGTGGGGGATGTTGTCCTTTGCCTCAGCTGCTTTTTTTGGAGACTTCCGTAAAGAGCCTCAAAGCTGCCGATGGGGTCCGGGAGACCCTAAGAGTTCTGACCATCAGCTGAGAATTGTGTCCTTGCGGAGCGGGAGCTGCAGCAGCTCTGAGCACCAAGGACTCCAGCACCAGGAGGACGGGAGCGGAGCCTCCAGCCACCTCCACCTCGCAGACCCTGCAGATTGCATATGGGGTCCCTCTAGACGGGGCGGGGGGGGACCTCTGCAGTTCCTTTCTGTCCCTTGGCCTCCTTGTGTGCAGGTTGTAGAGGGGAAACAGAAGGCTAGGAAGGCCCTTCCAGCTTGGGCTTTTGCTGGTTTGAAATGGATTCCTGAGCCGGCCTCCCTGTCCCTGGACAGAACCGAAGCTACCCCCTGCCCTGCCTCTCTGACCCCCATGGCATGAGTCTCTGTCACATCTGCCCCCAGATCCCAGATACAGCCCTGGAGCCAAAAGAAGTGCATCTGAGAAAAGTTGGAAGCCAGGGGCAGTGCTCAGGCAGTGTGGAGACCATGCCCAGAGCCAGCAGGGGACTCATTCACAGCCTCACTCTGCAGCACAAGGGATTGAGGCCACGCCCTGTACCCCCGCCCAGTGAGCTGAGGGGTCCTGGCATCAAGAGGCTGGATTGAGAGGCCTCAGGGAGTCAGGAATGGTGGCTCATGCCTGTAATCCCAGCACTTTGGAAGGCTGAGGCAGGTGGATCACTTGAGGCCAGGAGTTCGAGACCAGCCCAGCCAACATGGGGAACCTCTGTCTCCACAGACACAAAATACAAAATTAGCTGGGGGTGGTGGCACATGCCTATAATCCAAGCTACTCAGGAGGCTGATGCAGGAGAACTGCTTGAACCCAAAAGGTGGAGGTTGCACTGAGCCAAGATTGCACCACTGCACTCTAGCCTGGGCTATAATGAGACTGTCTCAGGGGGAAAAAAAAAAAAAAGGCCATAGGCAACCGCAGCTGGGCAAGGACTTGGGAAGAGGGGAGACGGCTCTGGCTGTGCCTTCAGCCCCCAAGACCAGGGTTTTTATGAGGCCTGAAGCAGGAGCCTGTCATAGGCAACTGCAGTCAGAGGCCTCCCTGGCAGAAACCACTCCTTGTCCCCTGCCTCCCACAGGTCGGAAATGCCCATGTTGGCACAATGTTGCCAATACGGCTCTTGGTGCATGAGACGGCCCGGCACTTTCCCAGGGGACTCTGGGCTAGGAGTAGAGCTGGGCATCCAGTGCCCAGCTCCAGAGGAGGTGCTGCAGGCCCGTAAGCCTGGTTGGCCCAATTACTGCCCTAATGCCATTGCACAGTGCCACCATGGACCCTTTGTCTTGCCAGGGAAGGCCTTAGGCACTGGGTTTAGACATTTCAAAGTGAGTTCTCATTCACTCGTACCTTCGATCACACTACAGTCCCCATTTCACAGACAAACTGCCCAGAGAATTTGTCATAGGTCACACAGCAAACCAGCAGCTAAGCCCCCTGGGCCCCTCATCTGTCCCAGAAACGTGGTTTCTCAGCTGTTCTGGGCTTGCCAGCGTGACCATGCTCAGGAGCTACAGGCAAGGTGGGCGGAGACTTGGTATCACCCTCGAGGTCATCTGGCCATGAAACGCTCCTCCCCAGCCAGCTTCCTCTGGCTGAGCCATGTGCCCCCGGAACCCCTCTCAGTTCTGTTGCCGACGCCTCCCTCCATCTGCGCCTTCACTGAAGCAGTTTCTCAGAGGAGGGCTCTTTGGTACCGTGGAGGGACAGGACACCTCTGGGAATTCGTGCCCATCTGTGTTCATGCCGAGTTCTTCATGACCACTCCTTCCAGCCTCAGGTGGAATCCAGGGCTGGGTACCGAGCCGTACTGGACCAGTGGACCCCCTCCTGGGATCGCAGGATTGCAGCAGAAGAGTCCCCTCCAGGGCTGAAGACCGGACGCAGAAAACTTGGGAACTGTCAGCTGTCCTGTTTTTCACCTCGTGGCATAAGCTGGACTTCGATGAGAGCGAATGGAGCTGACAATTCCCAGAAACTGGAGTTGGGACGGCGAGACCTTAGTTCAGCCCAGGGCGGCCTCATGTGTGGAGCCGATAAACTTGAGCTTTGAGGGGGTCCTCAGAGCGAGAGGAATACCCTCCGCGGGCAGAGCTCTCCGGGTTCCGGGCCCTTCCTGACGCCGGCACAGGGTCCAGCTGCCCTTGGGCTCGTCCGCACACCCTGGATCCAAGAATAAACCTCTTTCCTCTCTGCCGCCATTGGCCTGACTGGCTTCGGTTACTTCGTACAAAGAGCCCTTGCTGAGCAAACCACCCCGGTGCTGCTCCAAAGGAGACCCCTGCTCTCCCGGAAGCCCCTCCCTGAGGCCGGGTATCCACTTGCCTCCCGCAGCCCTCGCCGCAGCTCCAGTTCCTGCTCGTTTCCCTGCCCACCCCGCCCAGTGAGGAGATCGGCGCCCCTCGTCTGTCCCCGGGGTGCCGGGATTCGTGCGCCTCACTGTCTCCAAGCCCGGCTTCTATCCCTAGTCCCTTCCTGTTCCCGCCACTCCGGCTGGCTTCCGTCTCCTCGTCCCTCCACCGGTGATTCCAAACCTTCTCTTCCATAAGCTCCTCCATGCCCTTTCCCAGACACCCAGAGGCGGCCACGCGCCGCTGCAGAGGCGCTGCCTACGGCGGGTCTCCCTCTGCGCCGCGCGGGCAGTCCAAGGTCATTCCCGGTCACCTGCCCCCTCGCTCCCATTGGCTCTGGGGAGGACACGTGACTCCATGCTGGCCAATGGCGTGGGGCCCTGTGGCTTGCCGCCGGGCAAGCTTTTCCAGGAGCTTCCGGAGGCCGCTCGGGGATGCCTGGCTGAGCGCAGCCTGGTGTCGCAGAGACCTGAGGACAACCGCCCTTAGATCCTCTGCCTTCCTCTGGTCCCTTCCCCTCCCTGAAGCGGGGGACTTTGGGGGGAAGTTAAGGGCACCCGCTTTGGAGTCCCATCCCAGCCCTGCCTTGGATGGGCGCGGTGTTTCACGCCCGTTCATCCCAGAATTTTGAGAGGCTGAGACGAGAGGATCTCTTGAGCCCAGGAGTTGGAGACCAGCCGGGGCAACATGGTGAGACCTTGTCCCTATAATTTTTGTTTTTGTTTTTGTTTTTTTTGTTTGTTTGTTTTTAAGACAAAGCCTTGCTCTATCACCCAAGCTGGAGTGCCATGGCATGAACTCGGCTCACTAGTGGCTGGGATTACTAGCGTGAGCCACCACGTCCCGCTAGCTAATTTTTGTGTTTTTAGTAGACAGGGTTTCGCCATGTTGGCCTGGTTGGTCTTGAACTCCCTACCTCAGTTGATCTGCCTGCCTCAGTCTCCCAAAGTGCTGTGATTACAGGTGTGAGCCACCGCGCCCGGCTCTATAATTTTATAATAAATAATGTTAAAGAAAAAAAATTGCCTCATAGAGCTGTGGGTGGCATGTATAGAGTGCTTAGCATTTGTGTTCAGGGCGCAAGCTCTGGGCTCTGCAGACACTGAACTACAGCCCCGGCTCCTCTACTCGCGAGCTGTGGGACCTCACCACACCAGGTTCAACTGGTAGTTTCACAGCCAACTTACTATGAAGCCATCCGTGCTGTGTGAACTTTCCTTTCCATCTCCTGGGGGACAAACGTAGGAGTGAAATTACAGGGCCCTAGGGACAAGCGCATGATCAGCTTTAGTAGGTAATGCCAAACTGGTTTCCACACTGCTTAGCCCAAGAGTGCGTCAGAGTTCCTGCTGCTCCTCATCCTTTCCAGGACCTGATACTCTGTGACTTTTAAGTTTGTGTCAGTCCCGTAGTGCGAGGTGGATTCTGAGCATTTCCCTGATCACAGGGAGGTCAAGCCATCTGTGTTTTCTCTTAGGTGAAACATCTATTTGTGACAGCCCCTTCTCCCTAACTCTTGCTATTTGCTTTTGTCTTAAGGATTCATAAGCAACAGAAAGAAATCATTATCGGCTGAGTGCACACCAGCATGCCTGGCTGACTTTAAATTTTGTTTTGTAGAGAGGAGGGTCTCTGCTATGTTGCCAGGGCTGGTCCCAGACCCATCAAGTGATCCTCCCACGTCGGCCTCCTAAAGTGCTGAGATTACAGGCATGAGCCACTGTGCCCGGCCACTTAAGCTTTTTTGAAGGGTCTAGCTTGAGAATTTTTTTTTTTTTTCTTTTTGAGCTGGAGTCTCGCTCTGTCGCCAGGCACCAGGCTGGAGTGCAGTGGTGCAATCTCGGCTCACTGCAACCTCGGCCTCTCAGGTTCAAGCAATTCTCCTGCCTCAGCCTCCTGAGTAGCTGGGACTACAGGCACGCACCACCATGCCCAGCTAATTTTTGTATTTTTTAGTGGAGACAGAGTTTCACCACGTTGGCCAGGCTGGTCTCAATCACCCGACCTTGTGATTTGCCCACCTCGGACTCCTAAAGTGCTGGGATTACAGGTGTGAGCCACCGCACCCAGCTGAGAAATTCTTAAGGTTAAGATGTTCTTCAATGTTTTATTAATTTGAAATGGAATGGAATTGCAGTGGCCTGGTGCCTGGCTATCCCTGGATTCATCACCATTTCTATCAGATGCCACTTCTTCCAGAACTCTCCCGGGATCCCTGCACCCGCCACCAGCCACCATATGCTGTTTCCATCTCACGTGTCTCTGGGCCTGCTTCTGCCCTTCATCACTCAGCTCCCTCCTAGATGGGGGTCTTTGACATTTCCATGTGGCCAGGACGTTGTGAGGTGTGATACCAATGAGTGGTTACCAGTAAAGTGCTAAAGTATCACTCATTTTTTCCCCACAAGATTAAAGAAAATCAGCAATGGACTCTCAAGACTCTCCCAATGTCACCCTCTTTTTCTAGCATTTCAAAATGCCAGAGGCTGGATGCGGTGGCTTATGCCTGTAATCCCAACATTGTGGGAGGCTGAAGCAGAGGATCATTTCAGCCCAGGAGTTCAAGACCAGCTTGGGCAACATGGCAAGACCTCGTCTCTACAAAAACTTAAAAAAAAAAAAAAAAAAACCTAGCCAGGCATGGTGGCATGAACTTAAGAAACAAACAAACAAACAAATACTAGCCAGCCATGGTGGCATGAACCGGTAGTCCTAGCTATCTGGGAGGCTGAAGGGGGTGGATCACCTGAGTCCAGTTTGAGGCTGTAGTGAGCCGACTGTACCACTGCACTCCAGCCTGTGTGACACAGTGAGACCCTGTCTAAAAAAACAACAAAAAAAACCCGTATGTGTGTGTGCGTATGTATACACATATACAAAGAAGCAAAAAATACCTACCAGATAGGGACCCCTGCTAGCCTGACCTCACATGGTTACAAAGACAGGTACAGTATGTTGTCACGGATGGCACAGGCAATTACCAGTCCCCACAGGGCCTGCCTCTCTGCGTGTCTTCAGGGTATGCCGGGGAGTATGCCTCATCAGAGAGAAAAGGCTCTAGGGCAGGCGTCCCCAAACTTTTTACACAGGGGGCCAGTTCACTGTCCCTCAGACCGTTGGAGGGCCGCCACATACTATGCTCCCCTCACTGACCACCACTGAAAGAGGTGCTCCTTCCTGAAGTGCGGCGGGGGGCCGGATAAATGGCCTCAGGGGGCCGCGGTTTGGGGACGCCTGCTCTAGGGTCTACGCCTGAGCTCCACTGGCAGTGCCCCAGGGTTCCAGGACCAGCATGTCACCTGGCTTCACATCACCCTTCTAGAAAAGCTTCTAAGCCCATGCCCTGGTGAAAATACATCCTAATTCTCAGAGGATGGCGCCGGAATCCATTAGTGTGGGACCCATGCTGGCCCCAGCTTCACTTTTTCCCAGTTCCCCTCCCCTTCACCCGCTGACCCAAGGCACCAGCCACAGTTCCCGAGTGCCAGGTCCTTTGATGCCACTGTATTTCCCTGTGTCTTTGTATGTATGTATGTATTCCTCTGCAGGGAATGCTCCTCTCCAGGTGCAAACTCTGACTCCTCTGAAGAGGGGGTGGGGTAGGGGAGAAGGTTCAGGAGAGATCGGGGGGTGAGGAGTAGTTCACTCAGTCCCCTTTCACTCGGCAGCTCAGCTCTCCCCAGTACTGTCCGCTGGAAGGGCCACCCAAAGCAACTGAGAGAGACCTGCTTGTGCGAAGAGGTAGAGGTTTATTGAAATATAAACATTCAAGAACATGTAAGATAAAAATAACCACAACATATACAGACACTTGTTGCAGGAGGACATCTGAGGTATTTATTCACTGCCTAGGCTACCCATGTGCTATCACACTTTTCCTGGTTAAAATACACATAAGATGGGGAGCGGGGAGGGCACACAGCTGCCCAGGCTGACGGCACCTTCAGGGAAAGCTCTGCTTGGGCCAAGGCCCCACTCCTGGGGGCGCCTGCTGGCACCCCCCCATCGGGCTCTGGCTGAGACCCTGATGCTGTCTTTGAGGGCAGTGAGGGTTCGCTCTGAGGGTGCAGCCAGGCAAGCTGCCGGGGAAAGGGAGAGGATCCAATGACCAGAAAAACGCAGCGTACTGTCCCTGCATCCTCCGGGTGGGAAGAGTCCATCCTTCGTGACCAAACCCCTGAGAAAGACACACTGGCCATATGTCTGAGACACCTTCAAGTGGGCCCCAATGCCAGCCAACTGGGCTCCTTAATGGCACCAGATCCCAGATGCCCTTCTTTGCCCACACCCTGCAGGCTGAGGCCAGATGAGGTGAGCCCCTGGGAGATGGGGTGTGTGTGAGTGTGAGTGTGGGAGCTGGAGTGTGTGTGGAGGGCTGGGGGAGAGAGAGGGGTGAGCAGAGCTGCAGCTTCTCAGGCCGAGGTTTTCTGTTTGTGCTCAAGCTTTCAGTTCCCTTTCCTCTCCTCCACAGGACTGAATGCTAGCTGTGCTGCCGCACACCCATGCCACGCACAGTGTCTCCCACCGCCACCGCCCCATGTCACAGTGGTGTTCCGCTCAACACCCCAGGGCTTCTTCGACTGGGGTGAGCCGCACACAAGAACCATCTTTTCTTGACAGCACAGGAGCCACCTGCTCCAACCCAGGGTCCAGGAGGAGCAGTGGAGTTCTTGGCATCTCATAGCTGGGGCGGCTCAACCTCCAGCAAGGCCAGCGAGGACCCCAGCCTGCTGGCGCCCTGAACTGGGAATGCTGAGTGATGGGGAGGTGTTCTGCTGCCTCCCTGGTCAGCAGGGGGTGGGGGGTGGGGTGGCAGAAAATGGACTGTCTTCAGAACTGGTGCGGTTCCAGGGCCCAACTGGCGTGAGAGCAGGCCTCTCGCCTCCACCTCCCCGCCCCGCGATCCCTGAGTCGGCTCCCCTGCCTGCCTCCCTCTGGCCTCCTCACTGGGCTTGAGAGAAGAGCCGGAGGGGCCGGAGTACCCAGTCATTTGCTTGGCTTTGGGGTGATCTGTTTTCATTTCTTTGGTGCTACAACAATAAAAATTTTAAAATAAAAAAAAACAAGAGTCAGCAAAACACATATAAAAAAGATTTCAGAGATGCAAATACTTCCTGAAGACTCAAATGTCAACAATTACAAATCTGAGGTATTTCAATGAACCTGACATCGGCACGTGTGGGGATGGTGAGGCCAAGATGGCCCCATGAGAAATGGAAGGGGGCTGGGGAGGGGACAAGGAAGCTATTCTTGGGAGAGTGGGCCAACAAGGGCAAGTGGGGAGCATGAGGTTTTGGGGGTCAGAGAAGGGTCCATGTGAAGCAGGTGCCAGGGCTGGGCAGCACTGAGGCTCTGCCTTCCCGTCAGCAGGTGCCCCGTGGGCCCTGGCCCCGAACTGCCCTTATGGTCTCTTCCTTGGGACCATTAGATGGGAGATCTGGGGCCCTGAGGACTGATTCAAGACTTGAGTTTGAAGGACCCACACCCCAGGAACCTAACGGTACGCAAGGTGGGCTGGGAGGGCCCCATCCCATGCTCGGCAGAGAAGGGCATGAAGGCATGCTCTCGGCTCCTAGCAGCCCCACATGGGACTTAAAAACAGGGGAAGAGATGAGGGGCCCTGGAGTCATGGCAGAAGGAGGGGCAGGGAAATAAATTAAAGGGGAAGGGAAATGGAGGGCCTCCAGCCCTGTGTCGGCTGACAGATTGTCGATACACTGTGCCCCGGGCTGGGAGGTGGCTGGGGAACCCTGGAGGAAGCTGGACACCCACAGACCCCCACCCAGTTCTCCAGGACAATCCCTGATTGGACAACGCTGCCCTGTCCTGCCCCTCTAGCCTCTCCCTGCCCCCAGAGTACAGCAGGACCTGAAAGGAGCCTGGATAGACGGACGCGTCCAAACTCTCCATGTCTGGCCAAATGGTGCTCGTCGACGTGGGCTCCGTGAGATGAGGTAAATTCTGTGCATCAACTTCCTTTACTCTCGGGCAGGAGAGTGGCAAGTGGGAAGCTGGGTCCTGCCCATCAGAGGGACCAGCTGGTGGAGGGCTCTGCGCTGGGGGTGCCCCGGGATGAGGTAGGACTTGGTGAGCAGTGAGAGCTGCTGCTGCTGCTGCTGGCGCTGCTGCCGAGGCTCTGGGGGGCAGACCCCGCGAGGAGGTGGACCACGGGCTTCTGGGCAAACAGCACACCTCGGTGTGGGGAAGAGAAGCAAGTGTGGGCAGAGGAAGAGCGAAGGGGCAGGCCAGCAGGAATACTCAGGGTACACAAAGAGGAAGCCCAGGGCCAGGTTAGCAGGAGTCAGCTAGGCTTGTTCCCAAGCTAGTCCACAAACAAATGAAATGGGAATGGGAAAAAGGCAGCTGTTTTATGAATACTAAGTTGTTCTTTTTTTTCTTTTTGAGACAGAGTTTCACTCTTATTGCCCAGGCTGGAGTGCAATGGCTCGATCTCGGCTCAGGCTGGAGTGCAATGGCTCAATCTCGGCTCACCGCAACCTCAGCCTCACAGGTTCAAGCGATTCTCCCGCCTCAGCCTCCTAAGTAGCTGGGATAACAGGCATGCGCCACCATGCCTGGCTAATTTTGTATTTTTTAGTAGAGACACAGTTTCTCCATGTTGGTCATGCTGGCTTTGAACTCCCAACCTCAGGTGATCCTCCTGCCTTGACCTCCCAAAGTATTGGGATTATAGGCGTGAGCCACTGAGCCTGGCCCATTTTTTTTTTTTTTTTTTTTTGGAGACAAGGTCTTGCTTTGTTGTCCAGGCTGGAGTGCAGGAGTGCAGTGGTACAACCATGGCTTGCTACAGCCTTGACCTCCTGGGCTCAAATGATCCTCCTGCCTCAGCCTCCCAAGTAGCTAGGGGCCACAGGTGTGCACCACCATGCCTAATGTTTTGTTTTGTTTTTTTTTTTTTTGATTTGGGATTTTGCTATATTGCTCAGGCTGGTCTCAAATGATCCTCTTGCCTTAGCCTCCCAAAATGCTAGGATTACAGGTATGAGTCACCGTGCCCAGTTGTGAACACTGAGTTAAACCCTTGGAAAGACTGTAAAGGTGCTAAATCAACCTGCAAAGAAAACACTGTTGCCAAATTAGGTTTTGAAAGAGATAACTATAAAAGACTGGGGGGTGGAGAGCTTAACAGTGTTAAGCTGATTCTGCTGCACCGGGGTTCCTTTGGCTGTGTCTCAGTCCTCTGTCTTACTTTAAAGAAAGGGAATGACAGAGAAGGTAATAAAAATGCATTCTGCAAAAGGAAGAGAACAGCTGAACTACAGTCAGAAAAAGGTGACCTGTGTATGAGAAGACCTGGAGATGGTGGGATACTGACTTCTTCAATCACCGAGCCAATCACCTGTCTAAAAGGGTTAGGTGGCCAGGCACAGCCCAGTACTTGGGAGGCTGAGGCAGGCAGATCACCTGACGTTGGGAGTTCGAGACCAGCTTGACCAATATGGGGAAACCCCATCTCTACTAAAAATACAAAAGTTAGCCAGGCATGGTGGCGCATGCCTGTAATCCCAGTTACTAGGGAGGATGAGGCAGGAGAATCACTTGAACGCAGGAGGCGGAGATTGTGGTGAGTGGAGATCGCACCATTGCACTCCAGCCTGGGCGACAGGAGCAAAACTCTGTCTCAAAAAAACAAAACAAAACAAAAAAAACGGGGGGAATTAGGTGAAGGATTTCTGCCAAAGTGAGAGGGACCTATCATCCTGTTAACAATCGTCTCTACTAGTCCAGAGGACCACTTGACCTTTGCAACTTTGAGACCAGAAAAAGGAAGCCACCCCGGGAAGTGTTCGGACAGAAGGTGAGAGGCATGGGCAGCCACGGAGCTGCCCTGTGGCTGGCTGCGGCCACATGAGCCTCCCACAGAGCTCCAGGGCCTCACCTGCATAGGTGGTGCCATCGATGTCCACAGACATGTTAATGCTCCCGATGCTGCTTGTGGTCAGGTTCAGTGCTGCAGCCGAGGCCTCTGCTCTGTCTTCTGCTGGGGACAGAGGGACATTGGGCCTGGTCAAGCCTTGCACAGCACTCCTGCTGTCCTCTCTGATGCTGCCTGGCCACCCCTGGTCAAAGACTCACGCTGTTAGAAAGCAGCTACGTAACCTTCTCCTGAGTGTAGGGTACGGCAGGAGATCCCTGGCTCACCAACCTCTTGTTGCTGGCTTTTCCCAGCGACCCGGTTCATCTCCCCAGCTCCCTCTGCTCCCAGAGAAAAGGAGTCCCAGCAGGCAACGAGGCCACCCCGTCCCTCAGCTCTGCACTGGCACTCTCCATGTGATGGGCAAACCCCAAGCTCCACCCCACCAGGCCCAGGAAATCAGAGATCAGTAAGACCCAGCCCCAACTCCTGAGGACCTGCCTTGCCCCTTCTTTCCTTTGACTCTGAGTCCCTCAAGAGGAGTCTACGCCCTCAGCACCTGCCCCTCCATGACCACCTGGGCAGCTGGTGTTTGTGGAAGGCTCCAGGTGCAGGCACACAGGGCCTCTGCCTGGGTCATCCCAGACTCAGAATTCTTCCTGGCGAGCCGTCTGTTCTAACAGCCCTTTGCTTTGTGCAGGAGCAGGGCACCTGGCCCTGGATGAGCTTATTACCTTCCAGTTTTCTTCTGCTCCCCAGGGGTATGGGGTAGGGAGGGGCGGCCTGGGAATATGTACAGCTCCCTTCACACTTGGCTCCTTCCCACGCATCTCATTCATGTTTGCTTTGAGATAGCATCAGGACCAGAATGGGAAAGAATGTGTGTGAATGGGAAAAGGGGCATGTGGTTTGGGGAAGAGAATGTGGGGCACTAGAGCAATGTGACGGGGAAGGGAAGGGATGTTAACTATGCTGCCAAACTTGTATTTCCTCCTTCCCCCCATATTTCTGAGGGTCACTGGCAGTCCCGCTGTCCAGCCCTGGACACCCTGGCCCCTCACTGAGCCTCAGGAACAAGGGGTGTCTTCCTCTCAGACCTGCTGATGGTGCCCCACTCTTGCCTCCATCCAGTGGGGTGCTGGGGTAAAGGCTGTGGGGAAACGCAGCAGCTCTCAGAAGGCCTCTGGCTCCTCCTCCATGAATAACTGCTCTCCCCTCTTACTAGAGAATAGGGTACTGCCTGAAGCAACATGTGGTCCCCTAGAAAACCACCTCAGCCTGGGGAACTGAGAGCTCAGTGCCTCTCTTCTGGGGGCCTGCAAGGCAGAATCCGGAGGGGCCTCTTCCAGGTCACCACCCCTGCCCCACCAGTCCCAGGAGGCATGAATGGGCTGTGGTTTGGCACTCAATAGGAAGGGAAGGACCTGTCCTGAGCCCGGCTCACCCCTGCCATTGATCCTGATTTTCATGGGGAGCTGCCGTGCCATGCTGAAAAAGTTGCGCTGGAAGGCCTGCTGCACCAGGCGCTGCTCCTCCTCGGACAGCCTTGACGCCTTCTTCTCAGCAGGCTCCCCTGACTCCAGCCGCTCCCGCAGCTGCTCCAGCGTGGCAGTCCGAGTACCAGCCTGCTGGCTTGCCAGGGTCACGGGCACAGCCAGGCGATTTGGCACAGGCACTGTTGTCACTGGGGCTCCATCACCTGCGAAGGAACTAGAGCTGGAGCAATCCACAACGGACCCTCTTGCCCAGAAACCCCACTCCTGAACACAGGGCAACTGGCGTCCCTTCCTCCCTTTCTTCTTTCTCCCCTGGGAGCCCTGCTGACCTTTCCTGAGAGTGGTTGCTGGGGATATCCGCGGGCCACTGGTATTGGTGCCACTGCTGGAGCCAAGCCCAAGGATGGGAAAGCGGATCTTGGGTGGGGAGAGGAGGGCAGGGGCCCCAGCAGCGGCAGCAGCAGGTGAGTAGCCGAAGAGGGAGGAGCTGTAGCTGGGCCGCCGGCCCTCCCTGCGGTTGCCGTCGATGGCGGCCTGGAGCTCGGCCGGGGAACTCAAGGCTTTCTTCTCACACTCATAGGCGTAGAGATACTTCATGTACCTGGAGGAAAGGAAGCAAGCAGGGAGAATAATCCAGAACAGCACCAGAGACCACCCAGTTGAGGTTGGTGGGTCTCTGGAAGCAGTCTCTGTTGGGCAGGGCTCTAGGGCAAGGATGGCAACCTTGGTGTACCTGGCAGAAAAGTCTGGGATGGCTGGATGCTCTGCCCAGCGTCCTCTAACTGCTACCCAACCCTAAACAGGCTCCACTCTGAAGCACCATTCACTAGGGGAAATAAATAACATCTCAGTTGATGTGTTCAAATTTATTTTGGTGCTTTTTTAGTGCACTGGGAAAAATTCGGGCCAGGTTTTACAAGGGCTTTCTGGCTCCTTGATCTTCTAACCATTCAGAGTGGAGCTGGTCAGACAGGAGCAATTCTTCCCTCTGTGCAGGGGACCTGTGCTGTCATTCTTTGTGTCTTAGGTCCCAAGAAGCAGTTCTCTCCCCAGGAACCTTGTCATTCTGGTTGTAGCTACAACATGTCACCGAACCGACGGGTCAGCTGTTCATTGCATACTCTTCACAGAACAACTTCCAGAGTGTTCCAGAAGAACAGACACCTCTTGGGCCCTCATCCTTCAGTGCTGCTCTTGGTTTCACTGCTTCCATCACCAGTGTCAGTAACTCAAATGCTGACAAAACCAGGTCACCAATCCAAAGGGGCCTTCCTGCCTGCCTTTCTCTGGGTCCTCTGCTGCTGGACCAGCTGAATGTTAGGTAAGAGGAGTCACCTGGGGTGGAGATGCTGTTTGGAAGACAATGACCTGGAAGGGACATGGGTCTCAGAGACAGAAGCCCGGGTCCGAATCTCAGCTCTACCACTTACTGGCTGGTATGGCCTTGGCCAAATTATTTAACCCTGGAGACTTCATTTCTGTAATGTGGAAAAAGGGGGCATACTTACTTTACAGGGTTGACTGTGAGTGGACGCTTGGTAAATGGCAGTTCTCATCTCTACTTGGTTTAGTGAAGGATTCATCTCAGAAAGCTCCCCACTGTTTTGGGAATCCTTGCTAACTATATAAAGGAATTTCCTTCCTTCCTCTCCTCTAGGTTACAACATCCCCTTTCTCCAGCCTCAGCTTCCTTCCCCAAGGCCCGGCCACTCACTGGGTCCTGAGGGTGAAGGCAGCGCTGGTGATGGATGTGGGCAGGTTCAGGCCTTTGGTGATCTCCCTCCAGATCTTCTTGTTGATGATCTCCACCAGGCCCCCCTTCTCGGTCACCAGCTTATACAGCATGTACAGGTCCAGGATCTGCTTGGCCATGATGGGGATTCGGTTGATGGGGGTCCCTGTGGTTGTCCAACGAGAGAAAGAGACAGCTGGATTACCATCAGACTGAGAAAAAAAGATTCCATGTGTGCCCACCTTTAGCTGAGCTGGAAACAATGCTCATGAATCTGTTTGGAAGTGTAATTTAACTCAAGCTCTGCGAGCCTGAACACTCGGACGAGCAGTGAGGACAGGTCCAGTGCACAGGCTGTGTGGCCTTTGAAAAAGCAGCCTCTCTGGTTCTGTTTTGCCATCTGTAAATAGGAGGGCCAGACTGGATGATTTCAAAGGCGCTTGTTTTTTAGTTTTGTGTGTGTGGTTTTTGTTTTTGTTTTGCTAGCAGTACAATTCCAGACTCTTTCTAGTGATCTGGCGACTTATCTCTGCAGCTTTCAGACTCCATTCAGTGGCAATGTCCCCTGGGAAGCCTTTCTCTGACTTCCTAGAAGGGGAGCCCTGCTTAGTCCCCCGCCTGGCAGCTCTCAGTGCTGCTTGGAAGAGTGTGCTCCTTTGCACACGCCTGCTTTTTCCTCTCCTGCTCAATGGAGAAACAGTTTCTTTCTCATGTGCCCCGCCATGTCAAAGAAGCTGCTGGACACACAGGTCTCCATGGGAATGAAAGCCACTCAACAATTCTCTCCCCACACCAATCACTCCACCCACTCTCTGGCCTCTGAAAGGGGGAGGGTCAGAGCAGCTTCCGCCCAATGGCCCCGAGGGGAAGTGAGAGGAGCCAGGGACTTGATTAGGAAACCTGGCACCGAGCAGGAAGGGCTACTAATGAGCACCAGGGGATGTGGTGAGGGCGGGGCCAGTCCTTTCACAGCCGGCTGGGATGCTCGTCAGGAGGCGTGATGGATGACTGTCATTTGGCAGCCTCGGGATTAATGATCTGGAGGTCAGAGGGGAGAATTCCACAGGGAAGGGTCACCGTCCGGGGCAGGGTATAAGACTTGTTGCCTTTTGATGGCAAACTCCTTTTACTGTACACAGGCTGCTGCTCCTGTCTTGCCCCCTCCCACTGTCCCTGTCTCGCTGAGGTCTCATGGAGCTGCCTGGTGGAACTGAGGCCAGCTTGAGCAGAGAAGAGCTGTTTGTTTCTGCTCCATCCGCCTTCTTTCCCTAAAGGCACGGCAGTCTTCTCCACTCTGAATGGCAGCCTCACCAACCTTTTACAGGATGGTTCAAGCCAGAGGATGAAAAGGAAGTACTATGAGCTGGACATGTGGTACTGCTACGGCAAGACCAGGCCTTCTCCTCTTCTTTTTTAAAGATAAGGCCTTGGGCTGGGCACAGTGGCTGACACCTGTAATCCCAGCACGTTGGGAGGCCAAGACAGGATCACGAGGTAAGAAGATTGAGATCATCCTGGCTAACACAGTGAAACTCCATCTCTAACAAAACTATAAAAAATTAGCCATGTATGGTGGCATGTGCCTCAAGTCCCAGCTACCTGGGAGGCTGAGGCAGGAGACCTGGGTGGAGGTTGCAGTGAGCCGAGATTATGCCACTGCACTTCAGCCTGGGTGACAGAGCAAGACTCCAACTCAAAAAAAAAAAAAAAAAGATAGGGTCTCACTCTGTTGCCTAGACTGGAGTGCAGTGGCACAATCATGGCTTATTGCAGTGTTAACCTTCCAGGCTCAAGCCATCCTCCCACTCAGCCTCCTGAGTAGCTGGGAAAACAGGTGCACACCACCACACTGATGGAATTTTAAAACATTTTCTGTAGACACAGCGTCTTCCTATGTTGCCCAGACTGGTCTCAGGCTCCTAAGCTCAAGCAATCCTCCTGCCTCAGCCTCTCGAAGCATGAAAATTACAGTGTGAGCCACAGCACCCAGCCTAGGCCTCTTTCCTAAGCGTGGGGAGGGAGTTCGTGATCTTGAAGACTTTTGTCTTGAACTGCTGTCCTTGGAGGGTCAAGGACAAAGGGGTAATGGAATTAGATCCAAAAATTCATAGGTAAAAAAACAGAGGATTACTGACATACTTCTGAGACACAGCTCATGTGCTGGCTGACTTCTCCCAGTGCTGTTCTGGACAGAAAACCTTCCTCCTACCAGAAAGACATTTTAAAGCCTCACGTGGTTGCCCAGCAGGACAGGGCTAACATCAACCTTCTTTCGGAGGCCTGTCTGCCCAAACACATCCATGGCCTTGCGTCCACACCTTCCAAGGCATTACCAGGAGTGTCTGAGAGGACCACTCCAAGGTCCTCTCACATAGGCCTCCTAAGCTCACATTTCCAGAAGCTCCTAGAGCGTCTTCACACATGTGGTCCATTTACTTCCGGGTCAGAATGTTTGTGCTGGGCTCATCTTCATTCCCCTAAACTAGCTTCCTTTCCCCACACCTCATTTTCCCCAGCAACACCACCACCCTTGGAGGTGAGGCAGGAACCTCGTCGTCAGCACTGGCTCCTCTCCTCTCCCTATCACACACCTTCAGGGTGTTAGAGGGCTTCATGATTCGTCCTTTGAGGTACTTCTCAAAGGCATCTTCCTTTTTTGGCCTGCAGTCACCATTCTGGTTCAGGCCCTCTCTGGCCCACAATTAGATGCCTGCAGTAGCCTCTTATCCGTACATTCAACTTGCACACTGCAGCCAATCTTAATTAAAATACTACTTTTACCATATTACCCACTTCCTTGTTTAAAAACCTACAAAAACTCTTAATGCTTACCTAGCCCATCTCACATGTCCAATTGCATAACCTAAGTTCCTCAACCCTCCTTTAAAAGATCACATATGAAGCATTCCTGGCATATCCCAATGACTCACTTGCACTCCAACTCGCTGGGCCTTCTCCCTATCACCCCGAAACCATGCTCTTTTCTGCCTTCACTCAAATCCTCCAGTGTCCTTCCACGTCCACTCCTTCCAGGAAGCATGTTCTAACTACCCCAGTTCAGGTGGATTTCTTCCCTCAGAATTTCTGTGGTACCCTGCAAGCTTAGCAAATCACCACTCTCTAATTGCTTCACATCTTTTCATCCAGTATCCCAGGAGAACTGTCAGCTCTATGAAGGTAGGGGTGGTCTTTCCTTTACCATGCCTACCACGCCTTATAGCATTTAATAACCTACCCAAAAATGTTTCTCAGAGTTGAAGCAACCAAATCCATGGAAATTCAACTGAGAATCTTTCTTTTTCTCAATTTTCTTTTTAGAGACAGGGTCTCACTGTGTCATCTAGCCTGCGGTGCAGTGGTGTGATCATAACTCACTGTAGTCTTGAACTCCCAGGCTCAAGTGATCCTCCCACCTCAACCTCCTGAGAAACTGGGACTACAGGGGCACACTGCCATGCATGGCTAATTTTTAAAGTTTTCTTTTGTAGAGACAGGGGTCTCACTATGTTGCCCAGGCTAGTCTCAAACTTCTGGTCTCAAGGAATCCTCCCACCACAGCCTCCTGAGTAGCACCCAGCTCTCAACTGGGAATCTTCTTTTTTTTTTTGAGACGAAGTCTCGCTCTGTTGCCCAGGCTGGAGTGCAGTGGCACGATCTCAGCTCCCATGTTGAAGCAATTCTCCTGCCTCACCCTCCCGAGTAGCTGAGACTACAGGCACGTACCACCACACCTGGCTAATTTTTGTATTTCTAGTAAAAACAGGGTTTCCCCATATTGCTGGTCTCAAACTCCTGACGTCAGGTAATTCACCTGCCTCAACCTCCCAAAGTGATGGGATTACAGGATGAGCCACCATGCCTGGTCTCAACTGGGAATCTTAAACACACTTCCTACATGCCTGTGATGTGCCTGCTGGGACCCTCACTGTTGAGGCCAAAGGAGAAAACAGGTGTCAAAGAGCAGGCAGCGGCCAGGTGTGTCACATGCATAGGACACAGGCGGCGAGTGCCACACCAGCACAGCAAGGCTTGCCCGGCTGAGGAGGTGTCATCCTACAGGTCACCTTGGACAGCCAGATACCACATGGCTTTGAAACTCCATCTGCAAACAGCTTTCAGAGTTTGCACTGTTCTCTTTCGATTCTCTTTAATGTTGGCAAATCTTCACCACTGGAGAATGCATTTTCCTTTTAGAAATGGTCATCTTTCATCTGGAGGCATGCCAGGCGAGGAGGACAAAGACTGGGCTGTTTACACGGTTCTTAATCAAAGATGAAGTGTGAGTATAAATCATGACAGAGTTTTTTCCTTTATCAAGAGAGTGTCTCACTCTGTTGCCCAGGCTTGAGTGCAATGGTATGATCATAGTTCAGGGTGGCCTCAAAATCCTGGGCTCCGGTGATCATCCCACCTCAGCCTCCCAAGTAGCTAGGAACACAGGTGCATACCACCTAGCCCATCCTAGCTAATTTATCTTATTTTGCTTTTTCTTTGTTTTTATTTTTTGAGACTGAGTCTTGCTCTTTTCCCCAGGCTGGAGTGGAGTGGCGTGAGCTTGGCTCAATGCAACCTCCATCTCCTGAGTTCGAGTGAGTCTCTGGTCTTGGCCTCCCGAGCAGCTGGGAGTAGACAGGTGCCACCACATCCGGCTAATTTTTTGTTTTTTGTTTTGGTAGAGATGGAGACATGTTAGAAAGGCTGGTCTCCAACTCCTGACCTCGTGATCTGCCCGCCTCGGCCTCCCAAAGTGCTGGGATTTCAGGCGTATTTTTATTTTTTGTAGAGATGTGGTCTTACTATGTTGCCCAGGCTGGTCTCAAACTCCTGGATTCAAGCACTCCTCCCACTTCCGCCTCCCAGAGTGTTGAACTGACAGTCGTGAGGCACTGCGCCTGGCTGAGATTTCCTTGTGTGGTTCAAAGTGCCTCTGAAAGCAACTCCCCAGAGAGGAATTACAAATTCATTTTGAGTAGTCATTGGATTAACTGCCTATTTGAGATGGCATCTTTGAAAGACAACATTGTTACAGATGTAGAAATTTCATTAAAAATTAGCCTCTTTCTAGTCACATACAACGTGACTGTATTAGAATGAGAACTGCTTGGGGCAAGGGGAACAACGGTAGACACAGAACCTGAGGAAACAAGGAAGGGTCACACGGTGTTCCAAGTCAAGGCTGTAACCTCACCAGTAAGTCACCTCTTCCCAGAGGGAAAAATGCACTCTTCTGGGAACTGTCATCACACTACGGAGAAACTGCAGGTGAGAGATGCCCTGGAAACCACGGTGGTGGCCCTGCGCCCTGCTGTGTGGCCCAGCCCCACCCAGGGCATACTTGGGAACCTGCTGTTTTCTTCACTCGGGTGGACTCTCCTCACGTGAGCGCCCGTGCCCTGATCGGGCACCCTGGTTCTGGAGATCAAGCTGATAAGATTGGGCACTTTCTTCTATTAAAGTAGTTCCCAGTGCAGGCGGACCCCTTGGTGCCATAAGAAACAGGGCAGAGGCTATGCTGAGGACTCTCTCTAGATGACGGTGGGGCTTTCTCCCATCATGTAATCCAGACACAAGTCTGCCATGGCTCTGATTCTTCTAACAGAGAGGCAGATACTGCAGGTTGGTCTGTCTCAGCAGTTTGCTTTGTGCTTAATAGACCTGGTAGCCATTTCTTTTGTCCAAAGTAGATTCTAACATGAAGAAGGCCTTTAAGCTAAGTTTACCAGCCTGAGCAAGAACCAACAGGTGATCAACGGACTCAGGCCTCAGTTTCCCCAAATGTGATGTGAGGAATTTAGATTAGATGCATTTTCAGTTCTAAAGCCTATGAAGAAAAATTAAAACAAAAATTCTGGGCCAGGTGCCGTGCCTCACACCTGTAATCCCAGCATTTTAGGAGGGCAAGGTGAGCAGATCACAAGGTCAGGAGATCGAGACCATCCTGGCCAATATGGTGAAACCCCATCTCTACTAAAAAATACAAAAAAAAAAAAAATAGCTGGTCATGGTGGTGCATCCCTGTAATCCCAGCTACTTGGGAGGCTGAGGCAGGAGAATTGCTTGAGCCAGGGAGGTGGAGGTCACAGTGAGCCATGATCGTGACATTGCACTCCAGCTTGGTGACAGAGCAAGACTCCATCTCAAAAAAAAAAAAAAATGCTGATATACCTTCAAAACAGCAATATATAAACAGATAAACAAACAAAAATTGGTAGTTGTGATTATTACCAAAGGAAGAATGACTTGGTTTTAGGAACCTGCCTCAATTACAGAACAATGTTGTCAAGTGGCCTTGATACAGATGGTCTGAGCTCTTCTCTCTGAGGGCCCCTGGCTTCAGACCAAATTTGTGAAGTTCATGTCTACGAGCAACAGCTCCTTTCCCAGCCTTTGTGGGAAGGAGCAAGGGATCTCTGGCCTGCTCTCTGCGCTGTTTTCTATCTTCCTCTAAGGAAGCTCTTCACCTGAGAGAGACAGGCCTTTGTCCACAAAAAATGCAAAAGCAACCCGCAGAGCACCAGGAAGGAGGCAAACACCCACTGGAGAGTTCTTTGTGGGTCACTGGTGTTGGCACTACAGGAGACCAAATCTCCACCGCCATCACGCCTCCCAGAAGGGGGTGAGCACCTGATGGGGAAGCCTGTGGACTGTCAGTCACTGCTATCAAAGCAGGAGCTGGGATTGAGGGTAATTAATCATGCTCTCTCTGACAGGAATCCGGGGCCTTATCTGCACCCCAAGAAGTGCCACTGGTCTCCAGTTCCCTCCTCAATAAAGGAGACTGACAGTTGCAACAAAGAGGCCCCTTATCAGATTTCAGCCAGGGAGCCTGCAGCCGGAGGGATGGATTTAAATGGCTTTTATGAGGGCCAAGGACCCAGTGAAGCCGGCGGGACTCCTGGGGTTTTAACCCTTGTTGTTGGGAATGCCGCTAGGCGCTGTCACTAGCAGGCCACAGCTGCGATCAGGAGCTTCCAGTGCAGATGTGGCCAAACAAAAAGCTACTCCCTGGTACTTTGTTTTCCTTCCTGCCACTCAGACAACCAAGATGTAACTGGGGGAAGGGGTGGGGGCAGAAAAAGAGATGGCCTCTTCTGGCTTTGGAGACAAAGATGAGAGATGGTAAGTGATGGAGGGAAAGCCACTTCCTCTCCACTGCAGAGAGTGGGCGGGTTCCAGGGAAGTCCAGAAGCAAACAGGGGCAGGGACCCTAGACACACTCACATGGCTGCCTTCCTGCCCACTGGGCAGGGGTGAGGGCTCAGGACCCAGGGTGTGGCCCTGCTAGGGACCCTCACTGCTTTTTCCTGGCCTTGAAAAAGATCATTAATCATTTCCATACCCTGACTGTCCAGAGCGATGAGCAGAGAGCCTAGAGGAGTTCAGGCTTGTGTTAAGCAGGGAATGTGCACAGGCAGCCAGGCTTCCTGATCATTCCTCTGCATCTTCATTCTTGCCCCGCTCTAGGCTTGCTCTCCAGAAACCAGCACAGAAATGACTGCTGATCTACCCCCATGACCTGTTCATATAGAACTATCACAACAGATACTGGCGACTACTGGAGGGGACAAGGGCTGATAAACTACCGATCAGGTACCATGCATACTACCTGGGCGACGAGATCAGTGGATACTGTGCACACTACCTGGGCGACGAGATCAATCATACCCCACACCTCAGTGCCATGCAATACAACCATGTAACAAACCTGCCCGTGTACTCCATAAACCTCCAATAAAAGTTGTAATCTAAAAAAGACAAGATCTCCTGCTGGGAAAGCAGGCAGCAGTGTCTGGCACTCTGCCGTGCGGTTTGTAGTTGGACTGTTGCACAAGACAGGGCAGAGGCAAGGATGTGCCAATACGCTAGTATGCATTGACAGGGATCGTTAAGCCTTTCACCTCAACTGCCCACGGACTGGGTCTAACTTATATGCAGTATGATGCATTAACCTTAACTATACAGCTCGCTAGATTTGTACTTCCACATACACCTCCGTAACTATCCCTCAGATCAATATAAAACTTTTTTTTTTTTTTTTTTTGAGACGGAGTTTCGCTCTTGTTACCCAGGCTGGAGTGCAATGGTGCGATCTCGGCTCACCGCAACCTCCGCCTCCTGGGTTCAGGCAATTCTCCTGCCTCAGCCTCCCAAGTAGCTGGTATTACAAGCACCTGCCACCACGCATGGCTAATTTTTGCATTTTTAGTGGAGACAGGGTTCACCATGTTGGCCAGACTGGTCTTGAACTCCTCATCTCAGGCGATCCACTGGCCTTGGCCTTCCAAAGTGCTGGGATTACAGGCGTGAGCCACCGTGCCTGGCCAAAATACAGAACATTTCCAGCACCCCTAGAAAACTCCCTCATGCTTCCTTCCAATCAGTATCCATCTCTCCACCCTACCCACTCTGGAGATAAAATGTTATTCTGACATATATTGTTTTGAACTTATATAAATAGAATCATATAGTACATATTCTGTGTCTGGCTTCTTTTGCTCAATATCAGGTCTGAGAGTCATCCCAGCTGTGTATAGCAGTAATTCATAACTTCCTTTTTTTTTTTTTTTTTAAAAGATGGGGTTTCACTATGTTGGTCAGGCTGGTCTTGAACTCCCGACCTCAGGTGATCCACCTGCCTTGGCCTCCAAAGTGCTTGGATTTCAGGTGTGAGCCACCACGCCCGGCCCTTGCTTTTTTTTTTTGAGATGGAATCTTACTCTGTCGCCCAGGCTGGAGTGCACTGGCATGATCTTGCCTCGCTGCAGCCTCCCAGGCTCAAGTGATCCTCTCACCTCAGCCTCCCGAGTAGCTGGGACTACAGGCAGGTGCCACCACATCAGGCTAAGTTTCTGAGGTTTTTTTTGGTAGAGATGGGGTTTCACCATGTTGCCCAGGCTGTTCTTGAACTTCTGAGCTCAAGCAATCCATCCACCTCACCCTCCCAAAATGCTGGGATTAAAGGTGTGACCCACTGCATCCGGATAGTTCATAACTTTCTACTGCTGTGTAGTACTCTGGTATGTGACTATGCTACATTTATTTATCCATTCTACTACTGATGGACATTGGAATTCTTTCCATTTTTGGCTATAATGAATGGAGCTGCTATGAATATGCTTGCCTGTATCTTTCAGTGAACACAAACACTCATTTCTGTTGGGAGTATACCCAGGAGCGGAACTGCTGGCTAACAAGGTCCAGGTATGTTTAGCTTTAGTGAATACTGCCAAACAGACTTCCAAAGCACCTGTATCCCTTTACGCTCCCAACTGCAATGCATGGGAGAGCTGGTTGTTCTACAACCTTGGAGGCTAATTTTAAACTCATTATCTTTTTTGATACTCCAGCTTGGACTAATCTCCTTAGGTGAAGTTCAACAGTAAATGCAACATTGTATTCTGCTATACCTAATAATAAGATTATGGCAGCTGGGCGCAGTGGCTCATGCCTGTAATCCCAGCACTCTGGGAGGATGAGGTGGGCGGATCACCTGAGGTCAGGAGTTGGAGACCAGCCTGGCCAACATGGTGAAACCCCGTTTCTACTGAAAATATAAAAATGGCAGGTACCTGTAATTCCAGCTACTTGGGAAGCTGAGGCAGGAGAATTGCTTGAACCTGGGAGGTGGAGGTTGCCGTGAGCCAAGATTGTGCCCCTGTACTCCAACCTGGGCAACAGAGCAAGATTCCGTCTCAAAAAAGAAAAAAAGGTCAGGCATGGTGGCTCATGCCTGTAATCTCAGCACTTTGGGAGGCCAAGGTGGGTGGATCACCTGAGGTCGGGAGTTCAAGAGCAGCCTGACCAACATGGAGAAATCCTGTCTTTACTAAAAATACAAAATTAGCTGGGCGTGGTGGCGCATGCCTGTAATCCCAGCTACTTGGGAAGCTGAGGCAGAAGGATCACTTGAAACCCAGGAGGCGGAGGTTGCAGTGAGCCAAGATCGTGCCACTGCACTCCAGCCTGGGCAACAGACCAATATTCCGTCTTAAAAAAAAAAAAAAGAAGAAAAGAAAAAGATGACAGCTATGACAACTGCATTCAGAGAAAGTGATCAATGAGTCAGAAGGCGGTGGACTGCGGGGTCGTCCCTGCTTTGCCTGCCACTGGGCAGAACTGGTTGGCAACTCCAGGAGAAGAGTGGAAGGCTGGCTGGGCTGGAGCACACCTCATGGGTCTTCTGGCCTGAACAGGGCATGGCTGTCTGAGCTTCCAGTACTGTCTGTACAAACAGGCCCTCAAAATCCAGCAGAACTTCCCCATGGTGTAGGCCGAACACTCACTGCAACCTTTCCCTAAAGCAACTCTTACATGATTTACTGACTACTGGCTCACTTTGCACAAAAGTGAGCACTCACAGAAGGCACAAAACTATCAAATAACTCAATTTTCCCATGTGTTACAAATACCAATGAAAGATTTTGAAGGGGAAGAGGGTGAATTTAATGACAAAAGCAGGCTATTCAAATTAATTGTGACTTTCAAAAACCAGACTCCCTTCCTATGATCGTGGATAACTGGGCATTTATAGAGTATTATAATGATTACTTAAAATGGGGAAAAAAAAACCAGCTTTCTTTTTTGAGATGGTGTCTCACTCTGTCGCCCAGGCTGGAATGCAGTGGTACAATCTCGGCTCACTGCAACCTCTGTCTCCCAGTTTCAAGTGCTTCTCCTGCCTCAGCCTCCCAAGTAGCTGGGACTACAGGTAACTGTCACCATGCCCGGCTAATTTTTAGTGGAGATGGGGTTTCACCATGTTAGCCAGGCTGGTCTCGAACTCCTGAGCTCAGGCAATCCGCCTGCCTCGGCTTCCCAAAGTGCTGGAATTACAGGCATGAGTCACTGCACCCAGCCAAAACAGTATATATATTTTTAACAGCAGCTGGGTGACCTAAAGAGAGAAAAAGATCTGGCCTCGGACAAAGGGCTGATCCAGACACTTAAAGCTTTGCATTTTAGACTTTCATTTGGGAATAAAGTTAGAAAATGAAGCCCCAAAGCCTATTTCATGTGAAAAAGACAATATATTTTCATCTACCAGGAAGGGTGTCTAGGGCACAGACCATTTACGGCAAGATACAAAGAATATACAAGAAATTGCGTCCACCAAAAGGCAAAGCAATATATGTCATGAACATTTCCTTGCCTGAGATGGATAGATAAGCACACAACAGAAGGAAAAACACTCAAATTGCACTTTGAAGCAGACCAAGCCCTTTTCCCACAGTAAATTCTTTGTATATACACATCAAAAACAGATCCAACAATCCATTTGGGAAAACCAAGGTCAGTTTGCAGCCTTGAACAGAACTGATGGGGGCGGGAGGGCAGCTCTGCAAGTGAGGTCTTGACAAAACTTGTCTTCCACGTGACCAAGCAGTTCTTTAGCCTGGTGTGCCCAGATGCGGCTGGGGGCAGGAAAAGAGAGCCTTGCCTGTGGGCATTCTGGGTGCCTCCTGTGTCCCCCACCCCTTTCCCCAACCTGCCTGGACAGACGGCGGCCTCTGTGCCACTGGGTTGTCACATCTACCCTTCCCTGTTTCTCTCAGAAACAGGCCTGACCCTGAGATGAAGGCCCAAATTGCCCGTCAGGTTCTACCCTGTGCTCATCAGCTAGATTCTTAGAAGTGCTACCGGACGGTGCCCTGTGGAGGCAGGCCAGCGCTCTCTGGGGGGTGGTGAATGCTGCAGGAGACACAAGGCTTCCTGCTGCCCCAAAGGGGGGTGATGGCGTTGCTGGTGCTAAAAACAAGTTTCTCAAAGATCAGGCAGGAGAAGCAAAGCACACATGCCTGGAGTTGGGAGACTGCATGCTAAGTCTGCCCTGCGGCCTTAGCTGAGTCACTGAACCTGGGGGCTGCTTCTTGAGGGTTACAGGTGATAACCTTTGCTCTCTCTACCCCACAGCGCTGGAGCTGAGGGGAGCAGCAGAACAGATAATGGGTTGAAAGGGTTCTGTAACGTGCATAGCATAGAAAGAATACAAATAACAGTAAAATTGCCATCGCCATCACCATCACCATCACCATCACCATCATCACCATCATCATCATCCTGACTCTTTGATGAGACCACACTTCTGTTTCACCTCCTAGGGAACAAGAGAACAAGCTTTTCTTCCTCACTGATGAAGGAAAAATGAAATTGTTTACAATACAGCCTTTGCTTATTAGAAATTAGTCCTTCTCCTTGGGCACTGAAAGACTAAATGGAAAATCTATGAGGGAATGGTATTTCAGAAACCACCCACAGGGAATTAAATTAGCCAATTTTATTTAGAACTGTTTGGCTTTATTTTTGTCAAAGAAATGTGTGTATTGCTTTTTTTTCTGACAGTCTCACTTTGTTGCTCAGGCTGTGGTGTGATCTGAGCTCACTGCAACCTCTACCTCCCAGATTCAAGCGATTGTCCTGCCTCAGCCTCCCGAGTAGCTGGGATTACAGGCATGTGTCGCCATGCTTGGCTAATTCATATATTTTTAGTAGAGATGGGGATTTCACCATGGTAGCCAGGCTGGTTTCAAACCCCCGGCCTTAAGTGATCCACCTGCCTTGGCCTCCCAGAGCGCCGGGTTTACAGGCAAGGGCCACTGCATCCGGCCAAAACGTGTATATTTTTTGCACACGGCAAAAGGTGAGCCAAAAGGGGCATCCAAGTTCTAAAACCTAACCAATCTTTTCTAGAGAAATATTCTAGCGAGGTTGGGGGTGCGGTAGCAATCAAGGGTAACTTGCTTAATTGAATTTGGCTTCAGTCAGCAAAAGAGGAAATACATTACACAGCAAGGACAGGAGAGAAGCATTTGGTCTTGGAAATTCTTGGTTTCACACAATTACTTTGACAGAAAACTGCTAAAGGGACTTTTCTTCTGTTGTTTTTTGTTCAAGGGTAGCTCAATAGACACAATCATGGACACACAATACAGACAATAGAAACTTCCTAGAACCCAATCTTCAGGCAAAAGAAAAAAAAAGAAACTTCCAAGATGAGTCTAATTGAACCCTCTCATTCTATCAATAAGGAAACTGGCCGCCAGAGTGGGGAGGATGTGCTCAAGATCAGGAGAACGAAGACTGTTAGCCCTAGCTTTGCACTGTCCGTCCAGACCTCCTTCCACCTCCCCAGGGCACTGCCTCCTCCCACTCCACTCTTCTGAGGCTCCTTTATGGGCAGATTGATCTGCTGCTCAGGGAGCGGGTCGCCAGGGTACAAGTCATCCCGGTCTCGTCTAGAAACCAAGGTGCTGAGGGCTGAAAAGCCCATCTGTTGCAGTCAATTCACCCAAACACGTTAACAAGCGAGAGACACAGCACAAAGCAGCAGTTACGGCCTGTCCCTGTCTCCCACTGGACAGCCGTTTTATCACCTGCAGCTGTGGTCATTCGGGGCGGCCTGCTGTGTGCTGCCTCCTTCAGAGCCGTCTGCTTCCTCTGCGGGCAGAGCCTGCTGTGTCAAAGCTGCGGGCCCCACTCACAGCCCAGTTGGGTGTCTCCAGGCCTTTCAAACTCAGGCTATTTTCTTTCTTTCTCTTTCTCTCTTTCTTTCTGAAACAGGTTCTCACTCTGTTGCTGAGGCTGGAGTGCGGCGGCACAAGCTCAGCTCACTGCCACCTTGACCTTCCAAGCTCAAGTGATCCTCCCACCTCAGCCTCCAAAGCAGCTGAGACTACAGGCGAATGCCACCACACCCAGCTGATTAAAAACAATTTTTTTTTTTTTTAGAGACAGGGTCTTAATATGTTGCCCAGACTAACTGAGGATATTTTCAGTGACTCCTATGAAATCTATCGCTTATCCTTCATATTAGCTACGGAGACCAAGTCCCTGACCTGCTGCCAAGGTCTATGAGGCTCTTCCTTGGTTCCAGCTAACAAGATCTGCCTCCCGTGCACCCAGACACTCCATGAGTGATAAGTAAGTCACAAACGTCTAGGGGCCTTTGGTCTCACCATTTTTTTAAGAACAAAGACAGCTGGGCGCAGTGGCTCACACCTGCAATCCTAGCACTTTGGGGGGCCAAGGTGGGCTGATTACCTGAAGTCAGAAGTTCAAGATCAGCCTGGGCGACAGGGTGAAACCCTGTCTCTACTAAAAATATAAAAAAAAAAGGCCGGGTGCAGTGGCATACGCCTGTAATCCCAGCTACTCAGGAGGCTGAGGCAGGAGAATTGCTTGAACCTGGGAGGCAGAGGTTGTGGTGAGCCCAGATCATGCCACTGCACTCCAGCTTGGGCTGTGGAGTGAGACTTCATCTCAAAAAAAAAAACAACAAAGATCAGGTGCAGTAGCTTATGCCAGAATTCCAGCACTTTGGGAATCCGAGGCAGGCGGATCACTCGAGGCCAGGAGTTTGAGGCCAGCCTGGCCAACATGGTGTAACTGTTGTCTTTACTAAAAAATATAAAAATTAGCTGGCGTGGTGGCACACTCCTGTAATCGCAGCTACTGGGGAGGCTGAGGCATGAGAATCCGGGAGGCGGAGGTTGCGGTAAGCTGAGATCGACCACTGAACTCCAGCCTGGGCCTGTCTCAAAAAAGGGAACAAAGACAGCAAGCCGCACATGATTAAAAGTGTAAACTGAGGCCGGGTTTGGTGTGGTGGCTCATACCTGTAATCCCAACACTTTGGGAGGCCAAGGCAGTTGGATCACTTGAGCCCAGGAGTTCGATACCAGCTTGGGCAACATAAGGGCCTTGTTGCCACAAAAATAAATAAAATAAAATAAAATAAAATAATTAAAATAAAAGTGCCATCTACTCCCACCTCTCTTTCAAAATTTTCTTCTTTTTTTTTTTTGAGATGGAGTTTTGCTCTTGTAGCCCAGGCTGTAGTGCAATGATGCAATCTCAGCTCACTGTAACCTCCACCTCCTGGGTTCAAGCAATTCTCCTGCCTCAGCCTCCAGAGTAGCTGAGATTACATCTTTTTTTTTTTTTTTTTTTTTTTTTTTTTATAATACAGACAGGGTCTTGCTATGTTGCCCTGGCTGATCTCAAACTCCTGGCCTCAAGTGAGCCTCCCACCTTGGCCCCCTAAAGTGCTGGGATTATAGGTATGAGCCACCATGTCCCACCCTCCCAACCCTCCTGAACCACCACTCTAGTTCAGACTACCAGACAAGGGTTTTCCAGGAAGGAGATCGCTGGGAAATTAGATAACAGCCTCTACATTATCTTCCTGTCTCAGTCTCTCCTCTCTAGCCCAATGACACATTGCCACAGCAAGTTTCCTGAACGCCAATGTTCTGCCTTCAATAATTTAGCTAAAGCTATAGCTATAGACTGAAGTGCTAACTTTTTGGCCAAACATGGCCCTTCAGAGTCTGGTGCCAGCTGACCCATTCAGACGGCCCCTGGCTCTGGGCTACCAACAAGGGTTCTTCCAGCTATGGCAGGGCCACAGGTCGCAGCATTTTTTCCTCCACCTACATGGTTGGGTCTGACCCACTGGAGCCACAGCTCCTCTCGGAGGCTTGCTCTGCACCCCAGCCTAGGGTGGGGTCCCAGCACCCGCTCCCTCAGCACTCAGTCACAGGACACAATGCCACCTGACATGGCTTGCTCTCATGTACCTGACTGGAGGCAAGATGATTTCCATAAAAAGTTTTTTTTTTTTTTCCTTTTTTCTTTTTGAGACATGGTTTCACTTTGTCCCCCAGGCTGGAGGGCAGTGGTGCAATTTTGGCTCATGGCAGCCTCCAACTCCCCGGCTTGAGCAATTCGTCCACCTCAGCCTCCCAGTACCTGGGACTACAGGCATGCACCACTACGCCTGGCTAATTTTGCTTTTACTTTTTGTAGAGACAAGGTCTCACTATGTTGCCCAGGCTGATCTTGAACTCCTGGATTTAACTGATCCTCCTGCCTCAGCCTCCCACAGTGGTGGGATTACAGGAGTGAGCCACCGCACTCAGCTAAGTTTTTCTTGCAGAGGAAACTTCACATTTTTATAATCTTTCCCATCTTTTCATTCCAGAGGATCCCAACAGGGGACAATTTTGCCCTCCAAGGGACATTTACGACATCTAGAGACATTTTCGGTTGTTATGACTGGGTGGCTGCTATTGGTATCCAGGGGACAGAGGCCATGGATACTGCTAAACATCCTACAGTGACCAGGTGCGGTAGTTCACACCTGTAATTCCAGCACTTTGGGAAGCCGAGGTGGGAGGTCAGGAGTTGAGGTCAGGGGTTGAATACCAGCCTGGGCAATATAGTGAGACTCCATTTCTACAAAACAAAAAAGTTAGCCAGGCATGGTGGCTAACTTTACTCAGGAGGCTGAAGCAGGAGAATGGCTTCAGCTCAGCACTTCGAGGCTGCAGTGAGCTATGATCACACCATCACACTCCAGGTGAGACAACAGAGTGAGACCTTGTCTCAAAAATAAAAATAAAATCCTGCAGTGCACGGGACAGTCTCCACAACAAAGGACTATCCATCCCAAAAGTCAACAGTGCTGAGGCTTAGAAACCTTTTATTAAAGTAACAAGTAGCAGACAGAATAGAGCAGTTTCCCTTCTCTTGGTAATGCCAGCAAACAGTGAAATACCTGACGTAAGTGCTGAAGACAGGACAAAGATTTACTTAGGGCCTGAAGAACCGTCAAGTGACATTATCAAAGGGAGTCACTCACTCCTACTTTGGGTTCACCCGGTAATATACTAGATGGCAATCTGGCAGTCTCAGTTGCCGCAGAACGGCAGGATGTGCAGCAAAGACTGTTCTCTGCTGCTGACTCTCAATTACGGGGCAGCTGGCTGAAGGACACAGATGCACCCAAACCTCAAGGCAGCTTGACTACCCTGCATGTGGCAAGCTGAGCCAGGAAAACCAGTAAGACTGCTCACATAGCAAACACGTCCTGAGCACCTTCCTGCCTGGACCTGTGCTGGCACTGGGGACATGAAAGAATGACAAAGTGGCCCTCTTTGAGATGCTCCCAGTCTAGTGGGGACATAGAGTAGGAAATAATCATTGATCTTTGCAATTGGCTTGGCTGATCTAACTTCCATTTTCCTTTAAAAATCCTTCAGGGAAGGGAGAAAAACAATAAAGTAGAAAATAAAGCGGTGGAGCTCTACTGCTGATTAAAATCTATATTGCTATGGCAGCCCCTCTGAGACAGGATCAGCTCCTGGGTTTGCACCAGCTGGGCTTGTGGAGCTTGTAAATAATTAAAAGGTAATTGGAAGGGGAGACCAAAGTATTAAGTGGATTTCTCTCTCTCAGGGCAAACAGGGAGGCTCATTGCAGCAAGTTACATTATCTTTCAGGATTATATGTATACATATATATATATATATATTTTTGTTTGTTTGTTTTTGTTGTTTTTTGTTTTTTTGTTTTTTTGTTTTTTGAGACGGAGTTTCGCTCTTGTTACCCAGGCTGGAGTGCAATGGCGCGATCTCCGCTCACTGCAACCTCCGCCTGCTGGGTTCAGGCAATTCTCCTGCCTCAGCCTCCTAAGTAGCTGGGATTATAGGCACATGCCACCATGCCCAGCTAATTTTTTGTATCTTTAGTAGAGACGGGGTTTCACCATGTTGACGAGGATGATCTCGATCTCTTGACCTCGTGATCCACCCGCCTCGGCCTCCCAAAGTGCTGGGATTACAGGCTTGAGCCACCGCGCCCGGCATTACATATATATTTTTGAAATGAAATCTCACTCTGCTGCTAGGCTGGAGTGCAGTGGCGCAATCACTGCAACATCCACCTCCCAGGTTCAAGCGATTCTCCTGTCTCAGCCTCTCCAGTAGCTGGGACTATAGGCACACGGCACCACGCCCAGCTAATTTTCATATTTTTAGTAAAGACAGGGTTTCACCATGTTGGCCGGGATGGTCTCGATCTCTTGACCTTGTGATCCACCAGGCTCAGCCTCCCAAAGTGCTGGGATTATAGGTGTGAGCCACTGAGCCTGGCCTCAAGAACATATTCTTGTTTTTTTTTTTACTGACACATGCAGTTCCAGGTAACAGTTGGAGGAGTTAAACTAATTAGGGCTGCTCAGACTGCTTTGATGGGCTTAGAGCTTGGGGAAAATAAAGATTCAACACTTTCAATTGCCTTTTTAAGCAAAACAGCAGTAACAGACATGCTACCAAGAAGGACTAAAGCTTCCAAAGGTAAAGGAGTGGGAGGGAGGAGGGAAATAGACAGATAGACAGACAGACAGACAGACAGACAGACAGGAGTTAATTTAGGATATTTAGCTGCTGGGGGCTGCCATTACAGCTTGGCCCAGGATAAAGAGGAAGATTTCATTCTTAGGTCTCAATAAAGTTGTTGACATGGGCACCAAGGGATGCATGATCAGATAAAACAGGATCCTGGGAAGAGGCTACTGGGAGTAGCTCTGTCCTATGGTTTTGTCCTGAGGGTGATGAAGGTGGAGATGGCTCTTGGGGATGTGCGGGGAGTGAGGAGAGAAGAAAAGAGAATTGAAAGGGTGCATTATAAAGCAGATGCCAGCTGGGCGCAGTGGCTCATGTCTGTAATCCCAGCACTTTGGGAGGCAAAGGCAGGTGGATCACTTGAGGTCAAGAGTTTGAGACCAGATTGGCCAACATGGTGAAACCCCGTCCCTATGGAAAAAAAAAAAAAAAAAATCAGCCAATGTGGTGGTGTGTGCCTGTAGTCCCAGCTACTCAGGAGGCTGAGGCACGAGAATCGTTTGAACCTGGAAGGTGGAGCCTGCTTAGATCACACCACGGCACTCCAGCCTGGACAACAAAGTGAGACTCCATCTCAAAAAGAAAAAAGGCCAGGTGCGGTGGCTCACACCCATAATCCCAGCACTTTGGGAGGCCGAGGTGGGCAGGAGTTCGAGATAAGCCTGAACAATATGATGAAACCCTAACTCTACTAGAAATACAAAAATTAGCCGGGTGTAGTGGCATGCGCCTGTAGTCCCAGCTACTAGGGAGGCTGAGACAGGAGATTCGCTTGAACCCAGGAGGTTGCAGTGAGCCGAAATCGTACCACTGTACTCCAGCCTGGGCAACAAGAGTGAAACTCCATCCCCCTACTCCCCCGCAAAAAAAGCAGATGCCTATGTACCTTACTGTTCAACTGCAGGAATGTTCTAACCAAGCCAGCAGATGCAAACATCGAAAACCAATGGGTAAGAAGAAAGAGTTGGCCTTTCCTTTCCAAAATATCTGGAGGGGCCTCTATTCTTTCACTTACCTTTCTCGGTCTCTATGAGACTAGATATGCCAATAAGAAGCCCCACATGATAGATTAAGTGAAGTCCAGGGTAGCTATAAGGTTTAAAAAAGGCATATTTGAATGTGAAGTGACTCCAGAGACCAGTTAATTGGAAGAAGAGACACAAAATGAGGCAGGGCCCAATGTGGAAGACCATTCCATCTACTTTGTGCCAAGGCCGCCTCTGTCCTTCAATCTGGCTATCAGTTATTTGGCTAAATGCAGAACCTACTGGCAGTAAACGCCTCTTGTCCTCCTGAATATGGATGACTGGGCCAGGATGTCTAACAGTGACTAGCACACAGCAGGCACTCAATCAGTATTCCCTGAATTGGAATGATGAATAGATGCACACTCACCCCTCTTCTGCATAAAGACGAAAAGGTCATCCAGGAACTCTTTCCTTTCAGGATCACCGTCCAGTTCATACAGCTGCAATGCCAATCCCCGAAGAAAAACACACAATGAAAAATTCCATCTTGCTGAAGTCTTACACCAGATACACTAAGACCATATGAATCACTACAAACGCAACTCACTGGCTACTTCTGTCCTTATTTCTTGGGGATCAGCTATGATAAGCCAGTTCTGCTTATTATATAAGAACCGCCCCTAGCTATATCACGAAGGAAATATTACAGACCTTGGCAAAATCTCGAGAGATCTCTCTTCCCCGGCCTCCATCTGCATCATCACTCCAGGCCAAACCACCATTCTAAAAGGGAACAAAACAAAGTTGAGAGGGGCCAAGGAAGAGAAAGAGTTAGGATAGAGGGCAAGGTAATCATTTAGGGCAAAGATGAAGATGCTTGGCAATTGTGCTATCCTCACTCACATTTATAAGACAACTCAGAAGACTAATTCTGCCACCCTTCCAGGGGTGACATCTTTTTTTTTTTTTTTTTTTTTTTTTAACTTTTGACTTGGTTCCAAAATAAGAGGGCATTGGGTGGAAGAATCATCTTCGTTTGTTGGAGAACAGTGGGTGTCATTTATACTTGACAATCCTGGAAGAGGAAGACACAAAGGCCCACGTTGCTTAGAATGGGCTCATTCCCAGATGGTCCCCAGAAGCTACCACTCTTGAGATGTGCCACTTTCCTGCAGACTAAGACACCTAGCCTCGTTTCCTACACAACACCCTAAGTGATAAGGGTCAAAGTGAGCAGGACACATACATTCTGAAGTCCTGGTCTCTCAGCCAAGCCTCACCATTCAAAACCCTAAGCCACATGGCAAGAACTCATGGTGATACGAGGGCCGCCACGGCTTGAGATTGTTCCCAAGTATAGACTCTGCCCACTAGGGCCAGAGTTCATTTTTATTAGAGAAATAATGAAAACCTAAGCCTAATCTAATTGATTGGGTTGATGCAACACCATTCAACTAGGTAGGAAGGGATGGGAAATATTCCTTCAACTTGCTTCCTACCTTTATTCAGTCCAGTAACTCTTATGCCTCAAATCAGGGATCCCTTCTGTGGGAAGCCTTCCCTTCAACCAAGGCTACACTAAGTACTCTAGAAGCAATCTCTGTTCATTTCTAGCTTAGACTTTAACATATTACTTGCGAAGTGTCTGTCATTCCCACCATATGATAAGCTCCTTGAGAGCAAAGGTGTCTTATTCTTCTTTGTCCTCAGGCACATAGCACATTGCCTGGCACACCAACTAAGCACCTCTTCAAAAAATATACACATATCTTATGGGGGATCAAAACGTCTGTGCTAGTGAGGGTATGAACTCTCACAGTATAACTCTGTTGTTCACCCGGGAGTTCACTCGCTGGTCAGTGGAGGTCCCAGTGGCCTGTGCACACTGAACCTGTCATATTCATTTCTCCCCCAGGACCACAGGCACATGTGCATCATGCCACCCAGCTGGCTGAGGTACGTATGTGGTGAGAAAAGGATGTGTGGGGCTAGGAGCAGTGGTTTCTTGGGAGAACATTTTTTGGAGTCTTCTTCTAAAACCATGTCAATGAAATAAAAGCCTGGTTGAATTCCATTCTCTTCCATCTCCCCCTTTAATAAAGCTCGTCTGAAAGCAGGAGGCATTATGCAGTCATATTTTGGGGCCATACTTTGTTTCTCGTATTCAAAGTGGTCCTGAGATGCAAACCCACTTTCTGATAGCAGCAATGTGGCAAACAGCGACGTAAGTATAACCAAGAAGTGACACTCTGTCAGTTGAAATGAAACAGGCTACACCAAACTGTTCCTGCTTATCTAGTAAAAGCTGTGTGTACGGAAGTGCTCGGTAAATGCTATCTGACTGTGCACTCCTCTCTCCCAAGGCACACATTGTTGGATCCCTTCCTACAGCACCTTCAGCCCAGGGGAGCCAATAACCAAGCGGGAGGAACATTGTTTAAAAAGGAAAAAAAAAAAGCTAAAGCTCATCTCACATTGTAATTACAGTCACCAGAAATCTGGTGTCATCTGGTAGCAACTAGCACAATGAATAATCAAGATGAATTATCCTTGTCAGGTCAGCAAAACCAGACAGAGTTACATTCCCCCTTTCAAAGGATGCAGTAGGTTGCCCTAATGCCCAGTGATTTTGTTTGAGCCAGTAATTCCTGCTGGAAAGTCAATTATCCCGGGAGCCTCTATCGGCTAAAAGACATTTAATGGGGGATCATTGCCGCTTCTGTTATGTCAGCTGTTTACTATGGCAGCTCAATTCCCAACTCTCTGGCCAGAGCTCTGAAGCTGATCTTGTTCACAGAAGGATTCTTTCTCTATCAGTCACCAAGAGAAATGAAAACACCATTTTCTTTTTTTGCTAATTATAGTAACTTCCAAGCACTCTGAACGCTCACTCAAAAACTATTTAACACTCAGTTAGGTGAAAGCATGGAATCCACAACCTAAAAAGTCAGACTGGGCTTTCCACAGCAGGAGAGCAGTGTGAAAACAAGCAAGCTAGTGTGACCACTATGTGACTATGTGTGAAAATAAACACCCAAGTGTGAGCACTCAGCTCCAGGCATGGAGAATGCCTTGGCAGGATGGGGGCTGGGGCCGGTAGGGTCCTCTTGGCTTCTCCAGCTGTGTCCAACCTGTAAGAGAATCCGGGCAGTGGGATGCTGAGGCCTTGCACAGAGCCCACTAAGTGTGACCCACTTAGCTTGAAATGCCTCCAGCTTGGTGACCACAGAGGTCAGGAAGACTTGCCGGAGCAGGAAAACAATGAGACCTAACTCTCTGAGTAATCCCACGGTTGGACCCATTCCACAGATAGGAAATGTCAGTTACTCCATTTAAAGAAAATTTGGGGAAAATAGTTGCCCAGAGAGGAGGTATTTTCGTTTGTCCAGCTCCAACGCAAGGATGGTCCATTCAGCTGAGGCTGATGGAGAAAAGTTTATTACATTCTTTGTCTTACGGCAGTTAAACTTTGATCCCGCTTCACAGGATTTTCTGGCTGAGGTGAGAATAATTCCTAAGCCCTGCCCGCCTTTCAAAATCTAGCAGAGCCTCCTGCCTCTGCCCACCAGGCAGATTCAATGTCTTTCTCCTCTGGGCTCTATCACCTGGGTTCAGTTAGTTACTTGTCTGGGCATCTCCGGCCCTGATCACATGGAATGCACTGACTGGCTGGGCATGGTGGCTCTTGCCTGTAATTCCGGCACTTTAAGACCAACCTGGGCAACATAGAGAGACCTTCTTTTTTTTTTTTTTTTTTTTTTTGAGACAGAGTCTTCCTCTATTGCCTAGGCTGGAGTGCAGTGGCATGATCTTGGCTCACTGCAACCTCTGCCTCCCAGATTCAGGGGATTCTCCTGCCTCCGCCTCCCAAGTAGCTGGGACTACAGGTACATGCCACTACACCCGACTAAGTTTTGTATTTTTGGTAGAGACAGGGTTTGGCCATGTTGGCCAGGCTGATCAGGGAGACTCCATCTCTGCAAAAAAAAGAGGAAGCACCAACACATCTGCTAAAAGACAGAGATGGGCTCCCCTGTGGGACCTCCAACCCCACAGCTCCTCTGTCTTTCCTTCCCCCTTTCACGGGGTGGGTTACAGGCTTAACCAGTGCTTGGTTCTTTTTTTTTTTTTTTTTTTTTTGAGACGGAATTTTGCTCTTATTACCCAGGCTGGAGTGCAATGGTGCAATCTCGGCTCACCGCAACCTCCGCCTCCTGGGTTCAGGCAATTCTCCTGCCTCAGCCTCCCGAGTAGCTGGGATTACAGGCACGCGCCACCATGCCCAGCTAAGTTTTTGTATTTTTTAGTAGAGACGGGGTTTCACTGTGTTGACCAGGATGGTCTCGATCTCTTGCCCTCGTGATCCACCCACCTCGGCCTCCCAAAGTGCTGGGATTACAGGCTTGAGCCACTGCGCCCGGCCGCTTTTCTTGGTTCTTAACTCTGACCAACTGCGGTAAAACATGGCTCACTTACGCAATTCAAGTTTGTGTGCTGGAGGTTTCTTGAACTATCAATAGGGTATGGGTGTGACTACTAGAAAATTATCAGCCCAGAAATAATTTTTTCTTGGATGCTGACTGTGGCTGAGACTGTAATGGTGGAAGAAAGCAGGGAACAGCAGAGGCAGATGGAGTGTGAGGAAAACACACCCAAAAAGAGGACAGCTCAGCATCTTAGGGATCAAGTGAGTCCGATGAAGAAAGCATTTCAGTTGAAGGTTTGCTGCGTGCAAGTTAACCTGCCCAGGGAACAGGCTTTGTTACTTCACTGGCAGCAGGCAGCAGTATTAAATAGCCCTGAAACGTGTGTGGGAAGTCAACAGTAGCCAGAGCGGCCACTTACTGCCATTTACAGCCTTCTCAGCCTCTCCTACTTGAGAAGTGTCTTTTAACATCTTTGATCTCACCAGGAGCTCACAGGAAACTGATAGTTTGCTCCCAAATACACACCCAAGACTAGCTTTGGCTACTATACCCACATTTAGCTAATTTTCCCCAGGAAAAGAAGGTTGGGGGAAAGAGAAAAGGTAGCAGGAAGCTAGTGTTTGTGTGCTTTCTGCATAGCAAGGATTGGACAAGGAGCCTTACAAGCATTTCCTCATTTCATTCTATAATGTAGAGGTGGTTATTTTAGAATTGGGAAAACAATGGCTCAAAGAGCTCAAACAACCTGCTCAGGGTCTCAGAGTTTCTTAGTGACAGTGCCAGGATGTAAACCCAGGTCTGTCTAGTTCTCTCTGTTATACTATGCTGACGTGTGGTTTCAAAGAATAACACTAAGTGTTCTGGGTTGGAAAACCAGGAAGGGAGAAAGGAAGAAAAAGAAGTGAGAATAAAATCCTCTGTCCATAGAAGCCTGAAATGCTCAAGTCATGGTGCTGGGCAGCTCCTATCAATGGGAGATTCTTTTCATCCTTGCTTTATCTCATGGCCGTATCTGGGCACTTTAGCCAAATGAAAACCAGCCCTCACATAATCCTTGCCCAGCAGAGTTATCTGGGGGTACTGAAATAATAATTGATAACTTTTTACCCCTGCCTCCAAAATAGACCATTCCTGTAGAATGAGCCCCATCTTCCCCCAGAAGACACAGATCAGGGGAGAGGAAGAGAGAAAGAGAGAGGAGGGTTACACCTCTGAATGCACCAGAGGAAGATGGCAGCTTATACTGTGATGTGTACAACAGGCCTTCAAAAATAATGAATAAAGGTCTAACCTGACTGCTACTCAAAATCACAATAGTGCTTCCCCAGCATCTCAATCCCGGAACCCATTTCAACAGCACACAGGGGAAATGAACAGACTCACTATCTTTGAAAATCTAAACGTAGTGAGTGAAGAGAAACTAGGCTTTTTCCTCCTTTCTCTCTAAAGCCCCAGAGGGCACAACTAGGGTGATAGGCAAAAGTTACCCGGAGGAATATTTCAGGTCTACAGAAAGACTTTTAAAAACAGTTAGAACTACCCAGTAATGGAGTGAGCTTCCCAGAAGCTGGGAAGCTTCCTATCTCTAGATGACCATCTGTATGGGACGTCATGGCATGGAATCCAACATGAGACAGGGTTGGATGAGATGGTCTCTAGGGGCCATCTGTCCTGACAAGCAAAGATCTGATGACAAGTTTATTCAACACAGATTTCCTGAGAACCTACCCCAGGTAGGGCATTGTGCAAGCTGCTGAGAATACCACTAAAAAAAAAAAAAAAAAAAAAAAAAAAAAAAAAGTTCCCACTACAGAGTCTTACCATGGAGTTGGAAAAACAAACTGAACGCATGTATAGCATGTAATAGTGAGTCACCAAGTAGGAAAACCCAAGGTGCTCCGGAGACGGAAGAAAAGGATGGTTGGTTTAGAGGTGGAGGTTAAGCTGGCCTTGAAGAATGGGTTGAAGGCAGATTTACAGTTTAAATGAGCATGGAGTGGGGGATAAACAAGGCATGTTTTGACAGGGAGGATATAAGGACAGCAAGTCTGAATGGTTAAGGTTGAAAGAGGCTGTGAGATGCCTTGAATACCAGGAGAGAATTTAAACTCTGAACTGCGAACAGTGGGGAGGCAGTGGATGTTTTCTGGACAGAAAAGCACATGATTAAATCAACGTTTTAGACTGCTTTAGTGACCTATTTTTGTTGAAAAAATAAAAATAACAGAAACATACAAACGTACATAGACACCTAATCCGATCTATGTACATTTGGGATCATGGGAAATTTTCACTTTTTTTTTCATTATATTCATTCATGTACAAACATTTGATCACCTAGAATTTACCAGTTACTGTAAAAGATTCTAAAGAAAAAAAAAAGCAAGACAAGATCGTCTCATGGAGCTTACTGTTTAATGGAGAGAGAGACAATTACAAAACCCAATTACGCTTTTTAATTAAAAAAAATTATTTTCTAGATGAATCTGAACCATTTGTCACAACTTATCATTTGCTTTCCACCCTATAATGAAGATTTGGAATTGGGTTGCACTGAAATCAGAGAGAATTTCTCATAGAACTGAAACCTTCACAAAATTTATTTAGTCTTTCTTTTTTCCTTTGAGACAGAGTCTTGCTCTGTTGCCCAGGCTGGAAGGTGGTGGCATAATGAGGGCTCACTGCAACCTCTGCCTCCCAGGTTCAGTCGATTATGGTGCCTCAGCCTTTGGAGTAGCTAGGATTACAGGCACTCGGAACCATGCCCAGTTAATTTTTGTATTTTTGTATTTTTTTCTTTTTTAGTAGAGACGGGATTTCACCATGTTGGCAAGGCTAGTCTCAAACTCTTGACCTCAGGTGATCCACCCACCTCAGCCTCCCAAAGTGCTGGGATTACAGGTGTGAGCCACTACACCCAGCCTATTTAGTCTTTCAATTACAAGTAAGATTTTTCAGTTACGAGTATGATTTTTCATCTCATCAAAAAACGTTTTTAATGCCCCTTGGCAATGATTTGTAATGCCAACAGATTTTGTAAACAGTACTGAAAATTTGAGAGGGAAAGCCTACACTGGGGCTAGGTGGCAGTGCAGTCGCCTGAACTGAGAATGTGGGACTGGGGGAGATGGACAGAAGCAGAACTAGGGAGAAATGAGTGCCATAAATGGCAACCAATTCAGAGAATCAACTGGATCTAGATTGAGGGGATGAAAGAGAAAGCGGATGCATCTGAATTCTTTTTTTTTTTTTGGGAAGGGGCCCTGAGCCCAGGCTCCTTGGCCTCATCTGAATTCTTATAGAGATAAAGGTTATGTTCTGATGCAAATAGAGGCAGGACAGTGGATCAAGCAGGAAGCCTTTAAGCACTAATGAAAACAGACCGCTGTCTAGGGGGGTGGGTGACAAACCCAATCTCATAGCCCTGGAAGAAGCCAGGTTATGGCAGCTGGCAGCAGAAGAAGCCAAAGGCTTACTGCTAACCTTCCAACGAGAAAGGGTAGATTTAACAAAGGTCTCCCGATCCAAGAAGGCTACCTTGGGCCTTTCTTTTCACTAGGATTAAAAAACAACAACCCCCCCTCCCCCCAAAAAACAACCAACCAAACCACGCCTCTAAGATCTTAGGAGTCAGCCCTGCATTCCTTAGAGCTCTACCTCCCCAGAGACAGAAGTGCCTGACTTTAAAAGCAATTAAGTATCTAGGCTATTTTAGGATTACTCCTTGACCACCTGGAATATCTTATTAAAGCACAGCTCAGATGTCCAAAGCAATTTTAGTTCCCATTCCTCATTCCTCCCCAAGGCAAGGGTTAACCCCTTCCTTGGGGTTTAAAGCCCAGGGACCAAGTCTTTACTTGGGTTTCCCATATTTTGGAACCTCTCAGAAACTGCTGCCCTGTCCTTAAATCACCATTGTGCATACAGACAACTTTTATAGAGATTTTTGAGAGTTCTCTGATGATACAGAACAGGGTACAGTGGCTCACACCTGTAATCCCAGCACTTTGGGAGGCTGAGGTGGAAGGATTGTTTAAACCCAGGAGTTTGAGACCAGCCTAGGAAATATATGGAGACCCCATCTCTATAAAATTTTAAAAATAAAAAAATTAGCTGGGCATGGTGGTGCATGCCGATAGTCCCAGCTAATTGGAAGGATGATGTGGGAGGATCACTTGAGCCTGGGAAGTTGAGGTTTCAGTGAGGTATGACTGTACCACTACACTCCAGCCTGCGCAACAGGGCGAGACCCTATGTCAAAGAAAGAAGGAAAGAAAGAAAGATGCAGAACAGTAACGTGTCTATTCTCTATAAATCAAATAGATTATGCACCCCAAGGTCAAGGATCTAGGCAAATTCCTAGGACCTGAACCTCCAACTAATCATTAGAAAATCACTAGACTTCAGGCCGGGTGTGATGGCCATTGCCTGTAACCCCAGAGCTTTGGGAGGCTGAGGCAGGCGGATCACTTGATCCCAGGAGTTTGAGACCAGCCTGGCAACCTGGTTAGACCCCATCTCTATAAAAAAATTCAATAATTAGGCTGGGCGTGGTGGCTCACACCTGTAATCCAAGCACTTTGGAGGCCAAGGTGGACGGATCACCTGAGGTCGGGAGTTCAAAACCAGCCTGACCAACATGGTGAAACTCCATCTTAAAAAAAATTTTTTTTAAATAAATAAAAATTCAAAAATTAGCCAGGTGTGGTGGTGTGTCTGCCTGTAGTCCAAGCTACCTGGGTGGCAGAGATAGGAGGATTGCTTGAGCCTGAAAGAAAGAAGCAATGAGCCATGATTGAACCACTGCACTCCAGCCTAGGTGACAGAGTGAGACCCTGCCTCAAAAAAAAAAAAAAATCATTAGACTTCAAAGGAGCTGATCTGAAGCTCATGGATAAAACTAAGTACTCCAAAATACAAAATGAGACCAAAGCGTTTGGGCTAACTGTGGCTGTTGATGTCTTTCTTTTCTTTTCTTTCTTTCTTTCTCTTCTTTCTCTCTCTCTTCCTTCTTTCCTTCCTTCCCTCCCTCTCTTCTTTCTTTCCTTCTCTCTTTCTTTCTTTCTGCAACAAATAAACGATCTTATCATTGGCCAGGTCCATGGCTCTACAAGCATTACGTGTACCACATTTCTAATTACCCTACTTCTGGCCTGATTAATGACACTGTAATGTTAAAAATCCAATTCTCAGATCTTGCCATGAAGACAAGAAAAACACTCTTTGCCTCATACAAGTTTTAACTGATTCTAGGAGGCAATGAGACATGCACAAGGTGTAATGGGCAAGATTACAGAAGAATCCTAAGAGGGGAGGGGAGCCCCAGGAAGCAAAACAGATACTGTTATAAGCAACACTGTTGGACTACAAAACCCTCTTGATAAGATCAGGATTACTGCTCTTAACTAAATTGCTCAGGCCTTGGAAGCACTAGAGTTATAATTATCAGATGCACACCTTCCGCTGTCAGGTAACTTTAGCAGGAACCAGAAACAGCCTCCCCACCTCTTACTAACAGCAGAGATCAATTCAAACTCAGTGGCTTGGAAAAAGAGCTAAAGGACACTTTTCCGATTAAGCTGTAGAAAGGGGGCAGAGCAGGGGAGGAAGAGAGGGCAGCGGTCTCACCTTTCCACTAGGCACAGAATCACTCCATGCAATGATCAAGAAGCCTGTCCAGAAATAGGTATTCCTATAAAAGGAGGCAGAAAAACTAAAATGCAATGTTATGATGAGGACACCCTGATGCCAAGGCATGAAGTGGCCCAGCCAAGTCCAAGTCGGACAGCCACAGAGCTAAATCCCAGCTCCTTTTCTCTGCAGAATCTGAGTTGGCAGCACTATGGCTTCCTCCAACCCTGGAGCTACCACATGAACTTCCACAATAGTTGCCGACATCCATTCACACCACAGAGGCTCCACTCAGAGTTGCACCAAGTCAGAGCCAGAGAGCCCAACACAGGAACACTTCACTGGATTCGCAGGTGACAACAGAAAGGAAAGCAGACCTAAGAGGTTTAGAAACTTGCCCAGAAGTTTCGTAAAACTTCTTTCCCCCAAATTACATATTTTAAATGTATACGAAGAACAACACTTTCTTTTCTTTTCTTTTTTTTTTTTGAGATGGAGTTTCTCTCTTGTTACCCAGGCTGGAGTGCAATGGCGAGATCTCGGCTCACCGCAACCTCCGCCTCCTGGGTTCAGGCAATTCTCCTGCCTCAGCCTCCTGAGTAGCTGGGACTACAGGCACGTGCCACCCTGCCCAGCTAATTTTTTGTATTTTTAGTAGAGATGGGGTTTCACCATGTTGACAAGATTGGTCTCAATTTCTTGACCTCGTGATCCACCCACCTCGGCCTCCCAGAGTGCTGGGATTACAGGCGTGAGCCACCGCGCCCAGCCCAGGACAACACTTCTAAAAATTGCTATAATAAGTTATCTTATAAAATTTTAAAAATCCCTCCTTTATTTTCAAATTAGGGATTCCATAAGTTTGGGTGTCCTCAGGCAGAACACAGTCACGGTTTGTGTTTAAAAGTCAGCCCCATTCACTGATTTTCAGAGTTTCTCCCAAGGCTTCCTCCAGGTCCACACCCCCATCCCAGGGGTGCTACCATGGTGTACACATTCCTTTTCTAATGACAGCTATCCCCGTGCCACCTGCCACCTCTACCAGGCTGTGAGGCTCTCTCACACAAGGATAGTGACTGACTCCTCTATGAGGCTGGTGCATCATGCATGGGGCCTGACAGATGGTCCAGGCTCAAATGAATGTCAGTACCTGAAAAACAAGCCAACAACAATAAACTTAGGAGATTTAGCCAAGCTAAGTGAGGAATCTGGGGGAAAATCAGAACACACTTAAAAGAAGGTGGGCCGCTAGTTCTTAATGACAACTCTGGAGAAGGGTTCTAGAAGGCAATGTAGGTTATTTCCTAAAGACAGCAGGTTAATTTTTGGGCCCAAGAGGTAAACATAAGAATTTGCATTTTAGGCTGGGCGCGGTGGCTCAAGCCTGTAATCTCAGCACTTTGGGAGGCCCAGGCGGGTGGATCACGAGGTCACGAGATCGAGACCATCCTGGTCAACATGGTGAAACCCCGTCTCTACTAAAAATACAAAAACTTAGCTGGGCATGGTGGCGCGTGCCTGTAATCCCAGCTACTCAGGAGGCTGAGGCAGGAGAATTGCTTGAACCCCGGAGGCGGAGGTTGCGGTGAGCCAAGATTGCGCCATTACACTCCGGCCTGGGTAACAAGAGCCAAACTTCGTCTCAAAAAAAAAAAAAAAAAAAAAAAAAAAAAAATTTGCATTTTAAAAAAAGGGGCCCATCATTCATATGTAAAATTAGCAAAGCTTCAAAAAATGATGATGATGATTTCAATGACAACAAGGGTTGGTAAAACAGGATCTCTCGAATTCCCATAATGAAAATGTAAAATAGCATGACCTTTCTGGAAAGTCACTTGCCTTAAAATGCCTATCACAATAACAGCAGCAGCAGCAATGACTAATAATTGAGTACAGATACTCCTCAACTTACGATGAGGACCAGGCGAGGTGGTTCGTGCCTGTAATCCCAGCACTTTGGGAGGCCATGGTGAGAGGACTGCTAGAGACTGGGAGTTCCAGGCTGCAGTGAGCAGCAATCACACCACTGCACTCCTACCTGGGCAACAATGAGACCCTCTCTCAGAAAAACAAAACAAAGCAAAACAAAACAAAAAACGCTTATAATGGTGTTAACAACCCAATACACTCATCAGAAGTTGAAAATATTGCGCCAAGCATGGTGGCTCACACCTGTAACCCCAGCACTCTGGGAGGCCAAGACAGGCAGATCATCTGAGGTCAGAAGTTCAAGACTAGCCTGGCCAACATGGTGAAACCCTGTCTCTACCAAAAATACAAAATTAGCCAGGTGTGGTGGCATACGTCTGTAGTCCCAGCTACTCGGGAGGTGGAGGCAGGAGAATCGCTTCAACCTGGGAGGCAGAGGTTGCAGCGAGCTGAGATCAAACCATTGCACTCCAGCCCGGGCAACAGAGCAGGACTCCATTTCAAAAAAAAAAAAAGAAAGAAAAGAAAAAATATCGTTGTTGGAAATGAATTTAATACACCTATTTTTTTTTTTTGAGACAAAGTCTTGCTCTGTCAACCCTGGCTGCAGTGCAATCTAGCCTACCTTAAACGTGCTCAGAACATAGGCATTAGCCTACAATTAGGCAAAATCATTTAATACAAAGCCTATTTTATAATAATGTGTTGAGTATCTTGTAATTTACGGAATACTATAATGTAAGAAGAAAACCAGAATAGCTGGATGGGCACTTGAAGTAGTTTCTACCGAGTGTGTATCACTTTTGTAGCACCACAAGGTTGAAAAATAGTGAGTGGAACCATCTTAAGTCAGTGGCTGTCTGTGCTACCTGCCAGGCAGGATTCCAGCATTTCATATGTATCGACAATCCTCAGCACAGTGCTCTGAAGTGGGTACCATACTAACCCTACTCTTCAGATGTGAAAACAAGGCACAAGGAAGTTGAGTGACTTGGTTACAAAGTAACAAAATGGTGGGGCTGAGACTCAACAGCAGGCAGGGCAATTCAAGCCCCTGCTTATTACTGCCTCACTTTCTGAAGTCTCCTCCTGATCTTCTAATTCTGGTCTGTGACTCTGGCCTAAGGAAATAACTAGAAATACAGTACAATTTTATTTATAAGAGTAGCACATTAAAAGCAGTCTAAATGTCTGACATTAAGGGAATGGGCAACACATGAAGGTGCTATCCACGTGATAAAACATGCAGCCATTAAAAACAGCAACACTCTTTAAACACATTTGATTCCTATTTGTTCTCTTAATCCTTCTCATTCATTCTAGATGTAGGAAAAGTCTATGATTAAAAATACAACCACAAAGTATTAAGAATAGAGAAGAATACTTTTTGTAGAGAGGGAAAGGCCTTCTCAAAGGCCTTTGACATAAACCATAAAGACAAAAATCAGTAAGTTTAGCCACATCAAAATTTTAAACTCCTATTTGATGAAAGAAGCACATATCAAGTTGAAAGACAAATTATGGGCTGGGCACAGTGGGTCACACCAATAGTCCCAGCACTTTGGGAGGCTGAGGCACAAGGCTTGCTTGAGCCCCAGGAGTTTGAGACCAGCTTGGGCCAACAGAGCATGACCCTGTCTCTACAAATTTATTTTATTTATTTTTATTTTTTTTATTTTTTGAGGCGGAGTTTCGCTCTTGTTACCCAGGCTGGAGTGCAATGGCGCAATCTCGGCTCACCGCAACCTCCGCCTCCTGGGTTCAGGCAATTCTCCTGCCTCAGCCTCCTGAGTAGCTGGGATTACAGGCACGCGCCACCATGCCCAGCTAATTTTTTGTATTTTTAGTAGAGACGGGGTTTCACCATGTTGACCAGGTTGGTCTCGATCTCTTGACCTTGTGATCCACCCGCCTCGGCCTCCCAAAGTGCTGGGATTACAGGCTTGAGCCACCGCGCCCAGCCTACAAATTTAAAAAAAAAAAAAAAAAAAAGACAAACGGCTGGGTGCAGTGGCTCATGACTGTAATCCCAGCACTTTGGGAGGCTGAGGCAGGCGGATCACGAGGTCAGGATTCCAGAGTAGCCTGGTTGGATATGGTGAAACTCTATCTCTACTAAAAATATAAAAATTAGAAGGCATGGTGGCACATGCCTGTAGTCCCAGCTACTCAGGAGGCTGAGGCAGAAGAATTGCTTGAACCCAGAAGTTGCATTGAGCCGAGATCGCGCCATTGCACTCCAGCCTGGCCAACAGAGAGAGACCCCGTCTCAAAAGATAAAATAAAATTAAATTTAAAAAGACAAACTATAAAAAACATTTGAAACATAAAGACAAAGGCCTATGCGAAAGGCTATTAAAAGGTAAGAAAAAGATAAACAACGGAAAATGGGCATAGGCTATAAAGCAATTCATAAAACAGATACAAAAGGCAAATAAACATATGAAAAGAGAGCAAAAATAAAAGGACTGATAATAACCAATACTGGCAAGGGTTTGGGAAAATATATTACCGGCAGCAAAGTAGAGTAATATCTTTGAGGTTGATTTAACAGTATATACTGAAAAGCTAATATATACATAGACACCTAATCAACATCCATAATAATCTAACCCACCATAAAGATACATATACCAGGGCATAGGGTTACACACACCACACACACATACACAAGTACATTCACACTCACATGTCCTGTGACTGCACGCTTTAGTCAGTAAATACAGAGAAACCGTCCCAGAAGCTGGTTCACTCCTACTTGTGGGGTGTAAGGACACAGGAAAGGCAACAGGACATCACGGTACTTTTTTAACTACCAATTTTTACTCGGCATTTTTCTATATTGTTTTAACTTCCATGAGGACAGATTCATACCACTTACGTGATTTTAAATAAATAAATATAAAAACACGAAAAAAGGCCGGGCGCGGTGGCTCAAGCCTGTAATCCCAGCACTTTGGGAGGCTGAGGCGGGTGGATCACGAGGTCGAGAGATCGAGACCATCCTGGTCAACATGGTGAAACCCCATCTCTACTAAAAATACAAAACATTAGCTGGGCGTGGTGGCGTGTGCCTGTAATCCCAGCTACTCGGGAGGCTGAGGCAGGAGAATTGCCTGAACTCAGGAGGCGGAGGTTGCGGTGAGCCGAGATCGCGCCATTGCACTCCAGCCTGGGTAACAAGAGCGAAACTCCGTCTCAAAAAAAAAAAAAAAAAAAAAAAAAAAAACACGAGAAAACAGAGCTCCATGAACAGTCATGGAGGACTGCCAGAGCAGTGAGTACAAAAGCAAGTGGTAGGACAATATGCAGAACAGACAAAATACACTTGCGAAAAGGAAAAGCTCCAAAAAGGTGTGGACAGCACTGTTTTTTTGTTTGTTTGTTTTGAGACGGAGTTTCGCTCTTGTTACCCAGGCTGGAGTGCAATGGCGCGATCTCGGCTCACCGCAACCTCCGCCTCCTGGGTTCAGGCAATTCTCCTGCCTCAGCCTCCTGAGTAGCTGGGATTACAGGCACGTGCCACCATGCCCAGCTAATTTTTTGTATTTTTAGTAGAGACGGGGTTTCACCGTGTTGACCAGGTTGGTCTCAATTTCTCGACCTTGTGATCCACCCGCCTCGGCCTCCCAAAGTGCTGGGATTACAGGCGTGAGCCACTGCGCCCAGCCTGGACCGCACTGTTAACCATTACACCTGAGGAGCTGGACTTGTATTTCAGACATTTCCATATTTCTAAAATTATTTTAGTTACTATTACTTCTATAATTTATTTTGAAAACTAAAATATTTTAAAATAATACTTTCAATTGTTCATGGCCTGTTAGGTGATAAAAGCTAAGCACAAAATTGTAAATAATTGTTTTTCTTTTGAGACAGAGTCTTGCTCTGTGGCTCAGGCTGGAGTACAGTGGCACAATTGTGGTTCACTGCAACCTCCACCTCCCGGGTTCAAGAGATTCTCCTGCCTCAGCTTCCTGAGCAGCTGGGATTACAGGTGTGTGCCACCACTCCAGCTAATTTCTATGGTGGTTTTTTCAGGAGACAGGGTTTCACCATGTTGCCCAGGCTGGTCTCGAACTCCTGGGCTCAAGCGATCCACCTGCCTTGGACTTTCAAAGTGATGGGGTTACAGGTGTGAGCCACTGCACCCAGCCTGTATATAAAATTTAAAACTGTATCTACGGAAGGCATTTTTCTCCTTAGTTATGTGGTTGTAGCGATTACATTTTCTTCTTAACAAATTTTTATATTTTCCATGTTTTCTAAAATAAGCTTGCATTACCTTGAAAATTACAATCAGGAAAAATAAGTAAAAGTCATTTGTAGAGTAATAAAACCACTGAAAAGATTATTTTTCTCCTGTTCTATCTGGAAGGGAGGAAGAGAGTATGGAGCTAGAAGTCAGACCACCTGGATTCACTGCCAGCTTCCCAACTGTGAGACCACAAGCTTCCCATTTTACCGTTTTTCTCATTTGTAAAGAAAACAAACACTTAAAGGGGGTAATATCAGGGCCTGCCTCACACAATGAAATGAAATAAGATACTTGGCACGTAAGAGGTCAAAAAGTCTTAGCAATTAAAAAACAAAAGCAAGAAAACAAGCAAACAAAACTGTGAGTGAGGCTAGTCTGATGTGAAGGAACTCCACTATCTCCCTCCGTCCTTCCCCAAAGAAAACCTCACAAAGAAAAGCTGGATAACATTGAACACCCTACCCACTGCACACACAGCTGAGCTTGCAACCCAGAAAGCAAGCAGAGTCCATAGCAGCAGAAACAAAATGGTAGCAATCAGTGAGCAAGTGGCTCAAGGGAGAACGTGACCTGAATAGGGTTCTTAAGAGCTGAGTGCTGAACTGGGAGCTGGAGATTCCATCAACCCCAAGAGAAGGGAGTCCAGGCTGCAGGCCCCTGCATGCCAGGAACCAGAACTGAAATAGCTGCATAAAGCCAGAGGCCATGAGAGACTACATTCACTACCCACCATGAACTGGGCCTAAAAAAACTGCCCACCAGCCTGGCGAAGCAGCAAGGAACCTTGCCATCTGGCAGGGGACTCATACTGAGGGGACTGTCACTAGGCGCAAATGTAGGCTTCAAATTCACACTACTCAAACCAATGCAACCAGCTAAACTTGTGCAGCCCCAGCAGAGGGAAGAACAAAACTCTTAGGAGTGCTTCCACTATCCAAGGCACATGGGACTCCTAAAGAAGCAAATCCCCATTCAAAAGGAATTTACACTGAAAAAAACAGAAAAATCACTTCAAGAGGAAATAAACCATCATAAGGGACAGTAACATGACACAGGAAGAACTTGTACCCCAGGAATTAGAGATAATAATAGAATCTAAAAGAATCTTTAAAATAAGCATGTTTAAAAAGAAGGGCAGACTGTTGATACTTGTTGAAAGCTGATTAAAGAACACAGATGGTTCATTACCATTCTTTTTTTGTATGTATGAAATTTCCATAAATGAGTTTTAGCAATCCCAAAATATAAAGTTTTAAAAAGTCAAAGATGTCCAAAGAGCTAACGGAACAGAAACCAGAAAGTAAGAACAGGTAGATTTTTATTATTTATTTATTTATTTATTTATTTATTTTTGAGACGGAGTTCCGCTCTTGTTACCCAGGCTGAAGTGCAATGGCGTGATCTCGGCTCACTGCAACCACCGCCTCCTGGGTTCAGGCAATTCTCCTGCCTCAGCCTCCTGAGTAGCTGGGATTACAGGCATGCGCCACCATGCCCAGCTAATTTTTTGTATTTTTAGTAGAGACGGGGTTTCACCATGTTGACCAGGATGGTCTCGATCTCTTGACCTCGTGATCCACCCGCCTGGGCCTCCCAAAGTGCTGGGATTACAGGCTTGAGCCACCGCGCCCGGCCGAACAGGTAGATTTTTAAATGCCAAAAAATTTATAAACAAACACAATAATGAAGACAAACCATTTTTGAAGAGCTATAAAGTAGAATAGACAGAGCTGGAGAGAATTAGAAATTAGAAAATTAAACGTGAAAGTAATCCAGAATGCAAGAGAATGACATAAATAGGTAAGACTTTAAAAGAAAAGATGCTTGGCCGGGCGCGGTGGCTCAAGCCTGTAATCGCAGCACTTTGGGTGGCCAAGGCGGGTGGATCACAAGGTCAAGAGATCGAGACCTGGTCAACATGGTGAAACCCCGTCTCTACTAAAAATACAAAACATTAGCTGGGCATGGTGGCGCGTGCCTGTAATCCCAGCTACTCAGGAGGCTGAGGCAGGAGAATTGCCTGAACCCAGGAGGCAGAGGTTGCGGTGAGCCGAGATTGCGCCATTGCACTCCAGCCTGGGTAACAAGAGCGAAACTCCGTTTCAAAAAAAATAAAAAATAAAAATAAATAAATAAATAAATAAAAGAAAAGATGCATAGAAGATGGAATGAGAAGGTTCAAATACCTCTATTAGAATACTGGTTAAGAAAAAACAGTAACCGAGAAAAAAAAAAAAGACACAAATCAGATTGAAGAAGGAGACAGAGACCCACGTAGAATAAAAGCCCAAACCTAGATGGCTATAGTGAAAGTGTAAAATAGCAGAGTCAAAAAGAAAAAAATCTTAAAAGCTGCAAGAGAAAAAAGATCCTCCCTACTCCCTCGGACCCAATCATACTGAAATTAGGCCAATTAATAACCTTGCAATGGCCTCTAAGTATTCAAGTGAAAGAAAGAGTTTTAAGTCTCTCACTTTAAATCAAAAGCTAGAAAAAGATGAACAGATCGACACTAGATTTCTCAACAACAAAAATACTTGCTAGGAGACAATGAAATCTTTTTTTTTTCTTTTTTTTACTTTTTAAAATTTATATTTTAATTATTTTATTTTATTTTCAATGGGAGGGAGGGATTGAGGGAGTCTACATTTTTTTCTTTTTTAAAATTAATTAATTTTTTTTTTTTGACAATGAAATCTTATCATTAAAGGTGCAGAGAAAAATAATGGTCAACCTAGAATCTAAAGCTATGAGCAACTGTACAAAAGAGTTTTTAAAAAAGTTTCAAACATACCACAATTTTTTTTTTTTCGAGACAGGGTCTCGGTCTGTCTTCCAGGCTGGAGTGCATGGCACCATCATAGCTCACTGCAGCCTCCATCTCTCAGGCTCAAGCGATCCTCCCATCTCAGCCTCCCAAGCAGCTGGGACTACAGGCATGTAACACCCTATCTGGCTAATATTTTTGGTTTTTGGTAGAGTCAGGGTTTCATCATGTTGTCCAGACTAGTCTTGAGTTCCTGGGCTCAAGCAATCCACCTGCCTTGGCCTCTCAAAGTGCTGAGATTACAGGTATGAGCCACCATGCCTGGCCTAAGACTTTTATTACACAGAAGTTTCCAGTAAAAAAAGTTAGTAAATAAAGAAAAAGGAGGCCTGGGCACGGTGGCTCATGTCTGTAATTCCAGCACTTTGGGAGACCGAGGCGGGTAGATCATGAGGTCAGGAGTTCGAGACCAGCCTGGCCAATACGGTGAAACCCCATCTCTACTAAAAATACAAAAATTAGCTGGGCATGGTGGCACATGCCTGCAGTACCAGCTACTAGGGAGGCTGAGGCAGGAGAGTCATTTGAACCCAGGAGGTGAAGGTTGCAGTGAGCCAAGATAGTGCCACTGCACTACAGCCTCAGCAACAGAGTGAGATTTCATCTAAAAAAAAAATAAAAAAAAAAAAAAAAAGAAAAAGGATTGAGACCCGAGGGAATGAGGGTGATATAAGTAATGGTGAAAAAAAATGGATAAACTTGGTAAGTCTAAATAAATGATGACTGCTAAGGGGAAAAAAAAAAAAAAACTAATTTAAACAAATGAGAACTAAAATACTGGCCACTATAAATGGTAAAATGGGATTAGAGAGGCAGATGTTAAAAACTAGAATTTCTAGCTGGGCACGGTGGCTGACACCTGTAAACCCAGCATTTTGGGAGGCCGAGGTGGGAGGATCACGAGATCAGGAGATAGAGACTATCCTAACCAACATGGTGAAACCCATCTTTTTTTCTTTCCTGCCCCCACCTCCACCACTGTGAAACCCATCCTTAATAAAAATACAAAAATCAGCCAGGCGTGGTGGCACGTGCCTATGATCCCAGCTACCTGGGAAGCTGAGGCAGGAGAATCACTTGAACCTGAGGCAGAGGTTGCAGTGAGCCAGGATGGCGCCACTGCACTCCAGCCTGGCGACAGAGCGAGATTCCATCTCAAAAAACAAAAAAACAAAAAAACTAGAATTTCTAAGGTACCAATGTTTGAAAGCACAGCACACCTCGTTTCCAAAAGCATGTGCTCACTTCGTGTCTCTGTGTCATGTATTGGTAATTCTCGTATTTCACACTAAGTATTCAAGTGAAAGAAAGAGTTGTATGTCTCTCACTTTCAATCAAAAGCTAGAAATGATTAAGCTTAGTGAGGAAGGTATGTTGAAAGCCCAAACAGGCTGAAAACTAGGCCTCTTATGTCAAACAGGTAGGCAAGTTGTGAATGCAAAGGAATAGTTCTTAAAGGAAATTAACAGCAAAACAGGGGGCCGGATGCGGTGGCTCACACCTGTAATCCAAGGATGGCAGATCTCAAGGTCAGGAGTTTGAGACCAGCCTGGCAAATGTGGTGAAACCTGGTCTCTAATAAAAATACAAAAATTAGCCAGGTGTGGTGGAATGTGCCTGTATTCCTGGCTACTCAAGAGGATGAGGCAGAACTGTTTGAACCCAGCAGGCGGAGGTTGCAGTGAGCTGAGATTACACCACTGCACTCCAGCTTGGGCAACAGAGCAAGATTCTGTCTCAAAAAAAAAAAAAGAAAGAAAGAAAAAACCAAAGCAAAACAGTCTTATTACTGACATGGAAAATGTTTTCATGGCTTAGATAAAAGATGACACCAGTAACAACATTTCCTTACACCAAAGCCTAACCCAGAGCAAGGCCCTAAGTCTCTTTAATTTTACGAAGGCTGAGACAGGAAGTATAATGCAGAAGAAAAGTTCGAAGCTAAGAGGTTGATTCGTGAGGTTTAAGGAAAGAAATCATTTCCCTAACATAAAAATACAAGCTGAGGCAGCAAGTGCCGACATAGAAACTGCAGCAAGTTATCCAGAAGATCTAGCTAAGACCATTGATGAAGGTCACTATGCTAAACACAGATTTTCAATTTGTAGATAAAACAGCCTTATTTAAAAGAAGATGCCATCTAGGACTTTCATAGCTAGAGAGAAGTCAATGTCAAGCTTTAAAGCTTCAAAGAACAGAGTGACTCTCTTGTTTAGGGTCTCATGCAGCTGGTGACTTTAAACTGAAGCCAATACTTGTTCATCATTCCAAAAATCCTAGGGCCCTTAAGAATTATCCTAAATCTACCTAGGCTGTTCTCTGCAAATAGAACAAAGCCTGGATGACAGTACATCTGTTTACAGCATGGTTTACTGAATATTTTAAACCCACTGTTGAGACCTACTGCTTAGAAAAAGGATCCTTTTCAAAATATTTCTAACCATTGACAAGGTACTTATCACCCAAGAGCTTTGATGGTGATGTACAAGGAAATGAATGTTATTTTTATGCCTGCTAACACAATATCCATTCTGCAAACCATGGGTCAAGGAGTAATTTCAACTTTTAAGGTTGAACTTTCAAATTACCTAAGAAATATATTTCATAAGGCTACAGCTGCCATAGACAGTGATTCCTCTGATGAATCTGGGCAAAGCACATTTGAAACCTTCTGGAAAGGATTCACTGTTGCCATTAAGAATATTTCATGGGCCGGGCACGGTGGCTCAAGCCTGTAATCCCAGCACTTTGGGAGGCCGAGGCGAGTGGATCACGAGGTCAAGAGATCAAGACCATCCTGGTCAACATGGTGAAACCCCGTCTCTACTAAAAATACAAAAAGTTAGCTGGGCATGGTGGTGCGTGCCTGTAATCCCAGCTACTCAGGAGGCTGAGACAGGAGAATTGCCTGAACCCGGGAGGCGGAGGTTGCAGTGAGCCGAGATCGTGCCATTGCACTCCAGCCTGGGTAACAAGAGCAAAACTCCGTTTCAAAAAAAAAAAATAATATTTCATGATTCATGGGAGGATGTCAAAATAGCAACTGGGGGCCGGGCGCGGTGGCTCAAGCCTGTAATCCCAGCACTTTGGGAGGCCGAGGCGGGTGGATCACGAGGTCAAGAGATCGAGACCATCCTGGTCAACATGGTGAAACCCCGTCTCTACTAAAAATACAAAAAATTAGCTGGGCATGGTGGTGCGTGCCTGTAATCCCAGCTACTCAGGAGGCTGAGGCAGGAGAATTGCCTGAACCCAGGAGGCGGAGGTTGCAGTGAGCTGAGATCATGCCATTGCACTCCAGCCTGGGTAACAAGAGCGAAACTCCGTCTCAAAAAAAAAAAAAAAAAAAAAGGCTGGGCGCGGTGGCTCAAGCCTGTAATCCCAGCACTTTGGGAGGCCGAGGCGGGCGGATCACAAGGTCAAGAGATTGAGACCATCCTGGTCAACATGGTGAAACCCCGTCTCTACTAAAAATACAAAAAATTAGCTGGGCATGGTGGCGCGTGCCTGTAATCCCAGCTACTCAGGAGGCTGAGGCAGGAGAATTGCCTGAACCCAGGAGGCGGAGGTTGCGGTGAGCCGAGACCACGCCATTGCACTCCAGCCTGGGTAACAAGAGCGAAACTCCGTCTCACAAAAAAAAAAAAAAAAAAAAAAAAAAAAAATAGCAACTGGGGTTGGGCACAGTGGCTCATGCCTATAATCCCAGCACTTTGGGAGGCTGAGGTGGGCAAATCAAGAAGTCAGAAGTTTGAGACCAGCTTGGCCAACACGGTGAAGCTTGGTCTCTACTAAAGACACAAGAAGTTAGCTGGGCGTGGTGGTGCATGCCTGTAATCCCAAATACTCAGGAGGCTGAGGCAGAATTGCTTGAACTTGGGAGGCAGAGGTTGCAGTGAGCTGAGATTGCATCACTGCACTCCAGCCTAGGTGACAGGGCAAGACTGTCTCCAAAAAAAAAAAAAAAAAACCAAAAAACAGCAATCGGGAACAGTGGCTTATGCCTGTAGTCATAGCACTTTGGGAGGTTGAGGCAGGAAAGTCATTTGAGCCAGAAATTTGAGACCAGGTAATACAGCAAGACCCTGTTTCTACAAAAAATTTTGAAATTACCTGGGCATGATGGCACATGCCTGTGGCCCCAAGCTACTCAAGAGGCTGAGGTGGGAGGATCACTTGAGCCCAAGAAGTTGAGGCTGCAGTGAGCTGTGACTGCACTCCAGCCTGCGTGACAGAGTGAGACCCTGCCTCAAATGAAAAAAAAAAAAAAAGAATCAATGTAGTAAACTTCAATGCTGTCTTATTCTATGAAATTGCCATAGCCACTCCAGCCTTCAGTAACTACCACTCAGATCACTCAGAAGCCATCAACATGAAGACAGAACCTTCTACCAACAAAAAGATTACAACCTGCTGAAGGCTCAGATGATTGTTATTGTTTTTCTCATAATGAAGTATTACTTTAATTTTAATTGGCAAATAATAATTATATATATTAACGAGGTACACAGTGTTGTTTTCATATATATAGTGTACGGTGATCTGATCAGGGTAATTAGCTTATCACCACAAACATCTATAATTTCTTTGTGCTGGAAACATTAAGGAGCAATAAAACATTTTAATTAAGGTATGTACATTTTTTTTTTAAATTTGGGATGGAGTCTCACATTGTTGCCCAGGCTGGAGTGCAGTGGCGTAATCTCAGCTCACTGCAACCTCTGCCTCCTGCGTTCAAGTGATTTTCCTGCCTCAGCCTCTCTAGTAGCTGGGATTACAGGCTCCCGCCACCACGCCTGGCTAATTTTTCATATATTTTCTACTAGAGACGGGGTTTCACTATGTTGGCAAGGCTGGTCTCAAACTCCTGACACTGTCATCTACCTGCCTCAGCCTCCCAAAGTACTGGGATTACAGGCGTGCGCCACTGCGCCTGGCCAAGGATATGATGGTTACAAGGAGCAAACTGAACGTTGGGTAAATTTGCCTAGACAAGATTGTTCTAGACAGAAGAACTAACCTATGCAAAGGCCAGGGTAACTGGAGCACTGTGATAGATCAGGACATTGTCAAAGATAAGGCTGGATAAGTAGGCAAGGGTCAGATCATGCAGATTTTGGATTTTATAATTAGAGCAACTGACATCATACTTAGAGGGCATTAACACAGTGACATAATCTGATTTTTTTAGAAGATGGCTCTAGCTGCTGTGTAGAACATGGATTAGAATGGGGGAGGGGTGGGCACAGAAACCCAGTGAGAGCTATAGTGGTAGACAGGTAGTCTGGACCACGTAGGTGATGATGCAGAAGGCAGGAGGAGCAATACTCTAGACATTCAGATGAGCGAACTGGTAAGACTTGGTGATGGACTGGACATAGGGAGTCACAGAGTGGGGGGTATGAAAGACAGTCAACTCTAAGAGTTTGATACGAATGACCAAGTGGAATGAAATGCCATTTACTGAGAAGGAAAGTAAAGCAGGAAATGACGGTAGGAGAGGAGGCTGGAAATCAGGAGTTCAGTCTCACAGGTATTAAACTTAAGATGCTAGTAAAACATCTCAACAGAAATGCCAAGCAGGGAGTTGGAATTACCTTAGACTAGAAATGTGGGCTCAAACAATATCTACTGGAGTTACTGGCTTACAGATAGTGTTTAAAGCCACAAGAGTGAGACTTCTCAGGGAGAACACACAGAGAAGTGAGCCTAAGAGGCCGGGGAGAAGAGAAAAAGTTGAGGAGAGAAAGGAAAATAAGCAGATCGTGTGCAGTGGCTCACGAATGTAATCCCCACACTCTGGAAGGCCAAAGTGGGAGGATTGCTTGAGTCCATGAGTTCAAGACCAGCTTGGGCAACATGGTGAAACCCAATCTTACAAAAATAAAAATAAAAATTAGTTGCAATACCACTGATTTGATAATGGAAACAAAAAAAAAAAAAAAAGAAGAAAGAAAGAAAAAAAGAAAGAAAGAAAAATTAGTGATGCATGCCTGTAGTCCCAGCTGCTCAGGAGGCTGAGGCAGGAGGATCACATGCGCTTAAGAGATCAAGGCTGCAATGAGCTGTGTTTGTGCCACTGCACTATAACCTGTGCAACAGGGTGAGACTCTGTCTTCAAAAAAAAAAAAAAAAAGAAAGAAAGAAAAAAGAAAAGGAAAAGAAAAAATAAGCACAAGCAGAATGAAGGATTATAGAAAGCAAAAGAAGAGACCGTTCAAGGAGGGAGTAGTCTACTGTATCCAGTAATGCTGAGAAATCAATGAGGTCAGGGCAGGCTGGGCTTAGCAACACGGAACTTTAGGAACATGGAAGAGACAGAGATCAGACTGGAGTGTGTTGAGGAGTGAGTAGGAGGTGACAAAGTGGATATAAAGAGTAAAACCAATTTCTCTGAGAACCTTTGTTGCAAGGAAGTGGGGATGGTTAGGAATAGACAAAAAGCTGGCAATTATGTGTAGTCAAGAGAAAATGTTTTAAAGTGGTCTCTCATTTCCTTGTTAACAACTGATTCAAGTAAAACTTAAGATTAAAGGTTTTTGTTCTTGTTTTTAAGTCTAGGAGAAAAAAGATGTGGACATGTGGAAATGGCCTGGAAGAGAATGAGCCCAAAGAGTCAGGCAATGGAGGCCTCACTGATGGAGCAAGTCCCTGGGAACCCGGGGGTGGGGGCGGGGGATGGGATCTGGACACATGTAGAGAAATTAAATTAGCCTCTGGTGAGAGGGATAAGGACCCAAGTCAGGTCAGTGATCTTGTATTTATAAGGACTTAGTAAAGCTTACTTCTACCAATAAAAATAAAAAATAAAAAAAAAAAAATAAAAAAGCACATATCCCTATGCTAACATGGAAAGATACGGCTTCAGAAGTGCCATGGTTGAAGCTCACATAATCCTGAAAGGTTTCAGAGAACTTCAGAACGCCAGAGTGTGGTCATGGCTCTAGAAAACCTGAAAAGGAGTTATTTTAGAGTAGGGGGTAGGATCTTACCTACAAAGGTCATAAAGACTGAAAAACTACAGGATTGACCCTTGAACAACATGGATTTGAACTGCCTGGGTCCACTTATATGTAAATTATTTTCAAACAAACTTGGATCAAAGACAAAATTTATGGGATGTGAAACCCATGTATATGGAAGACCGACTTTTAGTATACTTGGGTTCCACAGAGTTAACTGCAGGACTTGAGTACGCTTGAATTTGGGTACATGTGGGGGTCTTAGAATCCCCTGCATATAAGAGATGATGGTAGCTTCAAAAAGGACTTAGGTGTTAATGTTGATTGGACCTAACCTTTGTATGGTGGTATACATCTTGCAAAGCTCTTTTGCACTCATATTTTCCTTCTACCTTTATAATATCCTTAAAATGGCTTCCTGAGGACAGTGGGAAAGGATTATCATCCTATTGGATAGATACATGCATGGGTTCAGAGAGGCAGATTAGAACACTTGCCCAAAGCACTACTTGCCCAGGTGGTGGAAGCAGGGTCTAAATCCACAGCCTCTGGCTCCAAAACCAATGCTGATTTAATAATTAAATCTGTTACTAGGTAACAAGTCTGCCAAGTATTTACACCTTAACCTTTTGGGGTTAATGTCTGAAAGACCAACCAAGCTCTCTCACGTATCACCAAAGGTATCACGGAGTGCTGGACTGAAAGAATGACTGATGGAGTCAAGTAACAGATCTCAAGTTCTAGGCCTCAAACTTGGGAGAGCCCAAGTGACAGTCTGTTCACCTGGATGACTACAGAGCAAAGATATGAGCTCGGCACAGATACTGAAAGTAGGTGTCAAGAAAATTCAAGGTTGCCAAACTCCTCAGTTACTGAGACTGAAACACAAAGAAAGGAACAGTCTCTGGCGCTGTCTGATGAAAGTGAAGCTTATGTTCTCTTTCTGGTTACACAATCTAGAGCACAGTTTCTCAACCTTGGCATGACTGTCATTTTGGACCAGGTAACTCTTTGTTGTTGGGGGGCTGTCCTTACAGGCTGTGCATTATAGGATGTTGAGCAGCATCCCTAGTCTACCCACTGGATGCCAGCAGCACACTCCCCCTGCCCGTCACAGCAATCAAAATGTCTCCTGACATTGTGAAATGTCCCCTGGGAAGGGGCAGGGGTCGCCTCTAATTGAGAACCACTCATCTAGATGGATTCCATTGTGACTGCAGAAGGCAAGGGCATGCAAGGTAGCTCTACAAAGAACATGAGGAAAGCCTACGAACATTTTCTTTTTCAGGCAATAGTTTGCACAATTTTTACAAGAAACCTCAAATGCTCCATAATCACGCTGTATCATTTTTTTCTTTTCTTCCTTTTTTTTTGAGACACCATCTCACTCTGTCATCCAAGCTGAAGTGCAAGTGGCTCGATCTCAGCTCACTGCAATCTTTGTCTCCCAGGTTCAAGTGATTTTCATGCCTCAGCCTGCAGAGTAGCTGGGACTACAGGTGTGGGCAACCACACCCAGTTAATGATATTCATGCAGTATCTACCAAAAAAAGTAGGCCTATCCCGAGGGATCACACCTTACTTAGAGGAATGGCTTCTGGACACCGGTCAGTCAGTCATGGGATGAGAAAAAATGGACAGTAGTGTCTGCTCATTGCCCAGCAGGAAGTTGCCTCTCACATTAAGATGAGATTGATTTTGCTCATGGTTAACTATAGGCTAAACAAACAAAACAAAAAAACCCGAAACTCCCCCTTCTCAAATCATGTTCCCTTTGCATCCCAGTGCCCATCTAACATGGGGATTCTTCCCATTTGCCATGGAGCTTCCTTCTGCTTCTGTACTGCAGAGGTACTTCTCCAACAAATTCAGAGAGAACCCACACAGCTGTCATGAGCTGAGGGTGCCCCAAGCAGTGTGAAGGTGCTCGAAATTGGTAATACCCTGTCCTCGTTAACACATGTGATCAGCAAGCTTTAAGACGTGTTAGGAATTCTTTAATTGCAAATATTCTGAAATTCAACCCTCTCATCCTAGAAGGCAATCATGAAACACAATCTTGTAAAACATGCTAGAAAGGGAAGGTTAGAGGAGGGGGCCAACATTCACTGTGCAATGACTCCCAGTGCTTTGCACTGAATTCGCTGTGAACTTACGTTAAGCCCCTGGTGGGATCACAGCTACATGCAGTAACCAAAGCGACTGCCAAAGTATGCAGAAAATCGTACACACGCACCCTGGTCCCCACATGCTTGTCAAGCCCTCCTTCTTCTTTCTGTTCTATGGAAGGGGGTCTACATCCTTCTAGTAACCTATCTCTACCAATGGGCTCAAGGCAGACCCAGCCGGTGCTGCTTGAACCACCCTCTACCAGAAGGACAGAACAACATCCCCGCAAGGCCAGCAACATCCCAAAGTTGGCTGTATGATCTCTTTGAGAAATGGAACACTCAGTTCTTTGTCTATTTTCTTGTTTTACAATTATTTACTCTGCCCGTAGGAATCTGATGGGTTTTAGAACACTCAGCTCAATAGCGTTATCCATCTTCCTATCACTGTGGCGTCAGAGCATAATACCACACCCTAACAATCCAGGCCTTGAGAAGCAAATATTTTCCAAGAGTGTCTTCAGAGAGAATCCATGAAATAATTTTGACTTTACATGTTCTAAGTAAAGGATTTCAGCTGCAAAGAGTAATATATGGAACCCTTAAGCTTTCCCAGTTTCACTTTTCAGTTGGCAGATGCCTGTCCTCCCTTACCCTAAAATCTTGCAAATACTTTTCAGTATTCCTGTTGGTTTGCCAAGCTATGCTATGCTGTAGACAAAATTAACTTTTTAAACTTTGGCACATGAATGTTTGAAACAAAACCCTGTTTTAAAATATCTATGCTATATCACAGACTGGGTGGCTGGGCTCCAGGAGACTCAGGACAGACTCAAATCACTGTAACCCAAGTTCCAATCCACCTCGAGGTTCCCACACTGCCACCGCCAAACCTGAACTCCCTGAGGGAGAAACGTGCCTTGTTTCATGGAGCACAGGTCTGGCACAAAGAGGCTACTGTAGGCCGGGTGCGGTGGCTCACGCCTGTAATCCTAGCACTTTGGGAGGCTAAGGTGGGTGGATTACCTGAGGTCAGGAGTTCAAGACCAGCCTGGCCATCATGGTGAAACCCCATCTTTAATAAAAATTAAAAAAAAAAAAAAAGTTTAAAAAAAATAAAAAAAATAAAAAAAAAAGAAGCCACAGTAAAAGTTTGTTGTTTAAAAGAACAAGACGGACACTGTATCACATCAACAATAAGATCTGTGTTAGGGTGGCTGTGGTGGCTCATGCCTGTAATCCCAGCACTTTGGGAGGCCACGACAGGCAGATCACTTGAGGTCAGGAGTTCAAGACTAGCCTGGCCAACACAGTGAAACCCCATCTCTACTAAAAATACAAAAAAAAAATTAGCCAGGCATGGTGGCATGTGCTTGTAATCCCAGCTGCTAGGGAGGCTGAAGCATGAAAACTGCTCCAATCCAGGTGTGGAGGTTGCCGTGAGCCGAGATCGTGCCACTGCACTCTAGCCTGGGCGACAGAGAAAGGTCTATCTCAAAAAACAAAAGGCCAGGCGCGGTGGCTCACACCTGTAATCCCAACAATTTGGAAGGCCAAGGTAGGTGGATCACCTGAGGTCAGGAGTCTGAGACCAGCCTGACCAATATGGTGAAACTCCGTTTCTACTAAAAATACAAAATTAGCTGGGCGTGGTGGTGGGTACTTGTAATCCCAGCTGTGAGGGAGGTTGAGGCAGGAGAATCACTTGAACCCAGAATGCAGAGGTTGCAGTGATCTAAGATGGCACCACTGCACTCCAGCCAGGGCAACAAGAGCGAAACTTCCTCCCAAAAAAAATGATCTGTGTCAACTGTAAAGGTCTTTTTGATTGTTGCTGGAGCAAGGGATATTCTACTTTTGCACTCCTTTAAGTTACATAAAGAAACAAAAGACTCTGAACAACAAAACAATCTATTCTATATATCTAAATATCCTGCTTATACCACAAAAAAAAAAAAATCTAGTTGAATGATTTGTAATGGTTTATATTCTACAGACTCTCTCAAAGAATATTATTATTTTTGGCCCTTCTAAAACATAACTAAAAAAAAAGTCTTAAAATTCTCAAGCACATTATTTACTCCTTTAGAAGCAGAATTTATAGACAAGGAGAGCTCAGACCAAATCAGTTTTAAAAATTAAAGGGGAGGCCGGGCACGGTGGCTCACGCCTGTAATCCCAGCACTCTGGGAGGCCATAGTGGGTGGATCACCTGAGGTCAGGAGTTCAAGACGAGCCTGGCCATCATGGTGAAACCCCATCTCTAAAAAAAAAAAAAAAAAAAAAATTAAAGGATTAAAAAAAAGGTGTACATCGAAGGGCTAAAGTCATCGCTACCCAAAGCCCCCACAGTTCAGCTCCTGATCTTCAAATCCCGGGGGAGGGTAAATTTTGGATGAGGGATTATGCCTCAGCTACTCTGGTATTTATAAAACATTTTGGCAGGTGCTCTGCCAGGCAGTCTATCTATAATTAGTGAATATGCCTCAGAAACGTAAAGTGAACTCAAACGGTTTCAAATGCCAACAGCCACCCCCCTGAATACTGAGCTATGTAATCATAGGGCTGCCATCATCTAGATAACTTGGTGCTGGGTGTCCTGCCACGGTGCACACGTGTGCACACGCACACGCCAGTTCTGAAGAGTCTTTTTTTAAACCTCTAATGGCTCGACCTCAACACCTGCTACACTTCCTGAAGACAGACAGGCTCTGGAGCTCCACTTGTTCCTCGCATGCGGCTGCACTTTCTAGGAACGACCGCACACATGCAGACGCTGGCCAGCTGCCAAGGCGGGGGCAGCCCAGCCGCCTCGGGCCTGAACTTTCCCAGCGCTGTCAGGGCAGGATCCCGCTATGAGCTGACTCAGCAGCCGGTATGGAACTCTGCCAACCACACAGCAGTGCGGGGGCAGCCGGCAACTCACAGATGTTTTGCTAAACCAAAGCAATCAGTGGGAGGCGGGTCTGGGCTGGTGGCCAGGGTGCTGCTGTCGTGGAAGTTGGGATTTTCTGATTCTAGTCCTAGCTCTGCTGCAACTCCCTGGGTGATGTGAGCGAAAACCTCCGTGCATCTCAGTACCTCTCCTACTTCGGAGGCATGTCTGTGTGATGCAGAAGATGGCACTGTTTACATAAAAGAGCTCCTGGAGCACTATTACCTACCACGTGCCTGGCACTGGACAGGCTTTCACCTGTGCCAGCTCCGTTAATCCTTACAACATCCTTGGGAGGCGCTTTCATTCTTTTTATTTCACAGATGAGAAGATAACAGGCTCAGAGCAATTCAGAGCCCAATAAAAAGATCACAAGGGCAATCAACAGAAGTGACGGGATTTGAACCCCTCTTCTGGCTGCAAACACTACTGCTGTAAAACTCAGATCTACTGCACAGGCCTCCTGATCCAAGACGTTTGATTTTTCAGGTTCCAGAGGACCTTTCTTATATGACTTCTCAGTTGCCCTGTGAAAACCCACAGCTTTTCACAAATGATTTCTAAACAGTACCAATGGATCACAAGAAGTGTGTGTGCTTAAGCGGGGTACCCAGGGACTACTGGTTTTATCATGAACTCCCTTCCTAAGCACCAAAAAGTCACTCAACATGGAACAACTTATCATCCCTCCCATTCTTTGGGTGAGGAAAAACTATATTGTGGGTCACAAAGAGAAGATGAATCAGAAGTCAAAGGCTTAGCTAAGAACAAAGATTCCCTAGGCTCCACCCTCCAAGGCAATTCATTAGGACTCTGCAATCTGTATTTTTGACAAAGCTCCCTAGCTGACTCTGATGCTCAGCCGTTTGGTAGTCACTTCAGGTTTCCTTGACTAAAAAGGAAATTTTGAGGTCGACCCTTCCCTGTAGTCAAGGGGATGACGTAACAGTGAAATGAAATCATGTCTACAAGGCTCTTTGTTGGAAAATATACATAATATGAGTGCTTCTTTTCAGCTGTGTTTAGGTACAAAACAACTAGCTGTCCTTAAAGAGCACGATCCTGGGTTAGCCTGGAGCTAAGAAACTGTCTAAGCAAGAATGCTCTTTTACACTACTGTGAGAAAACATAATTATTAGAAAAACCCCAATTAGTCACACATTTTAGATATTCCTCATGACATTGTTGCAACTTCATCCTTCCTTAAAAAAATGAGATTGTATTGACATTCTTTCCCATCAAACTTGGAAAAACGTATACAGCGCCAGGTGCGGTGATGCACACCTGTAATCCCAGCACTTTGGGAGGCCGAGGCAGGTTGATCACCTGAGGTCAGGAGTTTGAGACCAGCCTACCCAACATGGTGAAACCCCATCTCTACTAAACACAAAAAATTAGCCAGGTGTGGTGGTGCATGCCTGTAATCCCAGCTACTTGGGAGGCTGAGGCAGGAGAAACTCTTGAACCTGGGAGGCGGAGGTTGCAGTGAGCCCAGATGGCGCCACTGAACTCCAGCCTGGGCAACAAGAGGGAAACTCTGTCTTAAAAAAAAAAAAAAAAAAAAAAAAAAAAAAAAAAAAAAAAAGAAAGAAAAGAAAAGCCTTTATTTTTTTTTTTTTTTTTTTTTTTTTTGAGACGGAGTTTCGCTCTTGTTACCCAGGCTGGAGTGCAATGGCGCGATCTCGGCTCACCGCAACCTCCGCCTCCTGGGTTCAGGCAATTCTCCTGCCTCAGCCTCCTGAGGAGCTGGGATTACAGGCACGTGCCACCATGCCCAGCTAATTTTTTGTAGTTTTAGTAGAGACGGGGTTTCACCATGTTGGCCAGGATGGTCTCGATCTCTTGACCTCGTGATCCACCCGCCTCGGCCTCCCAAAGTGCTGGGATTACAGGCTTGAGCCACCGTGCCCGGCGAAAAGCCTTTATTAAGAGTAACATACATTTCATTGCTTTAATGAAGAAGACAAATATTAAGTAAGAAAACGTTCCAAGTCTATTCATGTCTAGGTTGTCGGTCACTGAAGTGGGGTGAGAAGGCACAGACTGGCACAGCCCCTGACGCTGTCAGTCCAGTACCCCTCTCCAGCCTTTAGGAAAAACAAACAACCTTCCATACCAGAAAGACTGACCTGCTTGAGCTGCTCGTCCAGGCTCCAGTTCGGCTGCCCGGCTGTGGAGACAGAAGGTGGGGCCTTGGAAGCGTCTTTGGTATGGTCTTCTTTAGGCTGTTGTCCATGTGGTGGGAGCCCTGGTGCTGGAAGTAGATTGGACATGGGTGCCACTCTGGGATCTTGGCGAGCTACTTGCTGCACATGAAAATATTTTGAAGCAGCCTGGGTTTCTTTCTCAGCCACCTCTGCAACTTCATCATCCCCATCCTCATCCTCCAAACCTTCCTCTTCCTCAGGCTCTGAGTTCACGTTGCCCCGTTCAAAACCTTGGGCCACTGTGGTGGTGGCTGGAACTCTGGCTAAGGGACCCAAGGGAGTGCTGCCAGAAGGCCTCCCAGGTGTGGCAGAAAGGAGAGTCGGCTGTGTGACCAGCTTTTGGGCATACAAGAACTGGGCTTCTCTCATCTGCTGGCCCTGCTTCTCTCTGGCATCCATCTGCAGAGGAGCCAGGTGTGGCTGCTTCTGTTGCTGTTGCTGCTGCTGCTGCTGCTGCTGCTTCTGAAGTGGCTCCATTACTGCCTCAAGCTTCACCCACAGAGTGGCATGACTCTGAACCTGGGCACAGCCCACCAGGCACACTGGGTCTAAACCTTAAGTAATTAACAGAAAGCACAAAGAAGGAGGGAAAAAAACAACTATGTAAAACAGGTATAAAAAGGTTTCCTTTCCTCCAGCAGAGGGCCATTGAGTTCCGAACGCTGAACATATGCTCCTAAACCTGAGTTTTAAGATGAGTGAGTTGTGGGGGTTTTGTGAGTGGGTAGGAAAAGGTGTGAAGAAGACAAACAGGATCTCAGAGGGGAAACAGGGAATGAATCTCAGTAGTAGTAGCAGCAGACTCCTTGAGTAGCATACTATTAAAAGAAGTATATCCAGCCAATATCTAGTCTGCTAACATGTGTTCTGATCTCTCTTCCTCTGCCTTATCAAACATTAATCTGTGACCGAATTAATGTTACCGAACATTCGTTACTGGAAAGGTAACTGCGTTTGCACTGTAGCAGAAGCTGTAATCGTGCAAACAATAATAATAAAGGGACAGAACAGCCTGCCTGCAAAAGAGAGACTATGTTCCCAAGCCCATCAGAGAAAGGTATCACCTCTAAGCTAGACCCAGAACTCTCAGGCAGACAGTTTTTCTCTCAAAGAAAAAGCAAGACCAAGCAAGCTGCTCTTGGGTTTAAATTTTTCAAATTTCCTCGATCAAATTGCCAGCCTGCTTGTTGAGTAGACTGAGCCATACTAACTGGACAGGATAGTCTCAGAAAGAATCCAATTTCAACAACATGAAAGAAACACACGAGGAGGCAAGAGTCTCAAATTGCAATCGTCACTCAAAAGCAAACGGGGAAATTCCTCTGGAGATTTTAAAGTTAATTAATTTGAAACAGATATCAACATTGAACAAGTTAATGCTGCGTTGCTTTTTTTTTTTTTTTTTTAAATAAACAGCCAAGTAAATCTCTTCACATCCCCTTTCTTTCTGATTCATTTCTACTATGATACTCTCTGGCAAATACAAAAAGAAAAGGCTTTCGGGCCAAAAGCATTCTGGGGGCAGGTTTATCTGCATTCTTACCAATCAGTCTCCAAACACACATCACTTTCACACCCTCTTCTTTAGCTCCCCCACCTCTCCCTTGCAGGCCCTCACCCCCGACTTATGTTTCTTCAGCGAATCTCCATAACTGAATAGATGACTACTCAAGGGCAAACTTTAGGTGAACAGGACTTTCAACATGGCGTACAGTTTTGTCATCACATCAAAGAAGCTGTACTGCACATGTTGGGACTTGATATCTGCATTGTTCCAGTGTTTTAGGATTGGGTCGAAAGACCAAAAAAACTAAGTGTCTTTATTTAGCATCTTCAAGAATTCACAGAGAAGTAATCACATTTTTAGCAATAAACACTGCCTGGATTTAAGATGTTTTTCCAGGTTACAGTAAAAAAGGTACAAGTTTTAAAACTAGGCCAATTAGGAGAGAGAAAAATTCTCATTTGCTGTTTATCTTATAGCACTGTTTGCGTCTTTTGTCTTTCTGTAAAATACTGGAATTCCTATTTGCCTCTTACTGCCTTTACTTCCTCTCTTGGCACCTTACAAGTGTGTTATGCTTGCAGCAATACTTTCATGCTGCTTTAGCTCTTCTTAACAGTGTAAAAAAGTATGACAAGATTTACATCCACATTAAATTCAGTTGGCAAAAGTGTTCATTTAAAACGAAAACAATTTGGGTCAAATAAAATTACAGAATAAAGCCAATAATTCGGTGATCAATTTAAATGTCCTCAGAGTCATTACAGTCAATCAATCACGATCCGAATAATTTCTAAACCAAGTCCTGCCAGTCACTGAACAACTGCTTCTTGTCTTGTGGCACCATCTTCTCTGAATGCTGTCCCCAGCAGAGGGGGAGGTGTCCCTCCCACAGCCTCTTATAGTAAGACTGAGATGACTCAGTTCTACAACTCAATACACACACCCTCCCCCAAAGAGCCCATCTTCCTGCAGTCCCTAAGCAGCCAGTGATCCAAACAATACCACCTGCCTACATTTGGAGAACTTATGTCTCAAATCTAAACCTCTCCATCCCTTCACACGGGCCCCTCCCCCATTTCCCCTAAAGTTCCCGGACCACCAAGCCTGGTGCAACGGACTGCCTGAAGCTTTGAACCCGGCCTGCTGACCATTTCCCTACCTTTGCCGCCGGATTCTTTTGGCCCCAGGCCCCTTCAAGTACTACAGCCCACCTCCCCGGTCAACCCAGCACGCCTCCCCCCATTTTTTATTCACCTCCCCCATGCACCCCTATCACTTTTACCTCTCCCAACCCTCCCAGCCAATCCGCTGGCTCGCCTCCGACGGCCCCCGCCCCATCTATCTGCGCCCACTCAGCTCCAAGGCCCCTCGCCGTTCTCAACGCTTTCTCTCAAATGCCCTAATGGGCACAGGGCGCCCGGGGCTCCCGCGGCGCTCTCACTTTCCTTCGCTGTCCCCGCGCCCCCGGCCCGCGCCTTCCCCTCTCTCTCCACACCTGCCCGGAGCCCTCCACCTGCCGCACCCTACGCTCCCGCCGCGCGCGTGGGAGCCGAGACCCGTGGCGCTTACCTGTGCGTGGCGCTGCGGCTTTTCGGGCGGCGGAGGAGGCGGCCGCTCAGGCCCCGGCGCGGCAGCGGCGACTCGGACTCCTCCGCAGCCGGGGGCCACAGCCGGGGCGGGGCCCGCACCGGAAGCGCCGCCGCGGGGCCGGACCGCCGGCCAGGGGCAGGGGCGGGGGCGGGGCGGGGCGGGGCGGAGCCAGAGGGGGCGGGGCGGGCCCGAAGCCGGAAGCGGCTAAAAAGGGACCGAGGGGTGGGGCGAGGCGGAAGTGACTCCTAGGGACTGCACTGCCCGACTGAGTCGTGAGAGGAAGCGGGTGGAAGCGGGCGGAAACTTCGGCCAATGGTAAAGTGCGGACACGGGGGGGTTCCGGTGTGAGCACTTCCGCGGGGAGTTGAAAAGAGCCGGGCTGGAACGTTCTGAGCGTTTTCGGTTGCGGAGGTTGGTGTGGCTCCGGCGGCTGGTTGGGAGGAAAGTAAATAAAGAACAGAGGAGCGTAGAGTTTGCCGCTGCTTCAGTCCCTTCCGTCTCCTGCCTTCGAGCCGGTCTTCCTCAGGGATTCCCGCGTTTAGATCAGCTTTTCTCTAAACTCCGCCCATTCTTGGGACAGAACCCTGGCTGTCCCGAGAATGTTGCGTCCCGTGGAACCTTCTCACTTGAATTAGTATTCTCTATTCTCAGTTTCCAAAAGTCAGGAGTCTGTGCCAGGTGCTGTCACCTCTTGTAAAAACACGTGCTTCTCCGACGCTTTCTCTTAGACTCTGCCACCTGTTTCACGCCGCTTGGAGATAATCTGCCCGTCTGTGTTATCCAGCTCCTTGTCATGATCCCCTCTGACTATCTTCCTTGACAATGTCAGAGCCGGTGTGGCCAACCCATTCAGCATCGGGCCTCGTCCTTAGCGACCCTTATATCAGCCTCCCAATCCCAGTCAAAATCTGGACCTTGTCCCTAAACACTATCGCGTTACGACTCAGTAATTTTTTTTTTTTTTTTTTTGAGATGGATTCTTGCTCGGTCGCCCAGGATGGAGTGCAACCGCGCAATCTCGGCTCACTACCACCTCCGCTTCCCAGGTTCAAGCAATTCTCCTGCCTCAGCTTCTCGAGTAGCTGGGACTACAGGCGCGCGCCACCACGCCCGGCTAATTTTTGTATTTTTTATTTCTTTTTAATATCCAATGTGATAGTATAATTTTTATATTTTTAGTAGAGACGGGCTTTCACCATGTTGGCCAGGATGGTCTCGATCCATTTACCTCGTGATCTGCCCACCTCAGCCTCCCAAAGTGCTGGGATTACAGGTGTGAGCCACCGCACCCGGCCAGGGCTCAGTAATTGAACAACCCTCTCGTCAGCTACAGCCTGCTATCCTCTGTCAGCTTAACTACTTTTGAATTATAGGCCAGGTGCGGTAGCTCACGCCTGTAGTTTCAGCACTTTGGTAAGGCTAAGGCAGGCCCAGTAGTTGGAGACCAGCCTGGGCGACATGGTGAAACCCGGTCTCTACAAAAAAAACAAAAATTAGTGGGGCATTTTGGCGCACGCCTGTGGTCACATCTACTCAGGAGGCTGAGATAGGAGATCACCTGAGACCAGGAGAGAAGAGGCGGAGGTTGCAGTGAGCCGTGATTGTGCCACTGCTTTCCAGCCTGGATGACAGAGACAGTTTCCCCCACCAACCCGCCCCCTTACAGCATAACTGTTCTTTCACTTTTTTTTTTTTTTTTTTTTTTTTTTTTTTTTAGACGGAGTTTCGCTCTTGTTACCCAGGCTGGAGTGCAATGGCGCGATCTCGGCTCACCGCAACCTCCGCCTCCTGGGTTCAGGCAATTCTCCTGCCTCTGCCTCCTGAGTAGCTGGGATTATAGGCACGCACCACCATGCCCAGCTAATTTTTTGTATTTTTAGTAGAGACGGGGTTTCACCATGTTGACCAGGTTGGTCTCGATCTCTCGACCTCGTGATCCACCCGCCTCGGCCTCCCAAAGTGCTGGGATTACAGGCTTGAGCCACCGCGCCCGGCCTCTTTCACTTTTTTTTTTTTAGGTGGTGTCTCTGTCGCCCGGCTGGAGTGCAGTGGCGCCATCTAGGCTCACTGCAACCTCCCCCTCCCGGGTTCAAGCGGTTCTCCTGCCTCCGCCTCCCAAGTAGCTAGGATTACAGGCACGCACCACCACAGCCAGCTAATTTTTGTATTTTTAGTAGAGACGGGTTTTGCCATGTTGGCCAGGCTGGTCTTGAACTCCTAATCTCAGGTGATTTGCCCACCTAGGCTTCCCACAGTGCTGGGATTACAGGTGTGAGCCTGTTCTTTCATGTTATCGGAGCATCTAATCAGTTGAAAGCCTCTACTTTATCTCTTATCCTCTACTCTTCACTTCCCTCCTTACACAGTTAAGATTCAATGGTATACCATTACAAACCCGTCTGTACTTAATCTTAATCCCACCATACTACCTTTTCCCCAGCAAAATCCCTCACTCTGGATGTTTCTGCTTGCTTGTACCTTGTCATAGAAGATTGTCCTGCTGAGGCCGGGCACGGTGGCTCATACCCGTAATCCCAGCACTTTGGGAGGCTGAGGCAGGCGGATCACCTGAGGTCAGGAGTTCAAGACCAGAATGACCAACATGGTGAAACCCCATCTCTAATAAAAATAACAAAAATTAGCCAGGCGTGGTGGTGAAGGCCTGTAATCCCAGCTATTCCAGAGGCTGAGGCAGGAGAGCTTGAACCTGGGATGTGGAGGTTACAGTGAGCTGAGATCATGCCATTGCACTCCAGCCTGGGCGACAAGAGCGAAACTCTATTTCAAAAAAAGAAATAGAAAAGAAAATTGTCCTGCTGAACAAATTGGCATCACTAAATTAATAATTACCAACTATTAATGAACTGTGGGTGGGTTGCAGTGGTTCATGCCTGTAATCCCAGCACTTTAGGAGACAGAGGCGGGCGGATCACGAGGTCAGGAGTTTGAGACCAGGCTGTCCAACATGGTGAAATCCCATCTCTACTAAAGATACAAAAATTGTCTGGGTGCGGTGGCGGGCACCTGTAATCCCAGCTACTCAGGAAGCTAAGGCAGGAGAATTGCTTGAACCCTGGAGGCAGAGGTTGCAGTGACATGAGATCGCACCATGGCACTCCAGCCTGAGTAACAGGGCAAGACTCTTTCAGGGGAAAAAAATGGACTGTGAACTGTGACTAGAAATTTTATTATATTTTTCTAGTCAACTTGCTCTCCACGATCTCTTTTATTTTCCTCTGCACTGTCTTAATTCCTTCAGCGCTCTCCACGATCTCTACAAATCTGATCCTACACTCATACCACTTCCCCCTGAGTAACAGAAAATATAGCATGTCCTGAAATCAAGAAACCTACTTACTTGTGTTCCCATCCTGTCCTTCCCTCCTATGTATTCAGTGAAAAATATTCATTGAACTCCCACTATATGCCAGATCAGGCACTCATGTAGGTGCTTACTGAGCAGTGGACAAAATAAATTCCCGGCTCTCAAGGATCTTTACTAGTTCGGGAGAGAAAAGTATATAATGTCAGAGGTATATGCTATGAAAAAACAGCGCAGGGTAGGGGTTAGACAGTCGTGTCAGGTAGCTGCTGTTTTAGATAGTAGTCAGCCAGGAATTTATGATAAGGAGCCCTTAAGCAGAAACTAGAATTGACTTAATGGGTGTGAGCGTAGATATCCAGGGGAAGAGTGTTCCAGGCCAGGGAGATAGCAAATTCAAATGTCCTCAGGCAGGAGCCTGCTTGAGGTGCTATAGGAACAACAAGGAGACCACTGTGTAGATTGAGAGTGAGTGACTGGGAGAGTGGTAGGAGAGCAGATAAAAAGGTAGCTAGGGCCTTAACATGCAGGGCCTTATAAATTATGGCTACAATTTTGCCAGTCACCGCTGAAAGCCCTGGAAAGTTTTGAACAGAAGAGTGACTTGATCAGATTTTTATCTCTAAACAGATCATTCCAGCTCTTGTATGGAGAACAGGAGAGTAGAGGGGTAAAAGTAGAAGCACTCGTCTTGGCAGAAGATGACGGTGGCCTGAACTAGATAACAGCACTGGAGGTAGTGATAAGTGATTAGATTCCAGGTATATTTTGAAAGCGAGCCAGCCAGAACAGTGGCTCACACCTGTAATCCCAACACTATGGGAGGCTGAGGTGGGTGGATCACGTGAGCCCAAGAGTTTGAGAACAGCCTGGCAACATGGTAACAACTCCATCTCTACCAGCAAATACAAAAATTAGCCAGGTGTGATGATGTGTGCCTGTAGTCCTGGCTAGTCAGGGGGCTGAGATGGGAGGATGGCTTGAGCCCAGGAGATGGAGGTTGTAGTGAGCCATGATCACGTCACTGCACTCCAGCCTGGGCAACAGAGACAGACCCTGTCTCAAAGCAATTAAGTAAATAAATAGATAAAGTGAAACCACCAAGTTTTGCTGATGGATTGGTTGTATAGATTAGAGAAGAGAGTGAAGGATGATGCCTAGGTTTTTGGCCCAACTAACTGTTAGAATAGTGGTATCATTTACTGACCTAAGGGATACTAGCAGAGGCCAACACCAATGGAATATTAGCAATAAAAAGGAATAAAGTGGCCGGGCGCGGTGGCTCAAGCCTGTAATCCCAGCACTTTGGGAGGCCGAGGCGGGTGGATCACAAGGTGGAGAGATCGAGACCATCCTGGTCAACATGGTGAAACCCCGTCTCTACTAAAAATACAAAAAACTAGCTGGGCGTGGTGGCGCGTGCCTGTAATCCCAGCTATTTAGGAGGCTGAGGCAGGAGAATTGCCTGAGCCCAGGAGGCGGAGGTTGCGGTGAGCCGAGACCGCGCCATTGCACTCCAGCCTGGGTGACGAGAGCGAAACTCCATCTCAAAAAAAAAAAAAAAAAAAAAAAGGAATAAAGTAAGGCCTGGCATGGTGGCTTACACCTGTAATCCCAGCACTTTGGGAGGCCAAAGTGGGCAGATCACCCGAGGTCGGGAGTTTGAGACCAGCCTGACCAACATGAACAAACCCAGTCTCTACTAAAATAAAAAATTAGGCAAGCATGATGGTGCGTGCTTGTAATCCCAGTTACTGGGGAGGCTGAGGCAGGAGAACCACTTGAACCCTGGAGGTAGAGATTACAGTGAGCTGAGATTTTGCCATTGCACTCCAGCCTGGGTAAATGTAAGTCAGTGATTGCCAGGAGCTAACGGGATGGAGGGAATGATGGCAAAAAGGAGGATTTGGGGGTGATGGAATTCTTTTGAATCCTGATTGTGATAGTAGTTACACGAATCTGTACATGTGTTAAAATCCACAGGACTGTATATAACAAAAATAAAGTCAATTACTGGATGATGACAAAGTCAGTAATGGATGATGACAGACACATAGTCATCACCCCATCTGACATCTGACCAACTGCCAGATGTGTATGAGTGTGGCCTCTTAGACCAGCTAGCCTGCCAGCCACCACCAGACACATGAACTAGAGCATTCTAGACCAATTTGAAGTGAGGTCAAGGTGAAGTTTTTGTCTTAAAAGCCAAACTCCAGGCTGGGCACAGTGGCTCACGACTGTAATCCGAGCACTTTATGAGGCTGAGGCGGGTGGATCACTTGAGGTCAGGAGTTTGAGACCAGCCTGGCCAGCATGATGAAACCTCATCTTTACTAAAAAATACAAAAATTAGCCAGGTATAGTGGCAGGTGCCTGTACTCCCAGCTACTTGGGGAGTCTGAGACAAGAGATTGCTTGAACCTGGGAGGCAGAGGTCACAGTGAGCTGAGATCGTGCCATGCCCACCGGACACATGAACTGGAGCATTCTAGACCATCCAGGCCCAGCTGAGCTGGCCCAGACTGGAAGACTTCCCCAGTAAACCCATAGACTGATGAAAAAGATAAATGCTTATTGTTTTAGAGTGAAACTGGTAAGTTCTGAGGCGCTTTCTTCTGCAATAAAAACTGACACATGGGCTGGGCGTGGTGGCTCATGCATTTGTTGCCCTCCTGGGCAACAAGAGATAAACTCCATCTCAAAAGAAAACAAAAAAGCCAAACTCCATGGCTGTTCAAGTTTCCCTTCCCCATTCTTAGGGATTTCACCTTAACCTCTTGCAATATTGGATCCTTCCATTAGTATTCAAGCAAACTCTAGTTTCACTGATCTTTTGCTTTCAGAAGAAGAACAAAAAGCCTTTCCCTCAATCCTGCATTCTGTTGACTAAAGCCTTATCTTACTAATTCCCCTTCCTGGCAAAACTTCTAGAGTTACTGTCTTCACTACAGCCCAAGTGATCGAATCTTTCTCCTTAAAATGCCCTATGGCTTCGCATTGCTCTTGGGAACAAGAGCTAAATTCCTTTATGTGGCCTGCAGCGCCCTCAGAAGATCTAGCTTCTTGCCTACCTCTTTGCTTTTATCTGTCTCAAGGCATAGAAAAAGGGCCTAGGAAAGTGGCCCTACTAGTTGATCTCAGTAGCTGAAACAGAAAAAAAGCATGCCCCTCCTATCACAGAAATATGATACAAGTGACAGAAAGTGTAGCATGCCCCGAAACCTAGATGATTAAATCCTGAGATATATGCCCATTTATGTCATAAGGAATATCATTTAATCTCTGGCTTCTAAGGGGTAGTGGGTTGAACAGAATAGCCACAGTGTCCTTCAGCTTCTCCCATCCAGAGTTAGAATCTGTTTCTCCATTTGCTGACTCTAGGCTTGGCCATGTGACTTGCTTTGTGGAGGACAATGGCAAATGTCAAGCAAATAGTGAGTTGAGAAGTGATTGCAATAGGGCCTTGCTTCCTCTTGCTGCTGGGGCCTCTTCCACTACCACGTGGATAACTCCTGTTAACTTAATGGGTGATGACAGACACATAGTCATCACTCCATCTGACATCTGACCAACTGCCAGCTGTGTATGAGTGTGGCCCCTTAGACCAGGTAGCCTGCCAGTCACCACCGAACCCATGAACTGGAGCATTCTAGACCATCCAGGCCCAGCTGAGCTGGCCCAGACTGGAAGACTTCCCCAGCAAACCCACAGACTGATGAAAAAGAATAAATGCGACGGCCGGGCGTGGTGGCTCAAGCCTGTAATCCCAGCACTTTGGGAGGCCGAGGCGGGTGGATCATGAGGTCAAGAGATCGAGACCATCCTGGTCAACATGGTGAAACCCTGTCTCTACTAAAAATACAAAAAACTAGCTGGGCGTGGTGGTGCCTGCCTGTAATCCCACCTACTTAGGAGGCTGAGGCAGGAGAATTGCCTGAGCCCAGGAGGCGGAGGTTGCGGTGAGCCGAGATCGTGCCATTGCACTCCAGCTTGGGTAACAAGAGCAAAACTCCGTCTCAAAAAAAAAAAAAAGAATAAATGCTTATCGTTTTAGAGTGAAACCGGTAAGTTTTGAGGCGCTTTCTTCTGCAATAAAAACTGACACACGGGCTGGGCGTGGTGGCTCATGCCTATAATCCCAGCACTTTCGGAGGCCGAGGTGGGTGGATCACGAAGTCGGGAAATTGAGACCATCCTGGCTAATACGATGAAACTCTGTCTCTACTAGAAATACAAAAAATTAGCCAGGCGTGGTGGTTCACGCCTGTAGTCCCAGCTACACGGGAGGGAAAAAAAGACAGATACACAAAGCATTTTCTTTGCGTTTCTCAGGACGGATTTGTTTGGTGTACTTCTTAGAGTGCCTGAAGCCATCATGCGTCATTTTCACAGAGGTGGTCTGTGTTACCTTAAGTTACCTCATCAGATTTCTCACAGTGTTGCTGATTTATAGCAAAAAATATTTAAGACATAACAATGCACATCATGTCTCTTGTTATTTCAACTTGTTCAGTGAAGGTAATTTCATTTGCGAAGTTTTCATTCATTTTATTACTCTTTTTTTTTGAGACAGAGTTTCACTCTTGTTACCCAGGCTGGAGTGCAACGGCGCAATCTCGGCTCACCGCAACCTCCGCCTCCTGGGTTCAGGCAATTCTCCTGCCTCAGCCTCCTGAGTAGCTGGGATTACAGGCACGGGCCACCATGCCCAGCTAATGTTTTGTATTTTTAGTAGAGACGGGGTTTCACCATGTTGGCCAGTGTGGTCTCGATCTCTTGCCCTCGTGATCCACCCGTCTCAGCCTCCCAAAGTGCTGGGATTACAGGCTTGAGCCACCGTGCCGGGCCTTTTTTTTTTTTTTTTTTTTTTAATTGAGACTGGGATCTCGCTGGTCTCCTGGGTTCAGGCAGACCTCCTGTGTCAGCCTCAGGGTCTCACTGTGTCACCCAGGCTGGTCCAGAACTCTTGGGCTCGAGTGATCCTCCTGCGTCAGCCTTCCAAAGTGCTAGGATTTCAAGCATAAATCACCATGCCAGGACTTGTTACCATTTTTTTTTTTTTTTTTTTTTTTTTCGGAGATAGCGTCTTCTCTATATCACCCAGGCTAGAGTACAGTGATATGATCTCTTGATCTTAGCTCACTGCGGCCTCTGCCTCCCGGGCTCAAGTGATCCTCCCACCTCAGCCTCCCGAGTAGCTGGGACCACAGGTGTGTATCATCATGCCTAGCTAATTTTTGTATTTTTGTAGAGATATGGTTTCACCATGTTGCCCAAGCTGATCTTGAACTCCTGGACTCTGATCCTCCTGCCAAAGTGCTAGGATTACAAGCGCGAGTCATCGTGCCTGGCCCTTGTTACTTTTTTTTTTTTTTGAGACGGAGTTTCGCTCTTGTTACCCAGGCTGGAGTGCAATGGCACGATCTCGGCTCACTGAAACCTCCGCCTCCTGGGTTCAAGCAATTCTCTTGCCTCAGCCTCCTGAGTAGCTGGGATTACAGGCATGTGCCACCATGCCCAGCTAAATTTTTGTATTTTTAGTAGAGACGGGGTTTCACCATGCTGACCGGGATGGTTTCAATCTCTTGACCTTGTGGTCCACCTGCCTCGGCCTCCCAAAGTGCTGGGATTACAGGTGTGAGCCACCGCACCCGGCCTGTTACTCTTTTTTTTTTTTTTTTTTTTTTTTTTTTTTTTTTTTTTAAAGCAACAACAACAAAGGTTAGGCTGGGAATGGTGGCTCACGGCTGTAATTCCAGCACTTTGGGAGGCCGAGGCGGGTGGATCACCTGAGGTCAGGAGTTCGAGACCAGCCTGGCCAACATTGCAAAACCGCATCTCTACTACAAATAAAAAAATTAGCTGGGTGTGGTGGTGGGCACCTGTAATCCCGGCTACTGGGGAGGCTGAGCCAGGAGAATCACTTGAAATGGGAGGTGGAGGTTGCAGTGAGCCGAGATTGTGCCACTGCACCCCAGCCTGGGCAACAGGAGTGAGACTTCATCTCAAAAAAAAAAAAAAAAGGAAAGAAAAAGGTTAACACTAGGCTTGATGCCTCTCACCTATGATTTTATCACTTTGAGAGGCCTAGCCAGGAAGATCACTTGGGACCAGGCATTCAAGTTCAGCCTGGGCAACAGAGCAAGACCCTGTTGCCTAGGCTGGAGTACAGTGAGGCAATTTTGGCTCACTGCAACCTCCGTGTTCCAAATTCCATCGATTCTCTCTTCTCAACCTCCTGAATAGCTGGGATTACAGGTGCATGCCACCATGCCCAACTACTTTTTGTATTTTTTTTTTTTTTTTTTTTTTTTGAGACGGAGTTTCGCTCTTGTTGCCCAGGCTGGAGTGCAATGGCGGGATCTCGGCTCACCGCAACCTCCGCCTCCTGGGTTCAGGCAATTCTCCTGCCTCAGCCTCCTGAGTAGCTCGGATTACAGACATGTGTCACCGTGCCCAGCTAATTTTTTGTATTTTTAGTAGAGACGGGGTTTCACCGTGTTGACCAGGATGGTCTCGATCTTTTGACCTCGTGATCCACCTGCCTCGGCCTCCCGAAGTGCTGGGATTACAGGCTTGAGCCACCGCGCCCGGCCTACTTTTTGTATTTTTAGTAGAGATGGGGTTTTACCATGTTGGTCAGGCTGGTCTCGAACTCCTGACCTCATGATCTGCCCGCCTCTGCCTACCAGAGTACTGGGATTGTAGGCATAAGCCACTGTACCTGGCAAAGAAGTTTTAAAAAAAAAATTGCCAGGCATGGTGGTGCGTGCCTGCAGTCCTAGCTACTCCGATGGGAAGCTGAGGCAGGATCACTTGAGCAGTGAGCTATGATCATGCCATTACACTCCAGCCTGAGCAATAGAATGAGAGTTTGTCTCAAAAAAAAAAAAAAAAAAAAAAAAAAGGTTGCGTTATATAAGCATTGGATATCATTTTTAAAATTTATGTTTTGTTATACATTTAGTCTTTTTTTCTTGAGACAGAGTCTTACTCTGTTGCCCAAGCTGGAGTACAGTGGCGTGATCTTGATTCACTGCAACCTCTGCCTCCTGGATTCAAGTGATTCTTCTGCCTCAGCTTCCCAAGTAGCTGGGGCTACAGGCACGAACCACCACCTCTACCTAATGTTTTTGTATTTTAGTAGAGACGAGGTTTCACCATATTGGCCAGGCTGGTCTCAAACTCCTGACCTCATGATCAGCCTGCTTTGGCCTCCCAAAGTGCTGGGATTACAGGCATGAGCCACATGCCTAGCCAAACTTTTTTGTATTTTTATTTATTTATTTTTTTAAAGATGGGGTTTCACCATGTTGGTCAGGGTGGTCTTGAACTCCCAACCTCAGGTGATCCGCCTACCTTGGCCTCCAAAGTGCTTGGATTACGGGCATGAGCCACCACGCCTGGCCTACTTTTTTTTTTTTTTTTTTTTCCGAGGCGGAGTTTCGCTCTCGTTACCCAGGCTGGAGTGCAATGGCACGATCTCGGCTCACCGCAACCTCCGCCTCCTGGGTTCAGGCAATTCTCCTGCCTCAGCCTCCTGAGTAGCTGGGATTACAGGCACGCGCCACCATGCCCAGCTAATTTTTTTGTATTTTTAGTAGAGACGGGGTTTCACAATGTTGACCAGGATGGTCTCGATCTCTTGACCTCGTGATCCACCTGCCTCGGCCTTCCAAAGTGCTGGGATTACAGGCATGAACCACCGCGCCCGGCTACTTTTTTGTATTTTTAGTAGAGATGGGATTTTGCCATGTTCACCAGGGTGGTCTTGAACTCCCGACCTCAGGTGATCCACCTGCCATAGCCTCTCAAAATACTGGGATTACAAGTGTGAGCCACTCACTGAGCCTGGCCTAAACTTACTGTTAAATGTATAGTGCATAAAAGCTAAGAAACAACAGGTCAGGCAAGGTGGCTCATGCCTGTAATCCTAGCACTTTGGGAGGCCGAGGTGAGCGGATTGCCTGAGCTCAGGAGTTTGAGACCAGCCTGGGCAACCTGGTAAAACTCCGTCTCTACTAAAATACAAAAAATTAGCCAGGCTTGGCAGTGTGTGCCTGCAGTCCCATATACTCTGGAGGCTGAGGCAGGAGAACTACTTGAACCCGGGAGGTAGAGGTTGCGGTGAGCCGAGATCGTGCCATTACACTCCAGCCTGGGGTACAGAGTGAGACTCCATCTCCAACAACAACAACAACAGCAACAGGTAAATGGCCATATTATGGAACAATAATGTCATAACTAATGAGGTCATAACTAATAAAGGGAAAATGCCTTTAGTTTGTGTTTATGATAGCCAGTGTAATTGTTGATACATGAGATTTGATGTTTTAGCATGAGTGGGTGTCAATTCTGGGACTCTGTACACATATACACATATTAAAATTAAATTTAAATTAATTTAATTTAAATTAATAGTGATTACATTGAAATTAAATAGTGATTACATTTTCAACTTCATTTGCCCCACAGAGGTTTTTTAGGATTAACTACCCCAGGAAGGCAGCAAAGGATTGTCCTGCAGTTACTGTAACTTTTACTGTCATGGAAAGTTAAAATGAAACCAGATGATTAAGGTTTCCACCTGTCGAGAGATGAAGTTATAGCCTGAGGAGCCTCTATTAGCATGTGTAAAGCCTCTGCTGAGTAAATGGTATTAACTTGTGTAAAGAAAGAATGTGAGGAGGGGGCCCTGAAAGGAGGTATATCAAGTCAACACATTCCTGAGGGGATCTCTCTAGCTGTGGCGGTGGATGCGCCAGTAAGGTATCTGCATCCTGAGTGGGCTTTCAGTGTGTTTTCCCATCGGGAGGGGATACGACCATCAGGCTGACTACTGGGTGTCCTCTTGTACGGAACTGTTTGTATTTTAACTCAGACAATTGGTATTTGGTGTCTGGTGACCTGGGTTATGTGATGTGTCAGCCTCCACTAACCACTAAACCCTGGGGAAATGCCAGTACCTAGTTAATGAGGCTCAAAGGTAAACTTTGAAAACTTTTTCAAAGTAACGAGCCCTCCTGGCAGTGGACAGACCAGTATTCCCCTGAAGATAGCGGCTGTCTTGCCACATTCTCTTTCCACATGCTCTCACTGCAAAGATCTTTTCCAAGCCCAGGGCTCCGATTTGCCAACATGCTGATAAACTGATTTGACTATATTGTTCTTCCTCTCACCTGGGAATAGAAGAGATTAGACCTCTAAGGCAAGCAAAAGGGCCAATCCCAGAGTGACTCATCTTTGAAAATATTGGATCGTTTCGCTCTCCCTAATACTTAATTAAAAGCCGTCTTTGCAAAGCATCATCCTATTTCTGTAGTGGTTCCAGCACTCAGCAGTCCCAGAGACTGCCAGAGCAAAAGGGAGCAGGAGGCAGTTCAAGCCATCTGTCCTAGAGTAGGACATCTGGTCACAGGCCTGTGCCTCTGGTCAGGGCTCTTTGGGAGCCATCTGGCCCTCCAACCCACAGAGCTGTGCTAATCCAGACCCTGTAAAGTGCTGGTGAGACTGAGAGGGTACGCAAGCCAAAGTTAGCCTGGCAGTGAGCTTGACTGTCTGGGAGAGTTGCAGGGCCAACCGATTTTCATAAATGTGTCCACAGACATCTACGCAGGCCCAGGGGCTTTATATCTATCAAAACATCTTTATTGGCCTGGCGCGGTGGCTCACACCTGTAATCCCAGCACTTTGGGAGGCCGAGGCGGGTGGATCATCTGAGGTGGGGGGTTCAAGACCAGCTTGACCAACATGGTGAAACCCATCTCTACTAAAAATACAAAATTAGCCAGGCATGGTGGTGCATGCCTGTAATCCTAGCTACTCGAGAGGCTGAGGTAGGAGAATCGCTTGAACCTGGCAGGCGGAGGTTGTGGTGAGCCAAGATCCTGCCAGTGCACTCCAGCCTGGGCAACAAGAGCAAAACTCCAACTCAAAAAAAAAAAAAATTTTTTATTTCCAAGCACTGACTCTCAATACTGGGTTATCAAAGACAGTAATAAGGATTTTCTTTTTTCTTTACATTCACCAGCTCAACAAGTAATAAGGATTTTCTATTGCCAGAGTTGGCTGAGACCCTTGTTCTCTGGAGGCGAAAACACACGCATGTGTGCACACACACACATACCACACACAAACGTACACACACACAGACACACACACACACACACACACACACACACACCCACACACCAGTCTGTCAATTTCAGCAGAAGCAGGAAAAAAGTCTAGAGAAATTAGTTTTGGATGATACTAGGTACTTATTTCAGAAACATGAACTCAGAGGATGCAAGTTACTCTGAAGAAATTTTCATGGAAAAGGTGTTTCGCAAATACAGCCTGGGGAACATTGATTTTGTTCGGTTTGAGATGTTTGGGCTCCTGGTTCATCGTGTCTTGTTGCCCGACACAGCACATACCATGCAACTATGTTCCTCTTGCAAGCTTGATACTGTTTTATCCCTGATTCTTAGCTAAAGGAGGCTTCAACCTGGGCAATATCATGAGACCCCATCTATACAATAAATAGAAAAAATTAGCCTGGTGTGGTGGCATTCACCTGCAGTCCCAGCAGCTTGGGAGGCTGAGGCAGGAGGATTGCTTGAGCCTGGGAAATCAAGGCTGCAGTGAGCCATGACTGTACCACTGCACTTGGTGTGGGTGACAGGATGAGACCCTGTCTCAAAATAAATAAATAAAGTAACATAAAGGAAGCTGATTATACTACAATGGGAGTCTTCACAATTTTATTAAGGTGAAATCTATGAAACGCCAGAAAGGCTGAAAAACTTGTCTACTTCAGGCCTTTGCTTCCTGCTTTATGGCAAAAGCACATGTTGAATATTTAGATTAATTCAAACCAATCTCAGCGCAGATTTTTTTAAACATTTATTTATTTATTTATTTTTGGAGACGGAGTTTCGCTCTTGTTACCCAGGCTGGAGTGCAATGGCGCAATCTCGGCTCACCGCAACCTCCGCCTCCTGGGTTCAGGCAATTCTCCTGCCTCAGCCTCCTGAGCAGCTGGGATTACAGGCACGCGCCACCATGCCCAGCTAATTTTTTGTATTTTTAGTAGAGACGGGGTTTCACCATGTTGACCAGGATGGTAGGACACGGTTTCACCATGTTGACCAGGATGGTCTCGATCTCTTGACCTCGTGATCCACCCGCCTCGGCCTCCCAAAGTGCTGGGATTACAGGCGTGAGCCACCGCGCCCAGCCCAGCGCAGATTTTTAACTCTGATGCAATTTCAGGGAACAATAGTTAACATCATTTAGGAATCGAATTTAGAAACCTCACCTTTTTTTTTTTTTTTTTTTTTTTTTTTTTTTGTGAGACGGAGTTTCGCTCTTGTTACCCAGGCTGGAGTGCAATGGCGCGATCTCGGCTCACCGCAACCTCCGCCTCCTGGGCTCAGGCAATTCTCCTGCCTCAGCCTCCTGAGTAGCTGGGATTACAGGCACGCGCCACCATGCCCAGCTAGTTTTTTTTGTATTTTTAGTAGAGACAGGGTTTCACTATGTTGACCAGGATGGTCTCGATCTCTCGACCTCGTGATCCACCCGCCTTGGCCTCCCAAAGTGCTGGGATTACAGGCTTGAGCCACCGCGCCCGGCGAAACCTCACCTTTAAAAATGGAGCCAGATTTTCCATCTCTCTACTTAAAGTGAAAGTTTGATTTCATAATGCTTATAACTGTACTGAGATTGTGTTGGAAGAGAAGAGATTGATTAGAAAGCTAACTGATCTAATATTCTCCTGACCAATTCCCTTTCATATCTCTCTCCCCACAAAAAGGGACAAAATGCTGAGCTTAATACTGTGGTCATCAAGCAGCCAATCATTTCCTAATATGGACTGTTCAGTCCTTCAGTTTCACTTCTGGAATCCACGTACTAGGAGAATAGTATTTACATTTGTGTATATTTTTTACAACTCTTTCCCTTCTCAGTCCCAAGAGAGAAGCCTCTGTGTTGCTTCCTTTAACGTTAATTATGACGTCTGTAATGACTCTATTTCCTGAACCTACAGTATGGGATCAGCTCTAACACATCGCCCTAATAGTTTGATTACAAAGTTCAAATGAATAATAACAAAATTTGAGGCCGGGCACGGTGGCTCATACACGTAATCTCAGTACTTTGGGAGGCCAAGGTGGGCAGATCATTTGAGGTCAGGAGATCCAGACTAGCCTGGCCAACATGGTGAAACCCCATCTCTACTACAAATACAAAAATTAGGCCAGGCTTGGTGGCTCACACCTGTAATCCCAGCACTTTGGGAGGCCGAGGCGGGTGGATTACTGAGGTCGGGAGTTTGAGACCAGCCTGACCAACATGGAGAAGCCCTGTCTCTACTAAAAATGCACAATTAGCTGGCCGTGTTGGTGCATGCCTGTAATCCCAGCTACTTGGGAGGCTGAGGCAGGAGTATTGCTTGAACCCAGGAGGCAGAGGTTTCGGTGAGCTGAGATCATGCCATTGTACTCGGGCCTGGGCAACAAGAGTGAAACTCTGTCTCAAAAAATAAAACATAAGTAAATAAAACAAAAACGCAAAAATTAGCTGGGTGTTGTGGTGGACGCCTGTAATCCCAGCCTCTGGGGAGGCTGAGGCGGGAGAATCGTTTGAGCCCAGGAGGCAGAGATTGCAGTGAGCCAAGATCGTGCCATTGCACTCCAGCCTGGGTGACAGAGTGAGACTCTGTCTCAAAAATAAAAAAAAACTTAAAAAAATGAAATCACAAAATGTGAAGAATCCCTCTTTATTGAAAACGAGTGGCTACCAAAAAAAAATGATTACAGATATTAAAAATAATGAAGTTAATATACTTCTCCTGACTGGGAAGATGTCAGCAGTATGATTTAAAGAGAAATTACTGGGCTGGGTGCAGTGGTTCACGCCAGTAATCCCAGCACTTTGGGAGTCTGAGGTGGGTGGATCATTAGGTCAGGAGTTTGAGACCAGCCTGGCCAACACGGTAAAACCCCCGTCTCTACTAAAAACACAAAAATTAGCCGGGCGTGGTGGTGTGCACCTGTAATCTCAGCAGCTGAGGCAGGAGGCTGAGGCAGGAGAATAGCTTGAACCCATGAGGTAGAGAGAAATCAGCAGGCTGAGAGTAGTGCTTCACGCCTGTAATACTTACACTTTGGGAGGCTGAGGCAGAAGGATCCCCTGAGCCCAGGAATTGGGGACCAGCTGAGGCAACATAGCGTGACCCATCTTTACAAAAAATAAAGGTTTTAATTAGCTGGACATGGTGGCTGTAGTCTCAGCTACGCAGAAGCCTGAGGTAAAAGGGTTGCTTGAACCCAGGAGGTCGAGGCTGCAGTGAGCCATGATCATGCCACTGTGCTCCAGCCTGAGTAACACAGTGAGACCATGTCGAGAGAAAGAGAGAGAGAGAGACAGAGAGAGAGAGAGAGAGAGAGAGAAACTAGCAAGTTACAGAGAAGCATGTAAAATAAAATTATTTGAAAAAACTGAACAATGATTTAATCTTTTAGAAACCAATTTCCATTTTTTTTTTTTTTTTTTTTTTTTTTTTAGATGGAGTGTCGCTCTATCGCCGAGGCTGGAGCGCAGTGCTGTGATCTCAGGTCACTGCAACCTTCGTCTCCTGGTTTCAAGCAATGGGATTACAGGCGTAAGCCACTGCACCCGGCCCCAATTTTCCATCTTAACAATAAAGACAGTTATGATACATTGATACATATCCTATCTTTAGACTCCAGTTTAATTCTGGCTTTTTTTTTTTTTTTTTTTTTTTGAGACGGAGTCTTGCTTTGATGCCCAGGCTGGAGTGCAGTGGCACAATCTCAGCTCACTGCAACCTCTGCCTCCCAGGTTCAAGCAATCCTGCCTCAGCCTCCCAAGTAGCTGGGATTATAGGCACATGCCACCGTGCCCAGCTGATTTTTACAGTTTTAGTAGAGACAGGGTTTTGCCATGGTCTGGTCTTCAACATCTCACCTCAGGCGATCTGCCCACCTCGGCCTCCCAAAGTGCTGGGATTACAGGCGTGAGCCACCACATCCGGCCTTAATTTGGGCTTTTTTTGGTAATTTTTTAAAGTTACATAGAAAGAAAAATTCTATAGTACATGTTAACTGAATATCATGTACTCAACACTTCACTATCATTTAATATTCACAGTAGTCACCACTTAACAGGTGAGAAAATTAATGCTTACAGTTCAATAACTTTCGTAAGGTTAAATTACATGTTATAGGTAGTAGAGCTGGGATTTGAACCCAGGGCTGTCTCATTGTAATCATGCTGTTAGGCCACCATGTAAATCATCCTACTTGTGTAAGTGTTGGACTTGTAATCACTTGAGTTTATTTTTTAGCATATATTTTATAGTAGTAGACCACAGAGAATCGATAGAGTATATTAGCTTTGTAATTTGGCTAAAAGAATCTAACAGAAGTCCTAAATTAAATAATAGAACTAGATAATGCTGGACATGTAGCTGACAGGTCTTTTTCATTTGCAGAGTGTCAATTGAAAGAACTTAAACCAACTGGGTGGGGTAGCTCACACCTATAATCCTAGTCCTTTGGGAGGCTGAGGGTGGGTGGATCACAAGGTCAGGAGTTCAAGGCCACCCTGGCCCATATGGTGAAATCTCATCTCTCCTAAAAATACAAAAACTAGCTGGGTGTGGTGGTGGGTGCCTGTAGTCCCAGGCAGGAGAATCGCTTGAACCTGGGAGTTAAAGGTTGCAGTGAGCTGAGATTGCACCATTGCACTCCATCCTGGGTGACAAAGTGAGACTCAGTCTTAAAGAAATAAAGAAATAACTTGAACCAAGGACAATAGCAAAAGACTGTCAGCAACATAAATGTCCATGAGTAGGGAACGGGTTAAATAACATGTGGTACTTAAGCTCTTCAAAAAGCAAACATAGTAACTCACACCTGTAATCCCATCACTTTGGAAGGCCCAGGTGAGAGGATAGCTTGAAGCCAAGAATGCAAGACCAGACCAAAGCAAGACCCTGGCTCTACAAACAATAAAAAATTAGGCTAGGCGTGGTGACTCACACCTATAACCCCAGCACGTTGGGAGGCCCAGGTGGGTGGATCACCTGAGGTCAGGAGTTTGAGACCACCCTGGCCAACATGGTGAAACCCCATCTCTATTAAAAATACAAAAATTAGCCGGGCGCGGTGGCTCAAGCCTGTAATCCCAGCACTTTGGGAGGCCGAGGCGGGTGGATCACGAGGTCGAGAGATCGAGACCATCCTGGTCAACATGGTGAAACCCCGTCTCTACTAAAGATACAAAAAGTTAGCTGGGCATGGTGGCACGTGCCTGTAATCCCAGCTACTCAGGAGGCTGAGGCAGGAGAATTGCCTGAACCCAGGAGGTGGAGGTTGCAGTGAGCCGAGATCGCGCCATTGCACTCCAGCCTGGGTAACAAGAGCGAAACTCCATCTCAAAAAAAAAAAAAAAAAAAAAATTAGCCTGGTGTGGTGTGGGTACCTGTAGTCCCAGCTACTCTGGAGGCTGAGGCAGGAGAATCACTGGAACTTGGAGGTGGAGGTTGCAGTGAGCTGAGATCACGCCATTGCACTCCAGCTTGGGAGACAGAGTGAGACTCCATCTCAAAAAAAAAAAAAAAAAATTAGCTGGACCCGGTGGCCCACACCTGTAGCTACTAGGGAGGCTGAAGTGGGAGGATCGCTTGAGCCCAGGAGTTTCAGGCTGCAGTAAGCTATGATGGAGCCATTGCATTCCAACCTGGGCAACAGTATAAGACCCTGTCTACCCCCTACCCCTGCAATACTCGTCCAAGAAAGCAAAAATAAAGAAAATAAAAACGAAGTTATTAATATACTGATACAGAACGCAAGGTTCACTAAAGGGTGTTTAGTATGTTACCATTAATTGTTGTTTATTTTTATTTATTTAGTTTTTTTAGATGGAGTCTCACTCACTCTGAGTGGTGTAATCTCAGCTCACTGCAACCTCTGCCTTCTGGGTTCAAGGAATTCTCCTCCCTCAGCCACCTGAGTAGCTGGGATTCCAGGTGCGTGCCACCACACCTAGCTAATTTTTGTATTTTTAGCAGAGATTATTTCAACATGTTGGTCAGGCTGGGCTCAAACTCCTGACCTCAGGTGATCCATCCACCTCTGCCTTCCAAAGTGCTGGGATTATAGGCGTGAGCCACTGTGCCCGGCCAATAATTATTGTTTAAAAGGATATACATATATAGTCATGTTGAACAAGCATGACTCATGGGGTGTGTATTGGTTAATAATAGGTTAAACTACTGCAACAAATAGATCCAAAACATGACTCAGTAAAATACTTAATTTCTTGCTCATCTAACAGCCCCGGGCTGATATTCAGGTCAACGAAGCCGCTGTTCTCCACTGTTTTCATTAAGGGGCCCGGAGGCATCCATCTGTTATCTCCTGCGTCAAGAAGTGACACACATTGGTCCCACTCACATTGCATTGGAGAAAACTGTCACATGGCCACACTCAAATTGAATGGGAGTATGGGAAACAGTCTAGTTGTGTGCTTAAAGAGAATAATGGGCCGAGTGCGGTGGCTCACGCCTGTAATCCCAGCACTTTGGGAGGCCGAGGTGGGCGGATCACAAGGTCAAGAGATCGAGATCATCCTGGCCAACATAGTGAAACCCCATCTCTACTAAAAATACAAAAATTAGCTGGGCGTGGTGGTGAGTGCCTGTAGTCCCAGCTACTTGGGAGGCTGAGGCAGGAGAATTGCTTGAACCCCAGAGGCGGAGGTTGCAGTGAGCTGAGATTGCACCACTACACTCCAGCCTGGTGCCTGGTGGAGCGAGACTCTGTCTCAAAAAAAAAAAAAAAAAGAAAGAGAATAATGACTTTTGGTAGACAGCAAGGGGTCGCTGCTACAGTCGGCCTCTCTGACCAGCAAATCTCATCCTCACTCTTCTCCCTAGGGCCATGGCAAAAACTTCTATTCATTTACAGCATTCGTATCAGAATCTGGATTGTGGTCTTCCCTAATTGGCCTGAGCGAATTTCCTCATGGTCCAGCTATCTATGAACGAAAAGCTAAGTGGCTGCCACTCTCTCACCACCTCCGTAAACCCACCTACCCATCTACGGTGATGAAGCAGGGACAGGAACATGACAATAGCAAATCCTATTTGGAAACGGGAGAGTGGGAAATACCCAAACTTCCTGTCCAGAGCGATGATGGATTTCTGCTGGATACGCATTACGAAGACGCCCTTTCCTGGCAGTAGATGAATTTCCTAGATTAGATCAGATTTTGCTCTTTAGGAAAAATTGTTAAGGCATTGTTCTCCTTCCACCCTAGTTCTGCCCTCTGGCAAATTCTTCCTTAGCCTTTGTTCTCCCTGGCTTTGTGTGGAGTGGGCACAGGGCCTCTTTGGCAGCTACGCAGTCTTGACAGCCTTCTTCCTGATGGTGCAACTTTGGATTTCCAAGTGTTACTTTATGGTTTTACTTATTTATTCATACCATGGTGGGGAATTTTTTTAGCAATAGAGTTTGCTCAGACACTTTTTGGATCTATTTGCCTCAAAGCAAACAGTATCTTGTGTCAGAGAATGTGTATACATATATATATATATGTATTTTTTTTTGAGATGGAGTTTCGCTCTTGTTACCAAGAGCGAAATCTTGGCTCACTGCAACCTCCGCCTCCTGGGTTCAGGCAATTCTCCTGCCTCAGCCTCCTGAGTAGCTGGGATTACAGGCACGTGCCACCATGCCCAGCTAATTTTTTGTATTTTTAGTAGAGACGGGGTTTCACCATGTTGACCAGGATGGTCTCGATCTCTTGACCTTGTGATCCACCCGCCTCGGCCTCCCAAAATGCTGGAATTACAGGCGTGAGCCACCGCGCCTGGCCACATTTTTTTTTTAAAGACAAGGTCTCATTCCGTCACCCGGGCTGGAGTGCAGTGATGCCATCTCAGCTCACTGCCAACTCCACCTCCTGGGTTCAAGTGATTCTCCTGCCTTAGCTTCCGAAGTAGCTGGGATTACAGGTGCCTGCCACCATACCCAGCTAATTTTGTATTTTTAGTAGAGGTGGGGTTTCACCATGTTGGCCAAGCTGGATTTTTTTCAAGACATAAATATCAACTTTTGCTTATCTGTTTCTTTCTTCGGTCCATACCTCTCTCTTTCAACTTAATGGCAGTTATAGTGAGGCCATAGGAAATAATAGGTTTAGGTGGTAGGAAACACCTTTAAACTGTTCTTTGCGGTACTACTGAATTCCTCGGTTTAATTGAAATACCTTACTGAGGCTGGGTGCAGTGGCTCACGCCTGTAATCCCAGCACTTTGGGAGGCCGAGGCGGGTGGATCACGAGGTCAAGAGATTGAGACCATTCTGGTCAACATGGTGAAACCCCGTCACCACTAAAAATACAAATGCATGGTGGCGCACGCACGCCTGTAGTCCCAGCTACTCGGGAGGCTGAGGCAGGAGAATTGCCTGAACCCAGGAGGCGGAGGTTGCAGTGAGCCGAGATTGCGCCATTGCACTCCAGCCTGGGTATCAAGAGTGAAACTCCGTCTCAAAAAAAAAAAAAAGAAATACCTTACTGGACCTATGTTTCTCAAAGTCTTTTCAGTCTTTCTTCCTGTTGTTGGTGTTCAACAGCTTCTCCAACCTGACCAGGCCCCATTGCTGGACTCCTAGGCCTTTTCATTTCACCTGCAAATCAGTATGTTCTTCCCTGAGCTTATCTCTTACTAAATCTTTTTTTTTTTTGAGACGGAGTTTCACCCTTGTTACCCAGGCTGGAGTGCAATGGCGCGATCTCGGCTCACCGCAACCTCCGCCTCCTGGGTTCAGGCAATTCTCCTGCCTCAGCCTCCTGAGTAGCTGGGATTACAGGCACGCGCCACCACGCCCAGCTAATTTTTTGCACTTTTAGTAGAGATGGGGTTTCACCATGTTGACCAGGATGGTCTCGATCTCTTGACCTCGTGATCCACCCGCCTCGGCCTCCCAAAGTGCTGGGATTACAGGCTTGAGCCACCGCGCCCGGCATCTCTTACTAAATCTTGTTACATACCGCACGGAATGACTAATACACACTAAAGTCTGACTCCTGGGCCATGGCTTCAGAATCCCATGGAAAGAAAGATAACATTTTCCTTCTCACTTGGCATCCGTGTTAAACATGGACACTAAATTTTTTTTTTTTTTTTTTTTTTGAGATGGAGTTTCACTCTTGTTACCCAGGCTGGAGTGCAATGGCGCGATCTCGGCTCACCGCAACCTCCACCTCCTGGGTTCAGGCAATTCTCCTGCCTCAGCCTCCTGAGTAGCTGGGATTACAGGCACGCACCACCATGCCCAGCTAATTTTTTGTATCTTTGGTAGAGACGGGGTTTCACCATGTTGACCAGGATGGTCTCGATCTCTTGACCTCGTGATCCACCCACCTCGGCCTCCCAAAGTGCTGGGATTACAGGCTTGAGCCACCGCGCCCGGCCGCAAAAATGGACACTAAATTAATGAATTTCCTGATGTCTTGGAAATTGCTGTCATTAAGCAGAAGCCCACACTAAAAAAATGAGAAATGCTTCAGCAGATCTTTATATTTACAAGTTGCTCTGTCTGAAGTCTGTTGTTTTTTTTTTTGTTTTTTTTTTGAGACAGCGTTTTGCTCTTGTTGCCCAGGCTGGAGTACAGTGTATGATCTTGGCTCATTGCAGCCTCTGCCTCCCAGGTTCCAGGGATTTTCCAGCCTCAGCCTCCCGAGTAGCTGGGACTACAGGCGTGCACCATCACACATGGCTAATTTTTGTATTTTTAGTAGAGACGGGGTTTCACCATGTTGGCCAGGATGGTTTGAATCTCGTCCTCATGATCCGCCCACTTCAGGCCTCCCAAAGTGCTGGGATTACAGGCATGAGCCATGGCGTCCGGCCCATTATTTTTATTTCTTAGAGGTCTTTTTTTTTTAATTTTTATTTTTTTTATTGAGACGGTGTTTCGCTCTTGTTACCCAGGCTGGAGTGCAATGGCGTGATCTCGGCTCACCGCAACCTCCGCCTCCTGAGTTCAAGCAATTCTTCTGCCTCAGCCTCCTGAGTAGCTGGGATTACAGGCACGCGCCACCATGCCCAGCTAATTTTTTTCTATTTTTAGTAGAGACGGGGTTTCACCATGTTGACCAGGATGGTCTCGATCTCTTGACCTCATGATCCACCCGCCTCGACCTCCCAAAGTGCTGGGATTATAGGCTTGAGCCACCGCGCCCGGCCCTATTTCTTAAAGGTCTAAGAAATAAACAGGGTCTCCTGTTGTTCAGGCTGGAGTGCACTGGTGTGATCATGGCTCACTTCAGGCTCAACCTCGTGCCTTAGTCTCCTGAGTAGCTGAGACTATAGGTGTGCGCCACCACACCTGGCAAATTTTTAAATTTTTTGTAGAGATGGGGTCTTCCTTTGTTGCCCAGGCTGGTCTTCTCTCCTGGGCTCAAGTGATTTTCCTGTCTTGGCCTCCCAAAGTGCTTGGATTACCGGTGTGAGCCACTGAAGCCAGTTTGTCATGTGTTTCTTTTTGCACAAATTAATATATACATTTTGTATTTTCTTATTTCCCCCTTTTAATTTCTTACCCAGAAGGGAAGATAGCATACTACATGATCATATACCTTTTTTTTTTTTTTTTTTTTAAAGAGACAGAGCCTAGCTCTGTCTCCAAGCCTGCAGTGCAGTGGTGCAATCATAGCTCACTGTTGTCTTGAACTCCTGGCCTCTAGGGTTTCTCCTGCATCAGCCTCTCAAGTATCTGGGACCACAGGCACACACGACTACACCTGGCTAATTTTTTAAAAACTTTTTGTAGACATGATGGGTGGGACGGAGGTCTCAGCATCTTGTCTAGGCTGGTCTTAAACTACTGGGCTTAATAATAGATCCTCCCACCTCGGCCTCCCAAAGTATTGGGATTACAGGTGTGAGCCACTGTGTCTACTGTGTATATGCTTTTTATTATTCCTGTTTCTGTTGTTGATATTCTTGTATTTAGTAAATTCCTTGTATACAACAATTACTTGTCCACAGTTAGCCCACAGTCTAACCAGATTTGGTTGCTGGGTTGCGCTCACTTCTGTTTAGGCTGCATAATTCCTTTGGGTAGTAATTCCCTCAATGATATCAATGACTTCATAACGAATGAAGTCATTATGAACTCTTAACATAAGGCCAGGCGTGGTGGCTCACACCTGTAATCCCAGCATTTTGGGAGGCTGAGGTGGGTGGATCACAAGGTCAAGAGATGAAGACCATCCTGGCCAACATGGCAAAACCCTGTCTCTACTAAAAACACAAAAAATTAGCTGGGTGTGCTGGTGTGTGCCTGTAGTCCCACCTACTCGTGAGGCTGAGGCAGGAGAATCACTTGAACCCAGGAGGTGGAGGTTGCAGTGAGCTGAGACTGAGCCACTGCATTCCAACCTGGCGACAGAGCGATACTCCGTCTCAAAAAAAACCAAACCAAAACCATAATAACTGATAACCACCATCACAAACCTTATATTTCCAAGCCACCAATACCAATATTGTCATGCCTACAGTAGGACGTTTTTGTTTACACAGAAATCAAACTAAGGGCCTAAGGTGGGGACCGGTTCACGTGTTCAAACTTTTGCAGCGTCGACAGACCAGGGAAAGAATCACTAGTATGGTTTATTTTTAAAAATGTATAACCTGCACAACTCTTACTGCAAAGACATGCCAAAGCATTCTTTTCAAACATTTTAAATGTATTTCCAACTGGAGTAGACTCAGATTCACTACCTTGGCCTGGGTCCATAATGAGAGTTCTGGATTATCCTGGCCGGAACCCAGTTCCTAGGGGACTTCTAATGAGTGGTACTTGCTTTGTGGAATAAAGGACTCCTGGTTACTCCCAGAAAATTGGCAATATGTTTCTATTTATGGCAACTGATTCCTGTATTAAGAAAAATTCACAGCCAAGCACGATGGCGCACGCCTGTAATTCCAGCACTTTAGGACATCGAGGCAGGCAAATTGCTTGAGGCCAGGAGCTTGAGACCAGCCTGGGCAACATGGTGAGACCCCATCTCTTCTAAAAATAAAAATTAGCTGGGCAAGGCTGGGCACGGTAGTTCATGCCTGTAATCCCGGCACTTTGGGAGGCTGAGGTGTGTGGATCACCTGAGATCATGAGTTCAAGATCAGGCTGGCCAACATGGTGAAACCCCATCTCTAAATTTTGTATTTTTAGTAGCTGTAACTGCAGCGCTGCACTCCAGGCTGGGCAAAGCAAGACCCTATTTCAAAATAATAATAATAATAATAATCATCATCATCATCATCATCATTCAGGGCCTCCCTCATACACTCTTTTGGTCAAAATTTTCTAAAGAGAAATTATTTTTTTTAAAAAACAGGATCTTTCTGTTGCTCAGGCTGGAATACAGTGGCACAAACACGGCTCACTGTAGCCTTGACCTTCTGGGTTCAAGTGATCCTCCTGCCTCAGCCTCCTGAGTAGCTGGGACTACAGGTGTAAGCCACCATGCCAGGCTAATTTTTTTACTTTTTCTTTTTTGTTTCTTTTTTTCTTTTTATCACCACTTGTCAGCAGAAAGCCAGGCTAATTTTTAAACATTTTTTTGTAGAGATGAGGTCTTGCCATGTTGCTCAGGTTGGTCTCAAATTCCTGGGCTCAAGCACTCCTCCCACCCTGGCCCCCCAAAGTGCTGGGATTACAGGTGTGAGCCACTGTACCCGGCCTAAAGGGAAACTCTTTTATTTCTGTAATAAGTAATTAGACCTTGGCATAAGAGAATTTTGAAAGTATTTTTTTTCTGTCCCCAGACAGCTTCACGCTATGCCTTACAGGGGCACATATATTTGAGAGAGTTCTTCAAGTTTTTGACCATACAAATGACTGAAAGCTTAACAAAGAGCTTCTAAGCTTTAGACTTCTTGTTGCAGGAAGGCAGTCAGCCAAAATAGAGTGCCCTTAACATATTTTCCTTATCTCACAAAAAGGAACTTGCATTGTACTAAGGGAAAATACTGCACTTACTTATACACAAGGTGTCTCAGAGATTTTCAACACTATCAAAGAGATTAGAGAAACTTTAAAAAATTTTAAATGATAACCAGCTGGTCAATATTCCTTTGTCTGGGCTGGGCACAGTGGCTCATATTTGTAATCCCAGCACTTTGGGAGGCTGAGGTAAGTGGATCCTTTGAACCCAGGAGTTCGAGACCAGCCTGGCCAACATGGCGAAACCCCATCTCTGCCCAAAGTACAAAAATTAGCTCGGCTTGGTGGTCACACCTGTAGTTACAGCTACTCACTCAGGAGGCCGAGGTGGGAGAATCACTTAAGCCTGGAGTTTGAGGCTGCAGTGATCCAGGATGGTACCACTGCACTTCAGCCTGGGTGACAGAATAGACTCTATCTCAAACAAAAAACACTTGTCTTACCCCATACTTCAGGTCAAAAAGAGGGTTTAATCTGTGAAAACATGGATCATGATTTTGGTGCATGTTCCAGTTCTAAAAAAAATAAATCTAGTTTGTGTGTGTGTGTGTGTGTGTGTGTGTGTGTGTGTGTGTGTGTAAGACAGAGTCGTGGGCTGGGCGCGGTGGCTCATGCCTGTAATCCTAGCATTTTGGGAGGCTGAGGTGGGTGGATCACCTGAGGTCAGCAGTTCAAGACCAGCCTGGCCAATATGGCGAAATCCCATCTTTACTGAAAATACAAAAAAATCAGCCAAGTGTGGTGGCGGCTGCCTGTAATCCCAGCTACTCAGGAGTCTTAGGCAGGAGAATCCTTGAACCCAGGAGGTGGAGGTTGCAGTGAGCTGAGATCATGACACTGCCCTCCAGCCTGAGCAACAAGAGGGAAACCCTGTCTCAAAAAAAAAAAAGCCCAGGCTAGAGTGCAGTGACATGATCTCTGCTCACTGCAATCTCCACCTCCTGGGTTCAAGAGATTCTTCTGCCTCAGCCTCCCTAGTAGCTAGGATTACAGATGCCCACCACCATGCCTGGCTAACTTTTGTATTTTTTAGTGAAGAGAGGGTTTCCCCATATTGGCTAGGCTGGTCTAGAACTCCTGACCTCAAGTGATCCACCCGCCTCATTCTCCCAAAGTGTTGGAATTACAGGCGTGAGCCACTGTGCCTGGCATATATTTTTATGTTGTATTTATATACTGTCTAGCTAGTGTCCACAATTTTAAACTCTACCGTGTGCTGGCTGTCTCATCAGATGGTGCAACAGATGATCCTGAATCAAAAACAAAATGAAATCATGATGATCACCACAGCCACCATTTCGCCCCCTAAGGAAAACCATGCCAGTGGACTACATCTAGAGTTCTAGACCAGGGGTTAGCAAACTATGGCCAGTGGGTCAAGTCTGGCCCATCGCTTGTTTTTGTAAAGTTTTATTGAAACAGAGCCACACCTATTCATTTACAAATAATTTATGCTGTTTTTGTGCTACAACTGCAGAGTTGTTATGACAGAGTCAGTAGGGCTCACAAAACCTAAAATATTTATGCTTTGGCCCTTTACAGAAAAAAGTTGCCCACCACTATTCTAGACCATATTTGATGGCCTCTTTCATGACCTGTCAAGCAGGGGCAAAATGGGAGGCGAAAATAGAAAATTCCATTCTTCTTTTTTTTTTTTTTTTTTTTTTTTGAGATGGAGTTTCGCTCTTGTTACCCAGGCTGGAGTGCAATGGCGTCATCTCGGCTCACCGCAACCTCCGCCTCCTGGGTTCAGGCAATTCTCCTGCCTCAGCCTCCTGAGTAGCTGGGATTACAGGCACGCGCCACCATGCCCAGCTAATTTTTTGTATTTTTAGTAGAGACGGGGTTTCACCATGTTGACCAGGATGGTCTCGATCTCTCGACCTCGTGATCCACCCGTCTCGGCCTCCCAAAGTGCTGGGATTACAAGCTTGAGCCACCGCACCCGGCCTTTTTTTTTTTTTCTTCTGAGATGGGGTCTCACTGTATCACCAGGGCTGGAGTGCAGTGGCGCCATCTCGGTTCACTGCAACCTCTGCCTCCCAGGTTCAAGCGATTCTCCTGCCTCAGCCTCCCGAGTAGCTGGGATTAAAGGCGCCCACCACTACACCCAGCTAATTCTTTTGTGTCTTTAGTAGAGACGGGGTTTCACCATGTTAGCCAGGCTGGTCTCGAACTCCTGACCTCATGATTCACCCACCTCAGCCTCCCAAAGTGTTGGGATTACAGGCATAAGCCACCTCACCCAGCAGAAAATTTAATAAAAAGATTATACCCAACTGGATGTGGTGGCTTACGCCTGTAATCCCAGCACATTCGGAGGCCGAGGCGGGCGATCACCTAAGGTCAGGAGTTTTAGATCAGCCTCGGAAACATGGTGAAACCCCGTCTCTACTAAAAATACAAAAGTTATCCGGGTGTGGTGGTACACGCCTGTAATCCCAGCTACTCAGGAGGCTGAGGCAGGAGAATCGCTTGAACCTGGGAGGCGGGGGTTGCAGTGAGCCGAGATCAAGCCACTGCCCTCCAGCCTGGGCAACAGAGCGAGACTCCATCTTAAAACAAAATAAAAAAGATTATACCAACCTGCCAAGTATGTTGGGAAACAGAGCCAGATTTGTGCCTAAAGGATAGAATGTCTGTGAGTAGGGAGTCTCCACTACAGAGTATGGATCAGAAAACTCTTAACTTTTATCTTTCACTAGCCTCTTTTTTTTTTTTTTTTTTTTGAGACGGAGTTTCGCTCTTGTTACCCAGGCTGGAGTGCAATGGCGCGATCTCGGCTCACCGCAACCTCCGCCTCCTGGGTTTTAGGCAATTCTCCTGCCTCAGCCTCCTGAGTAGCTGGGATTACAGGCACACGTCACCATGCCCAGCTGATTTTTTGTATTTTTAGTAGAGACGGGGTTTCACCATGTCGACCAGGATGGTCTCGAACTCTCGACCTTGTGATCCACCTGCCTCGGCCTCCCAAAGTGCTGGGATTACAGGCTTGAGCCACCGCGCCCGGCCTTTCACTAGCCTCTTAATGTATTCTCTGGGCCTAGTTTTCTCCTTCCCTCTTAGATGAAACCTTGGTCAAATCGCTCAATTTTTCTGGTCACTCATAGATATTAAAAGTCTTCTCCCAGGTGCGGTGGCTCATGCCTGTAATCCCAGCACTTTGGGAGCTTGAGGCAGGTGGATCACGAGGTCAGGAGTTTGAGATCAGTCTGACCAACAGGGTGAAACCCCATCTCTACTAAAAATACAAAAATTAGTTGGGCTTGGTGTCGTGCACCTGTAGTCCCAGCTACTAGGGAGGCTGAGGCTGGAGAATCGATTGAACCCGGGAGGTAGAGGTTGTGGTGAGCCAAGATGGCGACACTGCTCTCCAGCCTGGGTGACAGGGTGAGACTGCATCTCAAAAAAAAAAAAAAAAAAAAAAAAAAATCTTCCTGGGCTGGGCGAGGTGGCTCACGTCTGTAAAAAAAAAAAAAATCCTCCTGTCATGTTAGTTTCCCAAATAATATCAGTTAAGTAATAAAAATGTCCAACCCCTTCTAACGTCTACTACTGTAAAATTCATTTATACAGAGTCTCTCCCTCTCCCAGATTGGGCCTCTAGGAGGTAGGTCACCTACCATGGAAGACGAGTGTGTGGCCAGCTTAGCTCCTTCCTCATTCAGTGCTTCCTCTCCTCCTCTTGCTAGTCAGTGTCTCTGAGATCCTCCAAACTGGGTGGCTGCGAGTCCATCTGGTGCCTCTGTAGATGAGGAAAGTGTTCCCCTTCTGGTGTATGCAGCCCCCTGGTAAGAGAACTGTACCTCTGTGTGAATTAGGAAAACATGGCTCTTCTTCCAAGTAGATACAACCCCATGCCAGGGCATACAGTTTGGAGAATGGAAGTCAGACTGGGTTGCAGCCACCATAAACACCTTCATTCAGGCACCTGTTAGCAGCAAATGAATTACACAGCCACAAGGCCTGTTAAGGTTGGAACATATGGAGAAAGTAATAGAGGAGACGGTAAAGTTCACACTTGACTAGTACTGTCATGAATGGCATCTGTACTCTGGCAGGTGTTTAAGGCTTACCATTTTTGTATGTGGGCTGTATTTCTGAGTTCCTTAAAGTTTCCTTTTCCCGTCATTGGGGATCTCACCTCCTCACCTCTGCAGTTTTTTTTTTTTTTTTTTTTTTTGAGATGGAGTTTCGCTTTTGTTGCTCAGGCTCGTGTGCAATGGCTCAATCCCAGCTCATCGCAAGCTCTGCCTCCTGGTTTCAAACGATTCTCCTGCCTCAGCCTTTTGAGTATCTGGGATTACACGCATGCACCACCACGCCCGGCTAATTTTGTATTTTTTTAGTAGAGACGGGGTTTCTCCATGTTGGTCAGGTTGGTCTTGAACTCCCAACCTCAGGTGATCCACCTGCCTCGTCCTCCCAGAGTGCTGGAATTACAGGCATGAGCCACCATGCCTGGCTTCCCCCTACCCCTTTTTTTAAAAGATGGGGTTTCGCCATGTTGGCCAGGCTGATCTTGAACTCCTGACCTCAAGTGATCCACCCGCCTTGGCCTCCCAAAGTGTGGGGATTACAGGTGTGAGCCACTGCACCTGGCCTACAGTTTCTTCTTCGTAAATGAATACGTGGCGTTTACAGTTGTTTATTTACAATTCTTTCTCAAGACTCTAGGCATCTGGTGCTACGCCTCCACCTTCCTTCTGCTGAAGTCCACTTACTTTCCAGGCAGCTTTCTTGAACAGGATCCGAGGCAATGCTTTCCCGGAGCTCTTGCATGTTTGTATCATACTTACATTAGAGAAAAGATGTTTATTTGACCCTGTGTTGCAAGAGCTGCTATATCCCAAATCACAGGCTCTTAACTACCCCATGGGACGCCTGCATGAACCCTTTGCCCTTTACACATCCTAGGCATAACTCAGACTTCAGCCCACTGTGCCTCTCAAAGACAATGAAAAGGCCAGGTGTAGTGACTCACACCTGTAATCCCAGCACTCTGGGAGGCCGAGGCGGGCGGATCACCTAAGGTCAGGAGTTCCAGACCAACCTGACCAACATGGAGAAACCCTGTCTCTACTAAAAATACAAAATTAGTCGGGTGTGGTGGTGCATGTCTGTAATCCCGGCTACTCAGGAGGCTGAGGCAGGATAATCGCTTGAACCCGGGAGGCGGAGGTTACAATGAGCAGAGATTGCACAACTGCACTCCAGCCTGGGCAACAAGAGTGAAACTCTGTCTCAAAAAAAAAAAAAAAAAGAAAAAGATGAAGAAACACGTATTATGTTCTATTATGCAATCCCAGTAAAATTCCTTTTACTAGTGTGAGGTGAGGGGCATGTACCCCTTAGATGAGCAATGACTCAGTGACTCAATTCAGCAATAGCTTTCTCTAAAACCTTGAATCTCCTATTTTTTTTTCAACCTCTGCAACATCTTTTGTAGGCTGGTGATGGTTAGTGAAAGAAGATTGAAAACTGGTTTTCACGCTGGGCATGGTGGCTCACGCCTGTAGCCTAGCACTTTGGGAGGCTGAGGCGGGTGGGTCACGAGGTCAGGAGTTCGAGACCAGCCTGGCCAATATGGTGAAACCCCGTCTCTACTAAAAATACAAAAATTAGCTGGGCGTGGTGGCACATGCCTGTAGTCCCAGCTACTCAGGAGGCCGAGGCAGAAGCTTGTAGTGGTTGAGGCAGAGGTTGCAGTGAACCGGGATCACGCTGCTGCACTCCAGCCTGGGTGACAGAGCAAGAATCCGTCTCAAAAAAAAAGAAAAAACAAAACAGGTTTTCTATAATCTCCTTTTGCTAATCCTGTGTTGGTGGACTTGCCTCTAACTTTGAAATATGACCTTATTGTTTTGGGGTCTCAGTCAAAAGAGACAAGGGAGGTTCCTTTAAAGCTCCTATGTATCACATATGTCTAGAAATACACGTATGGAACAGCAAATACTAGTTACCTTCGGTGGGGAATTTGTTGGCTCAGGGCAGCAGTAAGAGGGAGAATATTTCACATATATACTTTTTTGAACCATTTTGATTTCAAACCAGATGGTATGTAGTATCAATTCAAAAATTTAAAGAAATGTACTTCCTAAATATGTTATAGTCATACAATGGAACACTTGGGCAAGTCTTGAAAAGAATGAGCTGTATGTCCTAATGTACAAAAATCTCAAAGAAGCTGGTGTGGTGGTGTGTACCTATAGTCTCAGCTACTTGGGAGGTTGAGACTGGAGGATTGCTTGAATCCAGGAGTTTGAGTCCAGCCTGGGCAAGAGAGCAAGGCCCTTCCCCTTCCAACTATCTGTAAGGAAAAATAATAATAAAAAGAAAAATCTCAAATATCTTAAACTTGAATCTCATTTCTTAGCCATAGAAAAGGCTTGTATTGGGCCGGGCACGGTGGCTCAAGCCTATAATCCCAGCACTTTGGGAGGCCGAGGCGGGTGGATCACAAGGTCGAGAGATCGAGACCATCCTGGTCAACATGGTGAAACCCCGTCTCTACTAAAAATATAAAAAATTAGCTGGGCATGATGGCGCGTGCCTGTAATCCCAGCTACTCGGGAGGCTGACGCAGGAGAATTGCTTGAACCCAGGAGGCGGAGGTTGCGTTGAGCCGAGATCGCGCCATTGCACTCCAGCCTGGGTAACGAGAGTGAAACTCCGTCTCAAGAAAAGGCTTGTATTTCTTTCTTTTCTTTCTTTCTTTCTTTTTTTTTTTTTTTTTTTTTTGAGAGGGAGTTTAGACCTTGTCACCCAGGCTGGAGTGTAATGGCATGATCTGGGCTCACTGCAACCTTTGCCTCCTGGGTCAAACGATTCTCCTCCCTTAGCCTCCCGAGTAGCTGGGATTATAAGTGCCTACCACCCTGCCCAGCTAATCTTTATATTTTTAGTAGAGACAAAGTTTCACCATGTTGGCCAGGCTGATCTTGAACTCCTGACCTCAAATGATCCTCCTGCCTCAGCCTCCCAAAGTGCTGGGATTACAGGTGTGAGCCACCGCACCTGGCCAGGAAAGGCTTGTATTTCTTGTATATGGGCATGTTTCTTGTATTTGGGCATGTAGAATGCAAAACGGGTAACTTTTCAGGGCAGCTGTTTCTGTACCTGGTGACTCAGCGATCCAGGCTGTTTCCATCTTGTGGCTTTACCATCTAAATGCACGGCTTTCACAATTGCTGCAGCAGGGGAAGAGGGAGCTGGAGAGTCATTAAATGGCACTGAATGCTTTGGCCCAAGAGTAGCCAGTATTTCTATTCACAGCCCTTGAGCCAGAACTAGTCTTATGGTCTCAGCCTCACCACAAAGCAGGACAGGAAATGCTGTCATCCTTTATGCCCAGAAAAAAGGAAATGAAATGAGGTTCAATATCATATGGCATCATGTCTGCCACAGAGACACAAACAAGCAATGGGAGGAAGGATCCCAAGGACCTAACATCAGGAGAGTTACTGTTCACTATACTATTCACTCTTTCGTTCCTTCTTTCTTTCTTTGTTTTTTTTTTTTTTTTTTTTTTTTTGAGACAGAGTGTCACTCTTGTTACCCAGGCTGGAGTGCAATGGCGCGATCTCGGCTCACCGCAACCTCCGCCTCCCGGGTTCAGGCAATTCTCCTGCGTCAGCCTCCCGAGTAGCTGGGATTACAGGCACGCGCCACCACGCCCAGCTAATTTTTTTTTGTATTTTTAGTAGAGACGGGGTTTCACCATGTTGACCAGGATGGTCTCGATCTCTCGACCTCGTGATCCACCCGCCTCGGCCTCCCAAAGTGCTGGGATTACAGGTTTGAGCCACCGCGCCCGACCTCTCTCTTTCTTTCTTTCTTTTTTTCTTTTTCTATCTTCTTTCTTTTTTTTGTACAACAACTATATACATACTCATTCACTATATTGTTTTGAATTTTTTTTTTCTTTTAAGAGACAAGAGTTTCACTCTTGTTGCCCAGGCTGGAGTGCAATGGCGCGATCTCAGCTCACTGCAACCTCTGCCTCCCGGGTTCAAGCCATTCTCCTGCCTCAGCCTTCCAAGTAGCTGGGATTACAGGCATGTGCCACCATGCCCAGCTACTTTTTTATATTTTTAGTAGAGACGGGGTTTCTCCATGTTGGTCAGGCTGGTCTTGAACTCCCAACCTCAGGTGATCCACCCACCTTGGTCTCCCAAAGTGCTGGGATTACAGGCGTGAGCCACTGCGCCCGGCCTGTTTTGAATTTTTTTAACCATTGGCTTACATATACTTTTTCAGTTAAAGACTTTGCACTTTTTGCAATGGATGCTAAGACTACTGGGTAAAAGTTTTATGAGGAACAGAATATAGTCTCAAAATATCTCCCCACAAGATACTTATTGTCCAGGCATGGTGGTTCATGCCTGTAATCCTAGAGTTTGGGGAGGCAGAGACCAAGTTGGGATGATTACTTGAGGCCAGGAGTTGGAGATCAGCCTGAGTAAGACCTATCTCTACAAAACATAAAAAATTAGCCAGGCCTGGTGGCATGCCTGTAGTCCTTGTTACTCAGGAGGATGAGGTGGGAGGATCACAGGAGCCCAGAAATTTGAGTCTACAGTGAGTTATGATTGGGCCACTGCACTTCAGCTTGGGCAACAGAGTGAGATCCTGTCTCTAAAAAAAGAAAAAAAAAAAAGGCCAGGCGTGGTGGCTCACACCTATAATCCCAGCACTTTGGGAGGCCGAGGCAGGCAGATCACAAGGTCAGGAGTTTGAGACCAGCCTGGCCAACCTGGTGAAACCCCATCTCTACTAAAAATACAAAAATTAGCTGGGCCTGGTGGCGTGCAACTGTAGTCCCAGCCACTCAGTAGGCTGAGGCAGGAGAATCACTTGAACCCAGGAGGGAGTGAGATCGCGCCACTGCACTCCAGCCTGGGTGACAAAGCGAGACTCCGCCTCAAAATAAACAAATAAATAAAAGAAAAAAAGATACTTATTAACTAAAAATGGACAAAGAATAACTTTACAGTGGAAAACCTGGCAGATACCGCCATGACCTCAAAATAAAAATTAACATCACCAGTAGTCAGTAATGTGACAAATAGCTATCATGTCCCTCCTGATTTAATAAACCAAGAATGCAACGTGGGTTTTAGAATATTCCTGCCAAAAAACCAGGTAAACCTAAATCAAAGAACTTCGTACAAAATATGCGGCCGGTGCCGCCTCGGGGTGAGGCCCTCACTTCATCCGGCGTCTAGCACCGCGTCCTGCAGCGCTCGCCCCACACTCAGCGCACCATGGCCTCCGACTCCGGGCTCGCCTGCATCTGCTCCGCCCTCATTCTGCATGACGATGAGGTGACCGTCACGGAGGATAAGATCAATGCCCTCATTAAAGCAGCTGGTGTAAATGTTGAACCTTTTTGGCCTGGCTTGTTTGCAAAGGCTAACGTCAACACCGGGAGCCTCGTCTGCAATGTCCGGGCCCGGGGACCTGCTCCAGCGGCTGGTGCTGCCCCCGCAGGAGGTAGTGCCCCCTCCACCACTGCTGCTCCAGCTGGGGAGAAGAAAGTGGAAGCAAAGAAAGAAGAACCCGAGGAGTCTGATGATGATATGGGCTTTGGTCTTTTTGACTAAACCTCTTTTATAATGTGTTCCATAAGAAGCTGAACTTTAAAAAACAAAACAAAACAAACAAAAATATGTGGCCTACCGGCCGGGCGCAGTGACTCAAGCCTGTAATCCCAGCACTTTGGGAGGCCGAGGCAGGTGGATCACGAGGTCAAGAGATCGAGACCATCCTGGTCAACATGGTGAAACCCCGCCTCTACTAAAAATACAAAAAATCAGCTGGGCATGGTGGCGCGTGCCTGTAATCCCAGCTACTCAGGAGGCCGAGACAGGAGAATTGCCTGAACCCAGGAGGCGGAGGTTGCGGTGAGCCGAGATCGCGCCATTGCACTCCAGCCTGGGTAACAAGAGCGAAACTCCGTCTCAAAAAAAAAAAAAAAAAAAATATGTGGCCTGTATTCTTCAAGCGACAAAGGATTGTGGACGGCAAAGTCAGACTCAGGAATTATTCTAGATTGATAGAAATTAAAGAGACTTGTCAGCTAAGTGCCATGTGTGTTCCTGGACTGGATCCTGAGCCAATACAAATAATTTTTCTTTCTTTCTTTCTTTTTTCTTTCTTTCTTTTTTTTTTTTTTTTAAATGGAATCTCTCTCTCTTGCCAGGCTGGAGTGGAGTGGCACGATCTTGGTTCCCTGCAACCTCTGCCTCCTGAGTTCAAGCGATTCTCCTGCCTCAGCCTCCCTAGTAGCTGGGACCACAGGCGCATGCCACCACATCCAGCTAACTTGTCTATTTTTAGTAGAGATGGGGTTTCACCATCTCTACTGGGCTAGGATGGTCTCAATCTCTTGACCTCAGGATCCACTCACCTTGGCCTCCCAAAGTGCTGGGATTACAGGTGTGAGTCACTGTGCCCGGCCTCTTTCTTGTTTCTGAGTTGAAGTCTCACTCTGTCACCCAGACTGGAGTGCAGTGATGCTATGGCAGCTCACTGCAACCTCTGCCTCCCAGCTTCAAGCAATTCTCCTGCCTCAGCCCTCCAAGTAGTTGGGGTTACAGGTGCCCGCCACCACACCTGGCTATGTTTTGTACTTTTAGTAGAAATGGGGTTTCTCCATGTTGGCCAGGCTGGTCTCAAACTCTTGGCCTCAGGTGGTCTGCCTGCCTTGGCCTCCCAAAGTGCTGGGATTACAGGCGTGAGTCACTGTGCTTGACCTCAGAAAAATAATTTTTCTTTTTGTTGTGGAGAACATTATCAAGACAGTCAAGGATATCTGAATATGGTCTCTGGGTTAGGTAATATTATTGTATCAATGTATTATTATTATTATTATTATTATTTTTGAGACGGAGTTTCGCTCTTGTTACCCAGGCTGGAGTGCAATGGCGCGATCTCGGCTCACCGCAACCTCTGCCTCCTGGGTTCAGGCAATTCTCCTGCCTCAGCCTCCTGAGTAGCTGGGATTACAGGCACGCGCCACCTTGCCCAGCTAATTTTTTGTATTTTTAGTAGAGACGGGGTTTCACCATGTTGACCAGGATGGTCTCAATCTCTTGACCTCATGATCCACCCGCCTCGGCCTCCCAAAGTGCTGGGATTACAGGCTGGAGCCACTGCGCCCGGCCTCGGATAAGTTTTATATTTTTTGTAGAGGTGGGGTCTCGTCATGTTGTTGTCCAGGCTGGTCTCGAACTCCTAAGCTCAAGCGATCGATCCACCTCAGCCTCCCAAAGTGCTGGGATTACAGGTGTGAGCCACCGTGCCCGGCACTGGATTCTTAACAGCTCTAGAAGGTATCCATAGAGATCAGATGATGGTTCAACCTCCTCATTTTACAGTTAAGCTGGTGGGTTTGGCAGATGAAGCATGTGGATTAGAGTCTTGTGGATGAAGCTGAGCAGATTCAAAGACTGAGAGGGCAGAAAAAGAAAAGGAGATAAGAAAGGGCACATCACCAGGACCAGTTACAGAATGAGGAGGGCCCAGTGCAAAGTGAAAATGCAGGACCCTTTGTTCGTAAGTTATTAAGAATTTCAAAACCATGAAAGCAAGCATGGGGCCCTACTAAATGTGGGCCTGGTGTCACAGCACAGGTCGCACACCCATGAAGCTGGTCCCGAAGCTCATAGCCCACCAAATACATCCACACTCAGTCATTCATCCAAGGTCAGTTAATGTCCTACTAGGAAGGCGCTTTCAGTTGAAAGGGACAGAAACCATGATTCAAAATGACTTCAATTATAAGGAAATGTAGACCAGCAGAAGGTGTGTTTTCAAAATTATTATTATTATTTGAGATGGCCAACTGGCTTGGGCTTCGAAAGTGCTGACATCGCAGGTGTGAACCACCACTCCATGCTGGGCCTCAGGTTACACATATTTATTTATTCATCTTTTTTTTGAGATGGAGTCTCGCTCTTGTCACCCGGGCTGGAGTGCAATGGTGCCATCTCAGCTCACTGCAACCTCCACCTCCTGGGTTCAAGTGATTCTCCTCTCTTAGCCTCCTGAGTAGCTGGGATTATAGACACACACCACCACGCCCAGCTAATGTTTGTATTTTGAGTAGAGATGAGGTTTCACCATGTTGGCCAGGCTGATCTCGAACTCCTGACCGCAAGTGATCTACCCACTTCAGCCTCCCAAAGTGCTAGGATTACAGGTGTGAGCCACTGCGCCTGGCCTTTAAATTATTATCATTTTTGAGATGGAGTCTTGCTCTGTCACCCAGGCTGGAGTGCAGTGGCCCGATCTTGGCTCACGGCAACCTCTGTCTCCTGAGTTCAAGTGATTCTACTGCCTCAGACTCCTAAGTAGCTGGGACTACAGGTATGTATCACCACATCTGACTAATTTTTGTATTTTTAAAAATTATTGCTTTATTATTTGGAGACAAGGTCTTGCTCTGTTGCCCAGGCTGTAGTGCAGTGGCACAATCATGGCTCACTGCAGCCTCTGCCTCCTGGGCTCAAGCGATTCTCCTGCCCTGGCCTCCTAAAATGGAAGGATGACGATGTGAGCCACCACGCTCGGCCAGAGGTTTTTCTTTAGGCAGACTGTGATCACTGACACTCCATGTCACCAAAGGCCCAGGTTCTATCAGGCAAGTCTCTGTGCTCTGCTGTCCTCAGTGTTTGGAATTTGCCATCCAGCCTGACAACATCCAACAGTGAGTTTCTGTTTTCTTTGGCAGGAACAAGGATGACTTTCCCAGGAGCCTCTCGCATCTCATTAGCTAGAATTGGGTCCCATGTCCATGGCAGGAGGAATGTGGACCACGATTGGATTAGGTCATCAGGATGCCGCTCCTGTGGATCAGGTGGGACCATCTCGGTTCATTGCAAACTCCACCTCCCAGTTTCAAGTGATTCTCCTGCCTCAGCCTCCCAAGTATCTGGCATTACAGGCATGTGCCACCATGCCTGGCTCATTTTGTATTTTCAGTAGAGACGGGATTTCTCCATGTTGGTCAGGCTGGTCTCGAACTCCCAACCTCAGGTGATCCACCCACCTTGGACTCCCAAAGTGCTGGGATTACAGGCATGAGCCACCTCGCCCAGCTAGGTATATGTTTATTCTTATGTGCATTTAAAAAATAATTAATGAGCAGAACACAAAAAGCACTAGTCATAAAGAGAAAGATTGGTAATTTGAATTTATTAAAATGAAGAACTAAAAAAAATCTCATAATTCTGAAAGTGGTATTAAAAAAAATGAAGAACTACTATTAATCAAAAGATACCATTAAGAGAGAAAAAAGGCAGCTGGACGCCATGGCTCACACCTGTAATCCCAACACTGTGGAAGGCTGAGGTGGGAGGATCATGAGGTCAGAAGTTTAAGACCAGCCTGGCCAACATGGTGAAACCCCATCCCTACTAAAAATACAAAAATTAGCCAGGCGTGGTGGTGCATGCCTGTAATCTCAGCTACTCAGTAGGCTGAGGCAGGAGAATTCCTTGAATTCGGGAGGCGGAGATTGCGGTGAACCTAGATGGCGCCATTGCACGCCAGCCTGGGCAACGAGAGCCAAAGTCCATCTCAAAACAACCCCCAAAAAATAGCCAGGTGCGGTGGCTCAAGTCTGTAATCCCAGCACTTTGGGAGGCCAAGCGGGGCAGATCACAAGGTCAGGAGTTCGAGACCAGCCTGGCCAATATGGTGAAACACTGTCTCTACTAAAAATACAAACTTAGCTGGGCATGGTGGCGTATGCATGTAATCCCAGCTACTCAGGAGGCTGAGGCAGGAGAATTGCTTGAACCTAGGAGGCGGAGGTTGCAGTGAGCCAAGATTGCACCACCACTGCACTCCAGCCTGGGGGACAGAGTGAGACTTCGTCTCAATAAATAAATAAATAAATAAATAAATAAAATTTTAAAAATAGATAATTAGATAAAAAGAGAGATAAAAGGCAAACCATCAAGAGGGAGACTATATTTGCAATCCACATATTCAGCAATGAGAGGTGGCTCGTGCCTATAATCCCAGCACTTTGGGAGGCTGAGGCAGAAGGATCACTTGAGCCCAGGAGTTGAAGACCAGCTAGGCAACATAGGGAGACCTTTATCTCTCCAAAAAAAATGTTGTTGTTGTTGTTTTGTTTTGTTTTTGAGACAGAGTCTTGCTCTGTTGCCCAGGCTGGAGTGCAATGGCGCCATCTCGGCTCACTGTAACCTCTGCCTCCCAGGTTCAAGCAATCCTCCTGCCTCAGCCTCCCAAGTAGCTGGGACTACAGACACCCACTACCATGACTGACTCGTTTTTGTAGTTTTAGTAGAGACAGGGTTTCGCCATGTTGGCCATGTTGGTCTGGCTATTTTTTTCTATTATTAGAGACGGAGTTTAACCAAGTTGGCCAGACTGGTCTTGAACTCCTGACCTCAGATGATCCGTCACCTTGGCTTCCCAAAGTGCTGGGATTACAGGCTTGAACCACTGCATTCAGCCCTCCAGTTTTTTTTCTTTCTTTTTTTTTTTGTTTTGTTGAGATGGCGTCTCACTCTGTTGCCCAGGCTGGGGTGCAGAGGCACAATGTTGGCTCACGGCAACAACCTCTGTCTCCTGAGTTCAAGTGATTCTACTGCCTCAGCCTCTGGAGTAGCTGGGATTACAGGCACAGGCCACCACACCCAGCTAATTTTTGTAATTTTAGTAGATATGGGGTTTCACCACATTGGCCAGGCTGGTCTTGAACTCCTGATCTCATGATCCACCTACCTCTGCCTCCCAAAATGCAGGGATTATAGTCGTGGACCGTCATGCCTGGCCAAGAAAATTTTTTAAAGTACTTGGGTGTGGTGGCAGGCACCTGTAGTTCCAGCTACTCGTGAGGCTGATGTGGGAGGATCACTTGAGCCCCGGAGGTCAAATTTGCTGTGAGCTGTAATTCTTTTTTTTTTTTTTTTCCCACAAATAACTTTTTATTTGCCACTACTGTAAGTCTGAACTTTAAACAGATTCTTGGACTGGTGGTTCATATCCATCAGCTCGTTCAACTTTAGCACCTGTCTCATCCCCAGCGGCTTTTCCGGAGCTACTGCCTTCACCATGACGCTCCATGAGTTTTCCCAATTCAAACTTGGGCTTCTTCAGCATTTTTACTTTTCTAACGAAGACATCATGGAGAGGATAAATAGATTGGCAAGCCTTTTCTATGTCTTTTCCAGTGCTGTCTGGAATCAATTTATTGACCACTTCTTTCAAGTCATTTGTCTGTACCTCTCGGGTCATGATTTCCATCATCTTCTTCCGGATTTGGCGGACCTGTTGGTGCTGAGCATAAGAGGTCTTCCGTATCTGATTGTTGCGTTTTTTAGTAAAACCAACACAGAACAGACGAAGCAAGTAACCATCGGTAGTCTTGACATCAACATGAGCTTCAATCATTGTCTGCCATTTTTTGACCATGGAACACATTTTGTCACAGGTAAGATCCATGCCATGGAAGTTAGTCAGGCAGTTTTTGCCCTGAACATCTTCAGTAATGAGCTTGAATTTCCTAAATGCAACTTCATCATTCTGCAAATCAGCAAGACTAACTTCAAATACTCGGCCCTTGAGGCCATCGGATGCAATTTTGGTTCCTTGGGTCCTGGTGACTAGCGTCTTTCCAATATTTCTTATGTTGAACATAGCGGGCGCTTTCACATCATACCAATCTTTCTTAGAAAATGGATCAACCACTTTCTTCTTGGCTCCCTTTTTGCCGCCTTTCGTAAGGTGCTTGTTCTTGCCAACCGCCATGGTGCTGCTCAGAGAGCCAAAAGGGGTGAGCTGTAATTCTACCACTGCACTCTAGCTTGAGCAACTGAGTGAGATTCTATTAAAAAAAAAAAAAAAAAAAAAAAAGATAGAAACAAGGCAAAAAAGGCTGGGCATAGTGGCTCATGCCTGTAATCCCAGCATTCTGGGAAGCCAAGGTGGGCAGATCACGAGGTCAAGAGATAGAGACCATCTTGGCCAACATGGTGAAACTCCATCTCTACTAAAAATACAAAAATTAGCTGGGCGTGGTGGTGGGCACCTGTAGTGCCAGCTACCCGGGAGGCTGAGGCAGCAGCATTGCTTGAACCCAGAAGGCAGAGGTTGCAGTAAGTCAAGATGATGCCACTGCACTATAGAATGGCAGCAGAGTGACATTCTGTCTCAAAAAAAAAAAAAAAAAAAAGGAATATCTACACACACACACACACACACACACACACACACACATTAGTGTGGGAGATGGGAGAAGATATTGCGTGTAATTTGTGGCAAGCCCCAGCAGGGTTACTGGGGTTCTGAGCAAGCCCATGCCATCTGGAGAATCACCCTTGCAAAAATACATATGTATATCACAATACTACAAATCAATAAGGAAAAAACAAACAACTAAATTAAGGGCAAAAACCATGAACAAGCACTTCACAAAATACAAAATACATGAACAAGCACTTCACAAAATACAAAATACATGAACAAGCACTTCACATCCAATTGACTGATAAACATGAAAAGCCTTTCGGCTGGGCGCAGCAGGTAACACCTGTATTCCCAGCACTTTCGGAGGCCGAGGCGGGCAGATCACCTGAGGTCAGGAGTTCAAGACGAGCCAGAACAACATGGAGAAACCACCCCCCCCGCCAACCCCCAAAAAAGCCTTTCAATCTCCTTAGTCATTAGGGAAATAAAAATTAAAACCACAATGAGACACCACTTTACAGTAATGAAAATGACTAAAATAACTGATGATATCAAGTGTTAGTGAGGATACGAAACAACTGGAATGCTCCTTCCGTATTCTGGAGGGGGTAAATTGGTATATTCATCTTGGAAAACTATTTGGCAGTGTCTAGCAAAACTAAACAAACATAATCTATCACCCAGCAATTTAACTCCTGGGTGTTTACATCCAGAAATGCATACATGTAATATACTAAAAGACACCACCAAGAATGTTTATAGCAGCACTATTCATAACAGATAAAACCTGAAAACAACCTAAACGTCCATCACTGGTAGATAGAATAAACAGATGGGGATATGATTATACAATGGAATACTATATATCAATGAGAAAAATAAATAAGATGGAAGAATTTTACAAACATAATGTTGAGGGAAAGAAACCAGACATAAAATACTGCACATGGTATAATTCATTTCATCTATGTGAAAAGTTCAGCTGGGTGCAGTGGCTCATGCCTGTAATCCCAGCACTTTGAGAGGCTGAGGTAGGTGGATCACCTGAGGTCAGGAGTTCGAGATCAGCCTGGCCAACATCGTGAAACCTCGTCTCTACTAAAAATACAAAAAATTAGCTGGGTGTGGTGGCAGGTGCCTGTAATCCCAACTACTAGGGAGGCTGAGGCAGAAGAATCACTTAAACCCAGGAGGTGGAGGTTGTGGTGAGCCGAGATCGTGCCATTGCACTCCAGCTGGGCAACAAGAGCAAAACTCCGTTTAAAAAAAAAAGTTCAAAAGCAGGTAAACGATCTACTCATGTTTATAGCAGTATCACCTACACTAACTATAAGGTGGAAGCAACCCAGGTAACCATTGATGAATGAATGGATAAACAAAATGTAACATGTAGATAAAGTACAATTTTTTTTTTGAGATGAAGTCTCACTCTGTTGCCAGGCTGAAGTGCAGTGGCACAATCTCAGCTCACTGCAACCTCCGCTTCCTGAGTTCAAGCAATTCTCCTGCCTCAGCCTCCTGAGTAGCTGGGATTACGGGCGCCCACCACCGTACCCAGCTAATTTTTGTATTTTTAGTAGAGATGGGGTTTCACCATGTTGGCCAGGGTGGTCTTGATCTCTTGACCTTGTGATCCACCCACTTCGGCCTTCCAAAGTTCTGGGATTGCAAGCATGAGCCACTGCACCTGGCCACTTTTTTTTTTTTTTTTTTTTTGAGAGATGGAGTTTTGCTCTTGTTTCTATGGCTGGAGTGCAATGGTGCTGTCTCAGCTCACTGCAACCTTTGTCTCCTGGGTTTAAGCAATTCTCCTGCCTCAGCCTCCCAAGTAGTTGGGATTACAGGCATGTGCCACCACACCTGGCTAATTTTGTATTTTTAGTAGAGATAGGTTTTCACCATGTTGGTCAGGCTGGTCTTGAACTCCTCACCTCTAGTGATCCACTCACCTCAAGCTCCCAAAGTGCTGGGATTACAGGCATGAGCCATGGTGCCTGGCAATGTGCAGTGGAACATTATTCAGCCTTAAAAAGGAAGGAAATCCTGTCACATCCTACCACATGGCTGAAATTTAAGGATATTACACTAACTAAAATAAGCCAGTCACAGAAAGATACATACTGCATGATTCCACTTATATGAAGTACCTTGAGCAGTCAGATTCATAGACACAGAAAGTAGAATGTTAGTTGGCAAAGGCTTGGGAGAAAGATAATGGGGATTTGTTTAATGAGAACCGAGTTTTAGTTTTGCAAGATGAAGAGTTTTGGAGATACTTAACACCGCTGCACTGCGCGCTTAAAAATGGTGCACATGGTAAGTTTTATATGATGTGTATTTGACCACAGTTAAAAATGAGTTCATGGCCAGGCGCGGTGGCTCAAGCCTGTAATCCCAGCACTTTGGGAGGCTGAGGCGGATGGATCACGAGGTCAAGAGATCGAGATCATCCTGGTCAACATGGTGAAACCCCGTCTCTACTAAAAATACAAAAAATTAGCTGGGCATGGTGGCACGTGCCTGTAATCCCAGCTACTCAGGAGGCTGAGGCAGGAGAATTGCCTGAACCCGGGAGGCGGAGGTTGCAGTGAGCCGAGATCGCGCCATTGCACTCCAGCCTGGGTAACAAGAGTGAAACTCCGTCTCAAAAAAAAAAAAAAAAAAAAAAGAGTTCATGGTGATAGAGGAAGGATAGTGGTTACCTTGGGGAGAGAGTGACTGAGAAGAGGAATAAATTAGGCTTCTGGGGTGCAGATAATTACTATTTTTTGAGTTCGGTGAGTTCACCTAGTTGTCTGCTTAGGACTTATGTCCCTTCATGTCTGTGTGTTGTTGTGAGACACATGGTGATGTGCTGCCCAGATCACCTTCAAGGAAGGGCCTGCTGCCTAGCTGCAGAGTGAGGGCAGCAGACAGTGCCAGCTTTCCGTTCCTTCCGAGGCTGCCTCAGCTGCGGAGCTGTCTCGCCTGAGGTCATGCTCTTCCTGGGGTAGCCGACATCTGGCGAATGAGCAAGTCAGAGGTATGAAGGTCCAGCCATTTAGACTTGAAGCTGGAAAGCCTTGATGAACACCTCTCATTCTAGAGTGACCTGTGGATTGGCTGAGCTGGGTCAAGCCTGTAGCAGAGGTTGACTTTCCCTCTGCCCAGCCCTGCTTTCTCTTCCTTCCTTTCATAGGTATGGGTCCTTCATAAACATTTTGCATCCCAAACTGTATCTCAGCATCTCCTTCTCGAGAATCGGGTCTCCCGCATCTGCCACCAGAAGTAGATGAGAAAGGAGATGGTAAGATGGGGTTTGGAACTGGATCACCACCCGTCTGACGAGAAGGATCCTGTTACTGGAGGTGGGCAGAGCACAGACAAATGGAAGCAAATTGGGAGGATGTACCTGTGGAACTGGGCGCTCTAAGGGCACACTGTGCCAGGGGCTTGAGATGGATGGAGGGAGTAGTAGCTATGAGGATGACGGAATTGGTGGCCATAGGCAAGCTCCATGAATGTGCTACAGGATAATGAACAATTTAGGGCCGGTAACAGGCAATTAAAATCCAGGTTACGGGGCCGCATGCAGTGGCTCATGCCTGTAATCCCAGCACTTTGGGAGGCCAAGGTGGGCGGATCATCTGAGGTCAGGAGTTTGAGACCAGCCTGGCCAACATGGCGAAACCCCGTCTCTACTAAAAATGCAAAAATTCATTGGGTGTGGTGGCATTTGCCTGTAGTCCCAGCTACTCGGGAGGCTGAGGCAGGAGAATTGCTTGAATCCAGGAGACAGAGGTTGCAGTGAGCTGAGATTGTGCCCCACTGTACTTCAGCTTGGGTGACTGAGCAAGACCTTGTCTAAAAAAAAAAAATCCAGGTTATGAAAAGGAGAAGGCTGCTTTGGTTTATACAAATAAGCCCACATCTCTTGCAGTGAAAGGGCAGGGAAAAGCAAGGACTAAGCCTAAGATTTAATAATCTGAGCAACTGGCCGGGCTCGGTGACTCACACCTGTAATTCCAGCACTTTGTAGGGTGGAGATGGGAAGATCACAAGGTCAGGAGATCAAGACCAGGCTGGCCAACACAGTAAAACCTCTGTCTCTACTAAAAATACAAAAACTTAGCTGGGCGTGGTGGCAGGTATCTGTAATCCCAGCTACTCAGGAGGCTGAGGCAGGAGAATCGCTTGAATCAGGGAGGTGGAAGTTGCAGTCAGCAGAGATTGTGCCACTGCACTCCAGCCTGGGGGACAGTGCGAGACTCCATCTAAAAATAATAATAATAATAATAATAATCATCATCATCATCATCATCATCTGAGCAGCTGACTTCAAAGACAGTTAAATTTCCAAATAAGGCACATCTTTTATGCTAAAGTTAAAGTCCTGGTTGGAAAAGCGTGGGGCCCTGACAGATGAAATGGAAATATCGGAGTGGATGCTCCTGAAGACTTTGTTTTTTTGATTTGGAGTTTCACCTCAGCCTCCCAAAGTGCTGGGATTATAGGTGTCAGCCACTGTGCCCAGCCTGAAGATTTTTTTTTTGAGACAGAGTCTCTCTTTGTCACCCAGGCTGTAGTGCAGTGGTGTGATGTTGGCTCACTGCAGCCTCTGTCTTCAGGATTCAAGGGATTCTCCTGCCTCAGCCTCCCGAGAGTAGCCAGGACTATGGGCATGCACCACCACACCCCGCCAGTTTTTTTTTTTTTTTTTTTTTTTTTTTTTTTTTTTTAATAGAGACAGTGTTTTGCCATGTTAGCCAGGTTGGTCTCAAACTCCTGACCGCAAATGATCCACTTGCCTTGGTCTCTCCTGAAGATTTTGACTCCAAAAATTCCTCTGAATATTCTGAGCCTACAGAATTGGCCCACTCCTCCCTGTTAAGAGCTACCACCCTCTCCCTGCTGAGAGAAAATGGAGTCCCCTTCTCCCACAAAGCAACAGCTTCCTCAGAATCTGCCCCCGCATCCCCTCCCAGCCTATACTAGGTTAGCTGCCGCATAACCCAGCTGGAGAGGTGTGGGTATGATAGGGATGGACAGTGGCTATGTGCCACAGAAGTAGCAAAACCTAGCCAGCATGTATTGGCAGAAGCCAGGGAGATCACGTGGAATTGGATTCTCACGGTGCTTGATGAAGGAGAGGGACATAAAATTGGACAGGGAAGAGTTTATTGACTTGGGAATCCCTCTTTTTTGTTCTTTGAGACAAAGTCTCGTCCTGTCACCCAGGGTGGCATGCAATGGCGTGATCTCAGCTAACTGCAACCTCTTCCTCCTGAGTTCAAACGACTCTCCTGCCTCAGCCTCCCAAGTAGTTGGGATTACAGGCAGCCACCACCACACCCCCTAATTTTTTGTATTTTTAGAAGAGATGGTTAAGCAGAACTATTCTCCAGAGTGATTTAAAAAAAAAAAAAAAAAAAAAAAGCCAGGCGTGGTGGCTCAAGCCTGTAATACCAGCACTCTGGGAGGCTGAGGCAGGTGGATCACGAGGTCAAGAGATCGAGACCATTCTGATCAACATGGTAAAACCCTGTCTCTACTAAAAATACAAAACATTAGCTGGGCATGGTGACGCGTGCCTGTAATCCCAGCTACTTGGGAGGCTGAGGCAGGAGAATTGCCTGAACCCAGGAGGCAGAGGTTGTGGTGAGCCAAGATCACGCCATTGCACTCCAGCCTGGGAAACAAGAGTGAAACTGTCTCAAAAGAAAAAAAAAAAAAAAAAAAGAGATGGGGTTTCACCATGTTGGTCAGGCTGGTCTCAAACTCCTGACCTTGTGATCCGCCTGCCTTGGCCTCCCAAAGTGCTCAGGTTACAGACGTGAGTCACCACACCCAGCAGGAATCCCTCTTTCAAAATACAAGATTTAACATCCTGTCAAGGGCAGTAGGAAATGGTACAAACTCCACCACTAGGATGGATCCTAGAAACATGGAAAAAGTGGTGATCCAAGCCAAAGAAAGTTTAAATGCTGGAATTGCTATGGCAGATCATGAGGGTAGAATCAAAAGACTCAGGGAAATGCGTGTGCCGGAATGGCTAGACTATGGGTAACCAGAAGATCTGCATGAGAAGGCCCAGAAAATACGTTTTTATCTGTTTTCTGTTGCTATCACTGCATACCACAGACTGGGTAGTGTATAAGAAGTTTACTCAGCTCGTGGTTCTGGAGGCTGGGAAGCCCAAGAGTCTGATGTCAGCAGCTGGTGAGATCCTTCTTGCTGCATCATAACATGGCAAAGAACATCACATGGTGAGAGGGTCTTGCTTGCTTTCTTTAACAGAGCCATTCCCACGATACAGCTTGCTTTTATAACAACAAAACAACAACAACAACAACAACACACACACACACACACACACAAAACAAGCAAAAAGGGCTTGTTTTTATAACAAAGCCATTCCCTGATAATGAACCTACTCCCATGATAATGATATTACTTCATTCTAGACCAGTAGAACCTGCATTACTCCATTAATTCATTCATGAGGGCAGAGCTGACATTAATCCATTTATGAGGGCAGAGGAATTAAGCTTCTAACACAAAAATTTTTAGGGGTCACATTCAAACCGTAACAACACACTGTTTATCAAGGCCATAAAGAATTTGCTGCTGGGCATGATGGCTCACACCTGTAATTCTAGCACTTTGGGAGGCTGAGGTGGGTAGATCATTTGAGGTCAGAAGTTCGAGACCAGCCTGACCAACATGGTGAAACCCTGTCTCTACAAAAAATTCAAAAATTAGGCCGGATACAGTGGCTCACACCTGTAATCCCAGCACTTTGGGAGGTCGAGGTGGGTGGATCACTTGAGGTTAGGAGTTCAAGACCTGCCTGGCCAACGTGGAGAAATGCCTTCTCTGCTAAAAAACACAAAAGTTAGCTGGGTATGGTGGTGCACTCCTGTAATCCCAGCTACTTAGAAGGCTGAGGCAGGAGAATTGCTTGAACCCAGAGGGCAGAGGTTGCAGTTAACCAAGATTATGCCACTGCACTCCAGCCTGGGCAACAGAGTGAGACTCCACCTCAAAAAAAAAACAAAAAAAAGGGCAGGGTGTGGTGGCTCATGCCTGTAATTCCAGCACTTTGGGAGGCTGAGGCAGGTGAATCATCTGAGGTCAGGAGTGAGATCAGCCTGGCCAACATGGTATATGGTGGCACATGCTTGTAATCTCAGCTACTTGAGAGGCTGAGGCAGGAGAATCGCTTGAACCTGGGAGGCGGAGAGCCGAAATTGTGCCATTGCACTCCAGCCTGGGTGACAAAGCAAGACTCCATCTCAAAAAAAAAGGGAAAATACAAAATTTAGCTCGGTGTGTGGCAGGTGCTTGTAATCCTAGCTACTTGGGAGGCTGAGGTTTGAGACTTGCTTGAACCTGTGAGGCAGAGGTTGCAGTGAGCCAAGATCGTGCCACTGCACTCCAGTCTGGGTGACAAGACTCTGACTCAAATTTTAAAAAAAAAGAATTTGCCTGTGAGAGGCTCCCCAGAATCTCTAAAAAGATAAGTGCTCTCTCTCCTCTCTAGGATAACAGAAGAGACTAGTACAGAATGTGACTTACTGATAGCAATGAGGATAACTGGACTTGAAACCAACAAGAAAGGCCAGATGGCAGTGCTAAACTTCCGGAAGCTAGGCAGTGGCAATTATCGTAATGACTGGTGAGGACTGAGTGGCAGCCAGGAGGAACCGGCCAACAGGGAGTTATGGAGATGACTAATAGAGTGAAATGTCGCCAGCTTGCACTAGCAGAAGAACTTAAGGAAAAGCAACTAGAAGGCTGAAGGCCGTCACCCAAGAAAAATTCATAATCCCTTTCCTAGTGTCCAGACGAGAGTCAGTTTTGGACTTGGAATCCCTTGACTAAAGAGGTGGCTGTATCCCTAGGAGGAAGGACATATTCTTAAGAATATTCTTTTTTTTCTTTTTTTTTTGAGAGGGAGTTTCGCTCTTGTTACCCAGGCTGGAGTGCAATGGCGCGATCTCGGCTCACCGCAACCTCCGCCTCCTGGGTTCAGGCAATTCTCCTGCCTCAGCCTCCTGAGTAGCTGGGATTACAGGCACGTGTCACCATGCCCAGCTAATGTTTTTTGTATTTTTTTAGTAGAGACAGGGTTTCACCATGTTGACCAGGATGGTCTCGATCTCTCGACCTCGTGATCCACCCGCCTCGGCCTCCCAAAGTGCTGGGATTACAGGCTTGAGCCACCGCGCCCGGCTATTCTTAAAACAAGAATATATGAAACCGATTCTCTCCGTTCCTTCTCAAAGAGAACAATGGCCATTTACTTGGGTACCTGTGCACCAGGGAAACTAAAATACCTAGACATATGAAGGTCTGTTGGATGCAGGGTCTGTTTGGCAGTGATGCTGGCGACCGGAAGCATCATCATAACCTCTCCTTGTTACGGTGCGGGAGGCACATGGGGCCAGGTAGTAAGTGAAATCCTGTCTTGAGGCTGGCTTGTGGTGCCTCCATTGGGTCCTTGGAGCCACTCAGTGGTCATTTCCCAGTCTCTGAGTGTATAATCAGGATTGGTTTATTCCTGGGGGTCAAGAAAGGAAAGTGTTGAGAGTAGGTATATAGCAGAAATTAGTTCCATCTTTAGGATATAAAGGACACGGGAATGGTGGTTTCTATCATGTATCTGTTTAATTCACCATTTTTTTTTTTTTTTTGAGATGGAGTTTCACGATTGTTGCCCAGGCCGGAGTGCAATGGTGTGATCTCGGCTCACCGCAACCTCTGCCTCCCAGGTTCAAGCGATTCTCCTGCCTCAGCCTCCCGAGTAGTTGGGATTACAGGCATGTGTCACCATGCCTTGCTAATTTTTTTATATTTTTAGTAGAGACTGGGTTTCTCCATGTTGGTCAGGCTGGTCTCTAACCCCCAACCTCAGGTGATTTGCCTGCCTCAGCTCCCACAGTGCTGGGATTACAGGCATGAGCCACTGCGCCTGGCCTAATTCACCATTCTTGACTCTACAGAAAGCAGATGAAGCCTGGAAGGTGACTGTAGACTACCATGAGTTCAACCAAGTACTATGGCCCCAGTTACAGCCGTTATGTAAGATGTATGATCTTCGCTGGAGCAGGTTACTTTGGCCTCAGGAACATATTATACACTCACTGATTTGACAAATGTGTTCTTTTCTATCCCAATCAGAAAAGAAAAAGAGTCAAAAAAAAGTTTGCATTTACATGAAATGGGCAACAATATACATGTAAGGCTTTTCTCCCGGGGCTGTCTCTCCTATTCTTTGTAAAACACAGTCTGAAGAGATTTCACTGTCTCAAGTTTGTCCAACCCACAGCTTTCAGGCTGCATGTGGCCCAGGACAGCTTTGAATGTGACCCAACACAAATTCATCAACTTTCTTAAAACATTAAGAGATTTTTTTTTTTTTTTTTTTTTTTTTTTGAGACAGAGTCTTGCTGTTACCCAGGCTGGAGTGCAGTGGTGCAATGTCAGCTCACTGCAAATTCTGCCTCTGTGGTTCAAGCGATTCTCCTGCCTCAGCCTCTGGAGTAGCTGGGATTATAGTCACCTGTCACCATGCCCATCTACTTTTTCTATTTTTAGTACAGACAGGATTTTGCCATGTTGGCCAGGCTAGTCTCAAACTCCTGAGTTGGATGAACGAGAGATGGATAATACAGTGGAGGCCTTGGTAAGACACAGGCACTTCAGAGGGCACTCTGTAAAGATTCAGGGACTGGCTGGGCGCAGTGGCTGCTGCTTGTAATCCCAGCACCTGGGGAGGTCAAGGCCAGCACGTCATGAGGTCAGGAAATCGAGACCATCCTGGACAACATGGTGAAACCCTGTCTCTACTAAAAACACAAAAATTAGCTGAGTGTGGTGGCATGTAATTGCAGCTACTTGGGAGGCTGAGGCACAAGAATCACTCGAACCAAGGAGGTGGAGGTTGCGGTGAGCCGAGATCACGCCACTGCACTCCAGCTTGGCGACAGAGTTCATCTAAAAATAAAAGGCCAGCTGCAGTGGCTCACGCCTGTAATCCCAGCACTTTGGGAGGCCAAGGTGGGCGGATCACTTGAGGTTGGGAGTTTGAGACCAGCCTGACCAACATGGAGTAACCCCATCTCTACTAAAAATACAAAAAATTAGCCAGGCGTGGTGGCCCATGCCAGTAATCCCAGCTACTCCGGAAGCTGAAGTAGGAGAATCACTTGAATCCAGGAGGCAGAAGGTTGCGGTGAGCCAAGATCACGCCACTGCACTCAAGCCTGGGCCACAAAAACAAAACTCTGTCTCAGAAAAAAAGAAAAAAACTTCAGGGAGCTTCTACATGCATAAAAGTTTTACTTTTTTGAGACAGTCTTGCTCTGTTGCCCAGGTTGGAGTCTAGTGGCGTGATCTCGCCCACTGCAATCTCTACCTCCTGGCTCCTGTCTCAGCCTCCCAAGTAGCTGGGATTACAGGCACCCATCACCATGCCCAGCTCATTTTTATATTTTTAGCAGAGACAGGGTTTTACTGTGTTGGTCAGGCTGGTCTCAAACCCCTGACCTCAGGTGACCTGCTCACCTTGGCCTCCCAAAGTGCTGGGATTTTAGGTGTGAGCCACCGCACCAAGTCCCGACATCATAAAATTTTTAGGACTCCAGTTGCCAGGGGCATGTTGGGATATCTCCTTCAAAGTAAAAGATAAATTATTGCATCTTATGCCTTTCACCACAAAAAAGAAAGCACAACCCTTGGTGGATATCTTCAGATTCTAGAGTCAGCATATCCTACACCTAAGGACACTACTCCTCTGTATGCCAGGCGTCACGGAAGGTTGGCAGCTTTGAGAAAAGTCTAAAGCAGGCCCAGAGCATGACAGAACTTTGCAGTAGATACAGGATACAGTGCAAACAGTCCCACTCCTAGGATAATACAATTCAGCATACCCTGTGGTGCTGGAGATTATCAGCGGTGAGGGAAGATGCTGTGTACAATTTGTGTGAAGCTTTGGAAGGGGCCTTGGGGCTCTGGAGCAAGACCATGCTGTCTGCAGTGAAGAATTAAACACCTGCTTGTCTTTTTTGTTTTGTTTTTCTGAGACCGAGTCTAGCTTTGTCACCAGGCTGGAGTGCAGTGGCATGATCTCTGCTCACTGCAAACTCCATTTCCCGGGTTCAAGCAATTCTCCTGCCTCAGCCTCCCGAATAGCTGGGACTACAGCTGTGCGCCACCATGCCCAGCTAATTTTTGTATTTTTAGTAAAAATCAGGTTTCACCATGCTGGCCAGGATGGTCTTGATCTCCTGACCTCATGATCCTCCTACCTCAGCCTCCCAAAGTGCTGGGATTATAGGCGTGAGCCACCATGCCCATCTAAACACTGTTCAAAAACAACTCTGGGCTGGGCGTGGTAGCTCACGCCTGTAATCCCAGCACTTTGGGAGGCTGAGGCAGGTGCATCACTTGAGATCAGGAGTTCGAGCAAGACCAGCCTGGCCAACATGGTGAAACCCTGTCTGTACTAAAAATACAAAAAATAGCTGGGCATGATAGTGCGCACTTGTAATCCCAGCTACTTGGGTGGCTGAAGCAGGAAAATCACTTGAACTCCGTGAGGTGGAAGTTGCAGTGAACTGAGATCACACCACTGCGCTGCAAGCTGGGTGGCAGAACGAGACTCTGTCTCAAAAACAAAACGAAACGCTGCAAAACAAAAACAAAAACAAAAAAAACTCTGGTATGGTACTGGGCCTTAGAGACAGAATGGTGGACCATGACCCAGTGACTATGTAGCTGGAATTTCCCATCATGCTTTGAGTCCTCTCAGAACCACTAATTCTTAGGATCAGGGGTGCAAAGCAACACTCCATCCTAATATTGATGTGATGTGGGCTGGGCGCGATGGCTCACACCTGTAATCCCGGCACTTTGGGAGGCTGAGGCAGGCCGATCACTTGAAGTCGGGAGTTTGAGACCAGCTTGGCCAACATGGTGAAACCTGGTCTCTACTAAAAATACAAAAATTAGCTGCGTGTGGTGGTGCATGCCTGTAATCCCAGCTACTTGGGAGGCTGAGGCAGGAGAATCGTTTGAACCTGGCAGGCAGAGGTTGCAGTGAGCCAATAGAATGCCACTGAACTCCAGACTGGGAGACAGAGCGAGACTCTGTATCAAAAAAAAGTATATATATTGATGTGATAAGTCTAGTATCAGTCAAGTAGGGCCAGAGGACCTGAGAAAGCTGCATGAGCAGATAGCCCGATTCCCATGGTCCCCAACACTGTAGAATCAATTACCCTCCCTCAATTCACGCCTTTGTCTTTGTGGGGAGTCTTCTATGGAGCTAAAGGAGGAGAAAAAAGCCTGTGTGTTTTCGCAGTAGGTCAGCTTACTATACAGGTGCAGGAAACGAGTGGGCAATGGACAGCATTTCTCTGAGATAGTCTTGGAAGACAATGATGAAGGGAGAACTCTGGGAGGTGTGCGTGGTGATCTACTTTGTGTAGAAAGAACAGTGACCTTAAACTACCATATACATATATAGACTAATGGCAGTGACAAATGTCCTGACTGACGGGTCAGGGGCCTGGAAGGAAAAGTAGGCTGGGCCCAGTGGCTCACTCCTGTAATCCGAGCACTTTGGGAGGCCGAGGTGGGCGGATCATGAGGCCAGGAGTTCGAGACCTGCCTGGACAGCATGGTGAAACCTTGTCTTTACTATAAATACAAAAAGCTAGCTGGGCATGGTAACGTGTGCCTGTAATCCCAGCTACTTGGGAGGCTGAGGCAGGAGAATTGTTTGAACCCGGAAGGCAGAGGTTGCAGTGAGCTGATATTGTGCCACTGTACTCCAGCCTGGGCAACTGTGCAAGACTCCATCTCAAAAAAAAAAAAAAGAAAGAAAGAAAAATATTAGAAGATTGGAGAAAAAGAGATGGAGATAGAGCCATGTGAATGGACATACGGAAGTGCGCCTGAAGTTTGAAGATCTTTGTGTCACATGTTAATGTCCACCAGAGGACATCTGCTAAGAAGGCTTTACATAGTAAAAAAGACAAAAATGACTCAGCCAGTTGACCTTAGCCAGCCTCTGTTACCTGCCACTCCAGCACTAAGGGCACATGAATGAAGCTGCCACAGCAGCAGAGACAAGGCTACCCATGGGTCAGCAATGTGGACTCCCACTCACCAAGGCTGATCTAGTTACTGCCCCAGCCAAATGTCCAGCTTTCCACTAATAAAGACCAGCTCAGAGCTCTGGATATGGTACTATTCCTTGAGGAAACCAATGGGCCAGTTGGTGGAAATTTGCCCACATCGAACCCCTTCTGTCCTGGAAAGTCCAGAGGTTCGTTCTCACGGGAATAGGCATATATTCCAGGAATAGCTTTTGCCTTTCCTGCCCACTGCACTCCAGCCTGGGTGACAGAACAAGACTCTGTCTTAAAAAAAAAAAAAAAAAAAAAAAAAAAAAAAAAAAAAAAAAAGAAATACGCCAAATAATTCTTTCTGAGAGTTGACAATAATTATAATAATAATAATAATAATAATTATTATTATTATTTTTTGAGACGGAGTTTCGCTCTTGTTACCCAGGCTGGAGTGCAATGGCACGATCTCGGCTCACCGCAACCTCCGCCTCCTGGGTTCAGGCAATTCTCCTGCCTCAGCCTCCTGAGTAGCTGAGATTACAGGCACGCACCACCATGCCCAGCTGATTTTTTGTATTTTTAGTAGAGACGGGGTTTCACCATGTTGACCAGGATGGTCTCGATCTCTCGACCTCGTGATCCACCCGCCTCGGCCTCCCAAAGTGCTGGGATTACAGGCTTGAGCCACCGCGCCCGGCAATTATAATTATTATTATTATTGAGATGGAGTTTCACTCTTGTTGCCCAGGCTGGAGTGCAATGGTGTGATCTCAGTTCACCTCCACCTCCCAGGTTCAAGTGATTCTCCTGCCTCAGCATCCCGAGTAGCTGGGATTACAAGCATGTGCCACCACTCCTGGCTAATTATATATTTTTAGTAGTGATGGGGTTTCTCCATCTCGGTCAGGCTTGTCTCAAATTTCTGACCTCAGGTGATCCTCCTGACTCAGCCTCCCGAAGTGCCGGGATTACAGGCATGAGCCACTGCGCCTGGCCAGAGAGTTGACAATTATTTAGTATTGAAGTAAGTATACAGGTACACGTAACTAGAAGTGTTACGTGAGCCCATGCCAGAGTGCAGTGGTGCAATCGTGGCTCACTGCAACCTCCATTTCCTGGGCTCAAGCGATCCACCTAAGTCTCCTGAGTAGCTGGGACTACAGGCATGTGTCACCACACCCAGCTCATTTTTGTATTTTTTGTAGAGACGGGGTTTCACCATGCAGGCTGGTCTCGAACTCCTAGGCTCAGAGATCTGCCTGCTTCGGCCTCCCAGAATGCTGGGATTACAGGTGTGAGCTACACCGGCCAGCCTAGAAGTTCTAATTGCACACGTGCAGTTTTGTTTTCTGTTAATTTCCCCACCGGGTTAATAGTTAAAATTTTTTTTTTCCTTTTCTTTTTCTTTTGAAACAATGTTAAACTTACAGAAAAATTGCAAGACAAGTGCAAAAATAATTTTTTTTTTGCCTTGAGCCATTTAAGAGTATGTTGCTAACAACATGTCTGGTGGCCCATGAGACTACTTGGCTGTGTGGATTTCTTACACACAGCGACACTCCCTTACGTAAGTGTAATACAACCATCCAAACCAGGACACTGTTAATGATGTTTTACTACAATCAAATCCATGTACTCCATTCAAGTTTCACCAATCGTCCCAATAATGTCCTTGCAAAAGAGTCCAACCCAGGATCACATGCTGCTTTTGGTTTTCATCCCCTTTTAGTTTTCTTTAGTCTGGAACAGTTTCTCAGTGTTTGCTCTACTTTCGAGACCACTTTTGAAGATAACAGGCCAGTGATTTTATAGAATGTCCCTTGATCTGGGTTTGTCTGATGTATCTTCCTGTCTAGATTCAACATAGTGAAGATATTTATATCAAATGAAAACCATAGGCCGGGAGCAGTGGCTCACGCTTGTAATCCCAGCACTTTGGGAGGCCAAGGCGGGCGGATCAATTGAGGTCAGGAGTTCGAGACCAGCCTGGCCAACATGGCGAAACCCCGTCTCTACTAAAAATACAAAAATTAGCTGGATGTGGTGGTGTGTGCCTGTATTTCCAGCAATTCAGGAGGCTGAGGCAGGAGAATTGCTTGATCCCAGGAGGCAGAGGTTGCAGTGAGCAGAGATTGTGCCACTGTACTGCAGCCTGAGTGACAGAGCCAGACTCTGTCTCAAAAAAAAAAAAAAAAAAAGAATGTGCACTATAAATTGTGACCCTGGTGAAATCAGTCACATGTCTTCATATAGGCATGAGGACCAAATTAACTATATTCTGAACTTAGTTGGGGTTCTAAATGGACCTGCTGGCTATGCATGGTGGCTCACACCTGTAGTCCCAGCACTTTGGAAGACTGAGGTGGGCAGATCACTTGAGCCCAGGAGTTCAAGGCCAGCCTGGGCGACATGGCAAAACCTTGCCTCTACAAAAAATACAAAAAAATTAGCCGAGTGTGGTGGCACATTCCCATAGTCCCAGCTACTAAGGAGGCTGAGGTAGGAGGATTGCTTGAGCCAGGGAGGGTGAAGCTTCGGTGAAGCTGATTGGGCCATTGTACTCCAGGCCGGGTGACAGAGTAAGACCCTGCCTCAAAAATATTATAAATAAATGAATAGATGAAAGTACCATCTATGTTTCAGTATTTAATCTACTTGGAACTTATTTTTGTACGATATAAAATGGAGGGCCAATTATTTTCCTGATAGGTAGTAGCATCGTCATTTATTATATAATCCATCCATTTCCCACTGATTTAAAATTGCACTGTTCACATTTTTTTTTCTTTCATTATCATGAATGGGATTAGTGCTTTTATAACTGTTCACATTTTATGTTCTTATAAACAGATATCTACTCCTGGATTCTCTCTCTCTCTCTTTTTTTTTTTTGAGGCGGAGTCTCACTCTGTCACCCAGGCTGGAGTACAGTGACACAATTTCGGCTCACTGCAAATTCTGCCTCCCGGGTTCAAGCGATTCTCCTGCCTCAGCCTTCTGAGTAGCTGGGACTACAGGTGCTCGCCACCATGCCCTGCTCAATTTTTGTGTTTTTAGTAGAGACGGGGTTTCACCGTGCTAGCCAGAATGGTCTCGATCTCCTGACCTCGTGATCTGCCCATCTCAGCCTCCCAAAGTGCTGGGATTACAGGCGTGAGCCACCGAACCCGGCCTGGATTCTCTTTTCTCTTCCACTGGTTAATTTGTCTATGCCCAGGCCAATATTGTCTTGATGCTATTGTGGTATCTTTATAGTGGCTTCTGAGATCTAGTAAGCCACCATCCAGTACACCCTGAGCATACCTCTTCCTACATGTATTCGCTATTTACAAGTACTTTATTCTTTCCAAACAAATTGTGAGATAATTTAATCCAATTAAAAAGAAACCTGTGGAATAAAAAAAAAAAAAAAAAAAATAGCCGGGCGCGGTGGCTCACGCCTGTAATCCCAGCACTTTGGGAGGCCGAGGCGGGTGGATCACGAGGTCAAGAGATCGAGACCATCCTGGTCAACATGGTGAAACCCTGTCTCTACTAAAAAAAAAAAAAAAAGAAAGAAACCTGTGGGATACGATGACAGTTGCATAGTTCAACAGACTGAATCATGAAGAGATCTATACCATCTGTCTGATGTATCTGTGGTGGTTGGGGAAGAAACACGTGTTGGGATTATATTGGAATTTTTTTCTTTTCTTTTTTTTTTCCTTTGCCCCAGCTGCTGGGATATAATAGGAATTTTATCAATTGTATGTAAATTTGTAGAGTTGTACTTTTTGTGATAGTGTCTTGATATTCACGAAAGGAACAATGAAGGTCATACCATGCTTGCTCGTTATTCAGGTCTTGATTCATTTATTTCCCCAACATATATATTTGAGCACCTACTATAGGCTAGGCACTATTCTAGATGCTGGGGGTTCAACTGGGAACAAAACTAAGTTCCTGCTTTTTTGAAAAAGCCCAAACTTTAGTAGGGGCAGACAGGTAATAAACAAATATAAACACACACACAGATATATATGTAAATAAATATGTAATACGTCAGATGATATTAAATACTATGGCAAAAACTAAATCCAGTTAAAGGTGATGTAGTGTGCTGGGAGGAGGGCTGTTTTTTTTATTTAGTGCAAAAGCTGCTGTGGTGATATTTGAGCACAGATATGAAGGACATGAAGGATTCATCCGTGCGTTCCAGGTGGAGGAGACAGAAAACGCAGAGGTGGGAGTGTGCTTGGTGTGTTGTGCCGGCAGAGGACTAGCAGGCAGCCCAGCGTGGCTACAGCAGGGTGAGAATCGGGGAGAGGGGCAGGGGGTGGAGACAGAAAGGTAGCTGGGAGGCGCTGTACCGGGTAGAGCCATGGAGACCACTGTGAGTACTGTGGCTGAATATCAGGGAGAAGGGACATTATTCTGAATCTGGAGCAGAGGAGTGACGTGGTCTGATGAAGTTCTTAATGAATCATTCCGACGGACAGGAGTGGAAGCGAGGGAGGGCCAGGTAGGACTCTGGCTTTGTCTTGCCTGAGATGAGGGTGGCTGGGAGGAGGGTGGGGGCTTGGGGGTGAGAGATGGGGGATTCTGATCTGCCTGGCTCACGTGCCACCACAGGCCACCAGAGGGTGCTACACATACGTCCTTGGTGAGGCTGAGCCAGTCCTTCCCTCACCCTCCCCAAATGACAGGTTGTGATCCCGCCTTCTACAATAACCACTCCACCCGTTTTGCTACTAGAATTTAGATTCTGTTCTAGACTATGACGTGCCCAGCCTCCAAAGATGAACCACGGTAGTGCAGGCACCATCTGAGTCTCCGCGGTGGCGGTCATCTATCTCACGTCAGTCTTCCTTTGTTTCCAGGACCCTCCTATCTCTCCATCAACCTCTCCTGCACACTGACCTGCATCATCTAGTGCGTTAATGTGGTCTGGGAAAACAGGTTTGCTGCATGTGACTGGGAGTTCCTTTCTTTGCCATTATTTCTAATGGGAACACTACCTTTTAAAACCTATAGTGCTGAATGAGAAGAATGTTTTTAGACTGGGTGAGGTGGCTCATGCCTGCAATTCCAGCAATTTGGGAGGCTGAGGAGGGTGGATTGCTTGAGCCCGGGAGTTTGAGACCAGTCTAGGAAACATAGCAAGACCTCATCTCTATAAAAAGAATATAAAAATTAGATACATTTTTAACTGGATTTATATAAAAAGAATATTTAAAAAATACAAAAATTAGCCGGCGTGGTGGTATGCACCTGTAGTTCCAGCTATTCGGGAAGCTGAAGTGGAGGGTCACTTGAGCCCGGGAGGTTCAGGTTGCAGTGAGCCAAGATTGCACCACTGCACTTCAGCCTAAGTAACAGAGCAAGACCCTGTCTCAAAAAAGAAAAAAAAGATACCCACAGGTGGTTGATGTCTGCCGTCTTGGAAAGGGCGGGTTTGCAGTGTGTGCAAGAATGTCTTATCATCTCTCCAGTATTCTTGCTTCTCTGTCTTTCATTATAGAACTTCTCTTCCAAGTTTAGCAATGCACATGAATATCCAGCTTGAGGCACCATTTCCCAACGCCGCTCAGTTAGGTGTGGCCGTATGTGTTTGTTTTCTAGTGCAGTGTGACAAGCGACCACAGACATAGCAGCTGAAAACAACACCCACTTATTATCTCAGAGCTTAGTAGGTCACAAGTCTGGGCTTGGCCGGGTTCTCTGCTCGGGGTCCCACAAGGCTGAAAGCAAGATGTCCAAGGGCTGGGCTCTTGTCTGGAGGCTCTGGGGAAGAACCTACTTCTAGACTCATTTGGATTGGCAGAATCCAGTTCCTTGTGGATGTAGATCTGAGGTCCTGGTTCCTACCTGGCTGTGAGCAAAGGGAGCTACTCTCTGTTCCCAGAGGCCGCTGAGATACTTCATGGGGTCCCTACACCTTTTTTTTTTGAGACGGAATCTCACTCTGTTGCCCAGGCTAGAGTGCAGTGATGCTATCTAGGTTCACTGCACCCTCTGCCTCCTGGGTTCAAGCTATTCTCCTGTCTCAGCCTCCCAGGTAGCTGGGATTACAGGTGTGCACCACTGCGGCCAGCTAATTTTTGTATTTCCAGTAGAGATGAGGTTTCATCGTGTTGGCCAGGCTGGTCTTGAACTCCAGACTTCAGGTGATCTGCTCCCCTTGGGATGATAGGCATGAACCATTGCACCCGGCTGGTCCCGTATGTCTTCTTAGCAGCCTTGGTACAGTCTTTCTCATGCTTGGAATCTCTCTCTGATGGTTAGTTTTAGGTGTCAACCTGACTGGATTAAGGAAAACCTAGAAGCCTACTAAAGCATTATTTTGAGTATCTCTGGGAAGATGTTTCCAGAGGAGATTAGTGTGTGAGTCTCAGTGGACTGGGTGGGGGAGATCTGCCTGCAATGTGGGTAGGCACCATTCAATCTGTTGAGGGCCTGGAGAGAACAAAAACCAGGGGGAAATGTATGTGCTGATCTACCTGCTGGAGCTGGGATACACTCTTCCTCTCCTGTCCTGGGCCACTAACTCCAGACTTCTCAGCCTTTGGATTCCAGGACTTACATCGGTGGCTCCCCTCCCTGAGATCTCAGGCCTTTGGGCTTGACCTGAGAGTTACACCCTTGGCCTCCCTGGCTCTGAGGCCTTCAGACTTGGATTGAGCCACGCTACCAGCATCCCAGGGGCTCCAGCTTGCATATGGCTCATTGCGGGACTTAATGGCTGCAATAATCACATGAGCCAATTCCTTTAATAAATCTCCTCTCAGCCGGGTGCACTGGCTCACATTTTTTTGTTTCCCAGTGCATGTAAAAGTGATGGTTACACTATACTGCAGTAGTCTATTACGTGTGCAGTAGTACTCATTATGTCTAAAAACACAAGGTACACACCTTCATTAAAAATACTTTTAATCCCCAGGCCGGGCGCGGTGGCTCAAGCCTGTAATCCCAGCACTTTGGGAGGCCGAGGCGGGTGGATCACGAGGTCGAGAGATCGAGGCCATCCTGGTCAACATGGTGAAACCCCGTCTCTACTAAAAATACAAAAAACTAGCTGGGCGTGGTGGTGCGTGCCTGTAATCCCAGCTACTCAGGAGGCTGAGGCAGGAGAATTGCCTGAACCCAGGAGGCGGAGGTTGCGGTGAGCCGAGATCGCGCCATTGCACTCCAGCCTGGGTAACAAGAGCGAAACTCCGTCTCAAAAAAAACAAAAAAAAACAAAAAAAAACTTTTAATCCCCAAGTAGCTGGGATTACAGGTGTGCACCACTGCGGCTAGATCGTAGGCGTGCACCATCGTGGAGGCACGCGCCACCTTTTAAATAGCCAACCACGCCTGGCTATTTAAAAATACTTTTAATGAAGTATTTTTAAGTACTGGGTGTGGTGGCTCATGCCTGTAATTTTGACACTTTGGGAGGAAGACGCAAGAGAATCAGTTGAGCCCAGGAGTTCAAGACCAGCCTGGGCAACCTAGTTAGATCCTGTCTCTTTTAAAAATAATTATCTATGTATGTATGTATGTATGTATGTATCTATCTATCTATCTATCCATCCATCCATCCATCCATCCTTCCTGTTGGTTCTGCCTCTCTGGAGAATCCTAATACACTCCCTTTCTTCCTCTTCTGCCCAGCAGCCAGAAACACTATGATTTTCAAGGGCCTGTGATGAGATTACACCAGCGTGAATAATCCTTTTGCTTTATAACAGAACATAATCATAGGAGTGAGATCTTGTCGATTTCTACCTACCCTCAAAGAGGAAGAAAGGGCAAGGATCATAGGCAGAATTCTGCCTACTATGCCACGTGATTAAATTCTAGCCAAAAAGTTAATGGCAACTCTGTTCTTCCAGTTGCTCAGGTCAAAATGCTGGTGTCCTCCTTGGCCTCTTACTTCTCACACGTCACTGGGCAGTAAGCAAGTTCTGTTAGCATTCAAGCACTTCCCATGCCCTTCTAGTTTGTGATGCTGGGCAGGTCACCATAAGCCCTCCTGTGGATTAGTGTAACTTCCTAGCTGGCATTGTTTTTTTTTTTTCAGACGGAGTTTTGCTCTGTCGCCCAGGCTGGAGTGCAGTGGCGTGATCTCAGCTCACCGCAACCTCCGCCTCCCGGGTTCATGATTCTCTTGCCTCAGCCTCCCGAGTAGCTGGGATTACAGGCATGCACCACCACGCCCGGCTAATTTTGTATTTTTAGTAGGGATGGGGTTTCTCCATGTTGGTCAGGCTAGTCTCGAACTCCTGACTTCAGGTGATCTGCCTGCTTCTGCCTCCCAAAGTGCTGGGATTACAGTCGTGAGCCACCGCACCCGGGACGTTCTGTTTTTAATATAACAACCAGAGTGATCCTGATACAGCATATGCCAAACTATGTCCCTTAGCACTATTCAGTGGGTCTCTATCTCATAATAAAGACCAGAATCCTTAATATGGACCACATGATTCTACTTTGGTCTCCGTATTAGGTTTGTGACCTCAAAATCCTATCACTCTTCCGACCGGGTGTGGTGGTTCATACCTACAGTCTCAGCACTTTGGGAGGCCAAGGTGGGCGGATCACTTGAGGTCAGGAGTTCGAGACCAGCCTGTCCATCATGGCAAAACCCCGCCTCTACTAAAAATACAAAAATTAGCTGGCGTGGTGGCACACATCTGTAATCTCAGCAATGTGGGAGGCCGAGATGGGCAGATCACTTGAAGTCGGGAGTCCAAGACGAGCCTGGCCAACATAGTGAAACCCCCGTCTTCGCCAAAAATACAAAAACTAATTGGGCATGGTGGTGTGTGTTCCTCAGGAGGCCGAGGCACGAGAATCGCTTGAACCTGGGAGGCGGAGGTTGCAGTAAGCTGAGATTGAGCCACTGCACTCTAGCCTGGGTAACAGAGTGAGACTCAATCTCAAAAAAAAAAAAAAAATCCTATTACTCTTTGCCTCCTTCCCTTCGCTGTAGCCTGTAGCCTCACAGGACTCCTTGCTGTTCCTTAAACATGTCAAAAAGTGCTTTAGGGCTTTGCTACTTGCTCTTCTCTTTGCCTAAAATGTTCTTCCCAAGATATCTTCATGGCTAGCCCTCATTTTCTTCATGTCTTAATTCAAAAGTCACCTTTCAGGCAGGCAAGGTGGAGCATGCCTGTAATCCCAGTGCTTTGGGAGGTTGAGGTGGGAAGACTGCTTGAGGCCAAGTGTTCGAGACCAGCCTAGGGAACATAGTGAGACCTTTTTTGCCTCTACAAAAAAAAAAAAAAAAAAAAAAAAAAAAAAAAATGCTAGCTTGGTGACACATTCCTGTAGTCTCAGATACTTGGGAGGCTGAGACAAAGGATAGCTTGAGCTCAGGAGTTTGAGGTTGCAGTGAGCTATGATCATGCCACTGCACTCCAGCTTAGGTGACAGAGTGAGATCCTATCTCTAAAAAAAGTAAAAATAGGCTGGGTGGGGTGGCTTACGCCTGCAATCCCAGCACTTGGGGAAGCCAATGTGGGCAGATCACAAGGTCAGGAGTTCGAGACCAGCCTGGCCAGTATGGCGAAACCCTGAGTCTACTAAATATACAAAAAATATATATATAGCAGGATGTTGTGGTGCATGCCTGTGATCCTAGCTTCTTGGGGGGCTTAGATAGGAGAGTCCACTGAACCTGGGAGGCAGAGGTTACAATGAGCTGAGATCACGACACTGCACTGTAGCCTGGACAACAGAGCAAAACTCAGTCTCAGGAAAAATAAAAATAAAAACTAAACAAAATTCAGGCCAGGAGTAGTGGTTCATGCCAGTAATCCCAGTGAGGCCAAGGTGGGCAAATCACTTGAGCCCAAGGAGTTAGAGACCAGCCTGGGCAACTGGGCAACACGGGGAAATCCTCATCTCTGAAGAAACCACAGTGTTGCCGGGCGCGGTGGCTCACGCCTGTCATCCCAGCACTTTGGGAGGCCGAGGCGGGTGGATCACGAGGTCAAGAGATCGAGACCATCCTGGTCAACATGGTGAAACCCCGTCTCTACTAAAAATACAAAAAATTAGCTGGGCATGGTGGCATGTGCCTGTAATCCCAGCTACTCGGGAGGTTGAGGCAGGAACATCGCCTGAACCCAGGAGGCGGAGGTTGCGGTGAGCCGAGATCGCGCCATTGCACTCCAGCCTAGGTAACAAGAGCGAAACTCCGTCTCAAAAAAAAAAAAAAAAAAAAAAAAAAAAAAAAAGAAACCACAGTGTTGCGGCATGTGCCTGTAATTACAGCTACTTGGGAGGCTGAGGTGGGGAAGTTGAGGATGTGTGAGCTGTGATGGCACCACTGTATTCCAGCCTGGGCGACAGCGTGAGACCCTGTCTCCAAAACAACACAAATTTACCTTTCTAGTGAGGCTTCTCGTGGCTAAACCACTTCATACTCTCCTTGAGTTCTGTGCACCTTAGTACTTTTCACTGCGCGACATACGAAAGGTTTCTTTTTTTTCTTTTTGAGTTGGAGCCTCGCTCTGTCACCCAGGCTGGAGTGCCGTGGTGGGATCCTGGCTCACTGCAACCTATGCCTCCCTGGTTCAAGTGATTCTCCTGCCTCAGCCTCCTGGGTAGCTGGGATTACAGGCACGCAGTGACATACTCAGCTAATTTTTGTATTTTTAGTAGAGACAGTGTACTGAGTTCAGCTCGGCTGTAGAGACCCCCACCCAGGCGGCGCTGAGGGCATTAAGAAGCAGACACCCAGATACAACAGTAAAGTGGGACTAGCCGGGGGCCAGCAGCCTTCCGAGCCGAGAGCTGCGGGGGGCTGCCGGCATTCCTGGCTGAAGACCTCCAGCAGATGCTGACCCACGTATTCCCTCTGAACAGGTGATGATTATTAACAAACAGATGTTCTGTGTTTTATCATAGAACCAGGAGAAACTAGGTAGGCAGCTGGTGCCTACTTACCATGGATCAAGGACAAACCAGAAAGTATTCACGAGGGAGCCATGGGGGCAGGTCACATATCCCGAGCTGAAAGAAATTGTTTTAACCGGTGTATGATATACATATACTGGTTTGCTACTTTAGAATGCCCCAAGCAGTTTTCCACTGGTGGCTGGGGTAGGGGACTGGCTGGGTTTTCCTTGACATTGTTCTTAGCAAACAATATAGTCCGTCATACACTCAGCATTTCTCAACAGTAGGGTTTCACCATGTTGGCCAGGCTGGTCCTGAATTCCTGACCTCAAATGATCCACCTGCTTCAACATCCTGAAGTGCTAGGATTACAAGCGTGCGCCACTGTGCCTGGCCCACACTACAGGTTTTAATTTTTCATCTTGTTTCTCTCTCCCACCAAAATGTAATCCATTAGCACAGAGATTGTGTCCCCTTCCCCCCTCCTCTTCTTTTGTATCAAGTTGGCATATGGTAAGCACTCACTAATGTTTGTCGCGTTAATAATACTGTGAGAGGAGACGATGAGAGGGAAGCATTCTTTTCGGCCGGACGAAGCGGCTCAGGCCTGTAATCCCTGCACTTTTGGAGGCTGAGGTGGGATGGATCACCTGAGGTCAGGAGTTGGAGACCAGCCTGGCTAACGTGATGAAACGTGATTTTTTTTTTCTACAAAAAAAAAAAAAAAAAAAATTAGCCAGGTGTGGTGGCATGCGCTTATAGTCCCAGGTACTCAGGAGGCTAAAGCTGGTGAATTGCTTGAACCCAGGAGGCAGAGGTTGCAGTGAGGCAAGATCATGCCACTGCCTTCCAGCCTGGCAATGGAGCAAGACTCCATCTCAAACAAAACAAAACAAAACAACAAAACAAAACAAAACTTTTTTTAAAAAAATAGGAGATGGGCCGGGCGCGGTGGCTCAAGCCTGTAATCCCAGCACTTTGGGAGGCCGAGGCGGGCGGATCACGAGGTCGAGAGATCGAGACCAATCCTGGTCAACATGGTGAAACCCCGTCTCTACTAAAAATACAAAAAAATTAGCTGGGCATGGTGGCTCGTGCCTGTAATCCCAGCTACTCAGGAGGCTGAGGCAGGAGAATTGCCTGAACCCAGGAGGCGGAGGTTGCGGTGAGCCGAGATCGTGCCATTGCACTCCAGCCTGGGTAACAAGAGCGAAACTCCGTCTCAAAAAAAAAAAAAAAAAGGAGATGGGATATTCCAGGCTGGGGTGTAGTGCTGCTATTACAGCCCACTGCAGCCTTGGACTTCTTGGGCTCAGGCCATCCTCTCACCTCAGCCTCCCGAGTGCTGAGACTAGAGGTGCGTACCACATTACCCAGCGAATATTTTTATTTTTAGTAGAAACAAGGTCTTGCTATGTTGCCAAGGCTGGTCTCAAGGGGTCCTCCTGTCTCAGCCTCCCAACGAGCAGGGATTATAGGCGTGGGCCACCAGGCCTGGCTGGGAGTTGGAGCATTCTAAGATCTTTCTACTGTTTGGGAGGGAGGTGGTGATTAACTTTAGAGCTGCCAAGCTAAATGGGCATGCCACGCTTTTAAGGGATGCCACTGAGAGAACCGAAATGGAACTAGGACTTCAGTGTGGATGGGAAGAGAAGGGGAAAAAGAAAATGTCGGCCGGGCGCGGTGGCTCAAGCCTGTAATCCCAGCACTTTGGGAGGCCGAGGCGGGTGGATCACAAGGTCAAGAGATCGAGACCATCCTGGTCAACATGGTGAAACCCCGTCTCTACTAAAAATACAAAAAATTAGCTGGGCATGGTAGTGCGTGCCTGTAATCCCAGCTACTCAGGAGGCTGAGGCAGGAGAATTGCCTGAACCCAGGAGGCGGAGGTTGCGGTGAGCCGAGATCGCGCCATTGCACTCCAGCCTGGGTAACAAGAGCGAAACTCCGTCTCAAAAAAAAAAAAAAGAAAATGTCATTAAGCCAACGGGAGGCGGGAATGAAGAAAAAGCAGCCAAGATACAATCAAAAGAAAGCACAAAGCTTCCTGATTCTTGTAGCATGGCGGATGCCTAAAATCCCTTCACAGTCCTTCACAAACCATGCAGGTCGACAGTGAAAGCAAATTAAGTCACCCTGTCCCTCACAGCCTCACTAGGAGACAGGGCATACCTCAAACTTCAATTTACATGTAAATGGGGAGATAAATATCTGAAACCAGCAGAGCTAGGTCTAGAGCTGACGTCTGAGCGGGGAGTCAGGAGGGTTGTGTGGAAGATGGCAGAGTGCAGCCGGGTCCTGGAGGTGAGGGCACACAGAGGGCATCTGCTAGAGTTAGCCCCAGAAGGAGAGGGTAACTGTCCTGAGACCTGGTGGGTCAGAGCACTGTCTACTGAGTAATTAAAAGGAACATTCACGAAATGGCAATCCCAGAAACAACATTCTCTGATCACAATGCAATACAATTACACATTAACAAAATTAAAAGCAAAAGGGTTTTTGAACTAGAATTTTTTTTTTTTTTTTTTTTTTTTTGAGATGGAGTCTTGCTCTGTCACCCCGGCTGGATTGTAGTGGTGCTATCTTAGCTCACTGCAACCTCCGCCTCCTGGGTTAAAGCAATTCTAGTGCTTCAGCCTCCCGAGTAACTGAGATGACAGGTGCCCGCCACCACGTTCAGCTAATTTTAGTAGACATGAGATTTTACCATGTTGACCAGGCTAATTTTTGTATTTTTAGTAGAGATGAGGTTTTACCATGTTGGCCAGGCTGATCTTGAACTCCTGACCTCAAGTGATTCACCTGCCTTCGCCTTCCAAAGTGCTGGAGTTACAGGCATGAGCAACCGCACCCAGCCTAGAAATTTTAAAGAATTCGATTAAGCAACTCTTGCATCAACAGGGTAATACAAACCCAAATTGCAGAATTTCATAAAATAGCAATAATGAAAACATAGCTTATCCGAATCTATGAGGTAATGCAAAAGCAGTTGCCAGGAGAAAATGTATTACATCAAATACTCATATCAGTAAAAGTAAACATCAACCAAAAAGGAAAAATCCAAAGTAAACCAAGAGAAAGTAGAAGGTTGGACTGAATATAGACATAAATAGAAATGAATGAATTAGGCCCGGGGGCAGTGGCTCATGCCTATGATTCCAGCACTTTGGGAGGCTGAGGCGGGTGGATCACTTCGAGCTCAGGAGTTCAAGACCACCCTGAGCAACATGGTGAAACCCTGTCTCCACTAAAAATACAAAAATTAGCCGGGTGCATAGTGGCACATGCCTATAATCCCAGCTACTCTGGAGGCTGAGGCATGAGAATCATTTGAACCCGGGAGGCAGAGGTTGCAGTGAGCTGAGATTGCATTACTGCTGGAGCCTAAGCAACAGAGTGAGAGTCTGTCTCAAAAGAAAAAGAAAAAGAAAAGAGGCCGGGCGCGGTGGCTCAAGCCTGTAATCCCAGCACTTTGGGAGGCCGAGGCGGGTGGATCACGAGGTCGAGAGATCGAGACCATCCTGGTCAACATGGTGAAACCCCGTCTCTACTAAAAATACAAAAAAATTAGCTGGGCATGGTGGCTCGTGCCTGTAATCCCAGCTACTCAGGAGGCTGAGGCAGGAGAATTGCCTGAACCCGGGAGGCGGAGGTTGCGGTGAGCCGAGATCGCGCCATTGCACTCCAGCCTGGGTAACAAGAGCGAAACTCCGTCTCAAAAAAAAAAAGAAAAAGAAAAGAAAGACAAAGAAAAAAAATGAGCTAGGAAACAGAAAAGAACGGTGTTTGGAGTTGGAGATGGCATGGACACTGGTAGAGCTATTCTGGCTGTGGTGAGGAGGTGAGGTGACCCCTGCCTGGTCCGGGTACTCCCAGCTCTCCCGGAACCCTTCTTGGCTCCAGCCTTTGAAACATATCTACCCGCCCCAACCGTAGTTTCCTGCGTTTTCCTTGTCCTCTGCCCCCCTCTGCACCACTGAAGGCAGAAGCATGGGGTGCTCCCCTGTGCCAGCCGTCCACGGTCAGCACCAATGGGCAGAAAGCAGTGAGGCCTCGGATTGCCCTCTGCTGTTTCTCTATCCCACGTCCCTGTCTCTCTCCTTAAGAAGACTGGATGCCTGTGCTAATGCAGAGATTGAGAGACCACAACGTAAACCCTTGCTTGAAGGAATCTGATGCTGCTGCCAGAGGAATGGATGCAAATGACGGTGACAGGGAAACATGTTCCATTTATGGGTTTATTTATTGGTGGTCTTGCTGTGGTGTCCAGGCTGGCCTCAAACTGCTAGACTCAAGGGATCCCACAGCCTCAGCCTCCCAAGTAACTGTAGTTATGGGCCACCACTCTGGGCTCTACTTCCTAGCGGGTGAAAACTACCCGGAAGTCTGGAATTCTAGCATGATCTAGAGAAGACAGGATGGAGTGAAGCCATCTGTATCCACAGCGATGAAATCTTGGGGCAATGGGGGAAAAACCCTATTGAATGTGTGCATTAAAATTGTTTGTATACATTGATGCCCACATCAACATGGAGAAATATCATAATCATCACGCTGAGTGAGAGAAACCAGACTCAAAGGGTTACGTGCTGTATGATTCCATTTATGTGACATCTGGAAAAGGCAAACCTGAAGGTTACCAGCTGCTGAAACTGGGGATCAAGAGTGCTGGAAAAGAGGCGTGAGTTATAATTGAACCTTGACGTGGTAGCGCTTATACTATTGTGTATACATGTCAAAAGTCATCATATTGCACAGTCAAAATGGGTAGATTTTATTGTATGGAAATTAGGCCTAAATAAAGTTGGTATTATTGTTGTTGTTGTTGAGAAAGGGTCTCGCTCTGTCACCCAGGCTGGAGTGCAGTGGTGTGATCTCAGCTCACTGCAACCTCTGCTCACCTGGTCTTAAGCGATTCTTGTGCCTCAGCTTCCCCAGGAGCTGGGACTGCAGGTGCCCGCCACCATGTCCAGCTAATTTTTGTATTTTTAGTAGAGATGGGGTTTCACCACATTGCTAAGTTGGTCTTGAACTCCTGACCTCAGGTGATCCACCTGCCTCTGCCTCCCAAAGTGCTGACATTACAGGCATGAGCCACTGTGTTGTTTGACCATAAAGTTGATTTTAAAACTAAAAAAAAAAAAAATAGTATAACTTTGATGCAAATAATTTATTTTTCTTTCTTTCTTTCTTTCTTTTTTCCGAGATGGAGTTTTGCTCTTGTTGCCCAGGCTGGAGTGCAATGGCGGAATTTCGGCTCACTGCAACCTCCACCTCCCAAGTTCAAGAAATTCTCTTGCCTCAGCCCCCCAAGTAGCTGGAATTACAGATGCCTGCCAGCATGCCCAGCTAATTTTTGTAATTTTAGTAGAGACAGGGTTTCGCCGTGATGACCGGGCTGGTCTCGAACTGCTGACATCAGGTGATCTACCCGCCTCAGCTTCCCAAAGTGCTGGAATTACAGGCATGAGCCACTAATAATAAAGGCCAAGAATAATGTTTTAATGTCAACTGGCAATGAATCCTAAACTCAGCTCAGAACTTCTTAAGTCATATGACCTTGATTATTACATATGATTCTATTTGAAGAAAAAATGGATTGTTTCAAAGAAAAGTAAGAAAGACAATTTTAAAAAACATAAATTAACTGAACTGCTGTTTCTTAGGGAAAACAAACCCGTCAAGTAGTCGAACTGCTAGCTAACCTAATCAAGAACAAAAGGGTATGTTCCCAACACAGAGAGATGGTAAGCATTTGAGGTGACTAATGGATATCACAGTCACCCAGATTTGAACATTGCATATTGTATGCTTGTATGAAACTATCACATGTACACCATAAATATGTAAAACTATTACGTATTCATAAAATTCTTTTTAAAAAGAACAAAAGGAAGAAGGCATCAGTATGCAGGATAAGTAATGACAAGGAGGACAACCACTGACATAGAATTTACAAATCCTAAGACACTACTTTTCTCAAGTCAGACTAACTCGTTTGAAAACCTTCATTAAATAAATAATTTTCTACAAAAATATTATTTACCCAAATTGACCCTGGCAAACACAGCAAGTTTAAAGAAATTAACGAACTGCTCTTTAACAAGTCATGAGGCCCAGATGGATTCACAGGAGCATTTACCAAACCTTCAAAGCTATTTAAAATGTTCCAGAGCCTAAAAAAAGAAAACTTCCACTTATTTTTAAACAACCACATGCATTTTAAAGAAACTAAGAGGAAAAAGTAGTCTTTAGTGTGTATTCACATATTTATAAATTTGTCCTTACTTCACTCACTTTGTTTAAATAAGGTTAGGCACACATTAACCATTTCTGATGCTCGTCAGTCTTTTCTGAAGATTCGTTTCCATCTGGCTCTGGCAAAGGGGTGCAAAGGAGAGATGGAGTAGAACCCATAACTGGAAGACAAAGCTTTTCCAGACAACCGTGGCAGCATTTTCATGGCCAGAGAGGTTGAGGTCATCTCCAGTTGCAAGGGAGGTAGGGAATTGTATGTAACGTTTTAGCTGGACACATTGTGATATGGTATGACTGTGTCCCCACCCAAATCTCATCTTGAATTGTACTCCCATAATTCCCACATGTTGTGGGAGGAACCCAGTGGAGGATAATTGAATAAAGGGGGCGATTTCCCCCATACTGTTCTTGTGGTAGTGAACGAGTCTCACGAGATCTGATGGGTTGATAAGGGGAAACCTGTTTCGCTTGGCTCTCATTCTCATCTCTTGTCTGCTGCCATGTGAGATGTGCCTTTCACCTTCTACCGTGATTGTGAGGCTTCCCCAGACACGTAGCACTGTAAGTCCAACAAACCTCTTTCTTTTGTAAATTGCCCAGTCTTAGGTATGTCTTTATCAAAAGCAGCATGAAAAACAGGCTCATACACATTGTGTCCTCCATCAAATTCAGGGTTCTACTAGCCAAGAAGAAAAGGAGACCAGTGATTGGGTAGAAAGAGAGCAGTGACTGCCATAACCCACCCTTGGCTATCCATCCTCATATGCACAGAATATACTCCCTTTCCCATTTTTTTTTTTTTTTGGGAGATGGAGCCTCACTCTGTCACCCAGGCTGGAGTGCAATGGCATGATCTCGGCTCACTGCAACCTCCACCTCCTGGGTTCAAGCGATTCTCCTCTCTCAGCCTCCTGGATAGTTGGGATTACAGGCACGTGCCACCATGGCTGGCTAATTTTTTTGGTATTTTTAGTAGAAATGGGGTTTCACCATGTTGGTCAGGCTGGTCTCAAACTACCGACCTCATGATCCACCTGCCTTGGCCTCCCAAAGTGCTGGGATTACAGGTGTGAGCCATCACGCCTGGCCATATATACTCTCCTTCTCAGGGAGACAGTGCCAAAGTCTCACCCAGAGCCTGTGTCCATCTCAAAACCCAGAATCTCTACCTAATATACAGCTTTCTCCATTTAGTCCTGATGTGAATCTTTAGAGTCCGGTAAAACCGTGAACTAAAAGGCAAGTTATCTTCCCCAAGCATGTCTCATATACGATAATGCAGAAGGAACATAACAATAACATCCATGTAGGACATAGGAAAGAATGTGAATAAAGGAGAGAATCTCTCCGTTCTAAGCATGCCAAAGGTGTTGCAAATATCACATCTACAGCAAATGCAGATCCTGCTAGGCAGGAGTGGCCAGGACTCCCTTCCAGGGAGAGAGTAATTTCCTTGTTCAGCCAACCCACTCTCTAGGAGGAATTCCCTTCTTTTTTGTACTCTGTGGTCCAAGTTCCATATTCTTTTGAAACAGCTTCTTGTTCATTGTTCCTTTTAACCATATCTGAAGGGACCTTTGGGGAGAATATTTAATTGTGTGAGTTCAGGAGCCTGGCACTGAAAAATTATATGCTTTTGCTCGCCTGGTTTTTAAATTTTCATTTTTGGTGGTGTGATTCCTTAAAAATTATCGTAGGCTCTCAGTGTATTTGCCTCTGGTTAAACTTATGTTTGAGCCGAAGCTCCTATATAGCTATAGTCTTTTAGGCCTGAAAATCTTCCTTTGTTAGCTACTGGCCTTTGTGCTCTGCCTGTCCCTCTAGCCTTTACCTTAATGGTTATTGACTTGAGATAATTTGAAGCAAAAGATCCTAGTGGGAAGAAACTGCTCTGTGGACTCCACTTCCTCTGCTGAGTGATGAGTTCTTAGAGGGAGGTGCTTAGGAAGGCCCGATACACCAACCAGTCTTACCTTCTTCCACCACTTTGCTTGGCAGCCACCACTCCAATATGGAGAACAGAACAACTATTATTATTATTATTTTTGAGACGAAGTTTCGCTCTTGCTGCCCAGGCTGGAGTGCAATGGTGCGATCTCGGCTCACCGCAACCTCCGCCTCCTGGGTTCAGGCAATTCTCCTGCCTCAGCCTCCTGAGTAGCTGGGATTACAGGCACGCGCCACCATGCCCAGCTAATTTTTTGTATTTTTAGTAGAGACGGGGTTTCACCATGTTGACCAGGTTGGTCTCGATCTCTCGACCTTGTGATCCACCCGCCTCGGCCTCCCAAAGTGCTGGGATTACAGGCTTGAGCCACCGCGCCCGGCCTTATTATTATTTTTGAGACAGGGTCTGGTTTGGCTCTTTTGCTCTGGCTAGAGTGAGTGCAGTGGTGCGATCACAGCTCACTGCAGCCTCAACCTTCCTGGGCTTAGGTGATCTTTCTGTCTCAGACTCCCAAGTAGCTAAGACTACAGGCCCATATGCCACCATGCCAGGCTAAGTTTTTGTATTTTTTATTGTAGAGACAAGGTCTGCTATGTTGCCCAGGCTGCTCTCAAACTCCTAGGCTCAAGCGATCTACCCACCCCAACCTCCCAAAGTTGCTAGGATTACAAGTGTGAGCCACTGCACCTGGTCCAGAGCAACTGGCTTTTTCAGCCCTGCAATTCTCCAAATTACGAAATGCTCCTTCAAAGCAGACTTGCAGGTCATCAGCAGAAGTGCTACTCAGTGAAGCAGCGCTGCCTTCCCTCTTTCCTTCAGCCTGGATAACTCTAGTTCACTGGTCTTCTTCAAGAATTCGTTGAAAGTGGAATGAAGTCACCAGCACGTGCCCACAATCTGAATTATTCTCGCCATTTACCCTATCACTACGGACTTGGTTGGTATCTGGGTGTCTCCCGTGAAATAGCAGATGGACTAAATGTTCCCCCACTGCTTAGCAAGGTTGTCAGCATTCCCGTCTGCAGTATCAGTGCCCCCACTGCCCAAAGCGCCATCTCTATCACTCAACGACGTTCACGTTTCAGGCGATGAGGGGTTTACTTTTCTGACGTGATGAGGAGCCTGGGATAGGCAGTCCAGGGCTCTTGCAGCAGCTCAAGGAATCTGGCTCTTTTTATCCTCTTCAGCCATCCTTAGTGTGGATCTTTTGGCTTCCTGATCACAAGGTGGCTGTAACTCTTCTGGTTTGCAGGTAGGAAGAAGTGGGTGGGGGAAGGCAGAATGCATGTGCCAGTTGTGTCTGGTTGGGCTTCTTCTTTTGTAATCAGGTGATCAATCGGTTTTCCTGAAGTAGCACTCAGTGACTTTTACTTGCACCTTATTGGCCACATTGACACCCTTAGCTCTGGAGGAATGTGGGGAGATCAGTATCTCAGAACTCTGAATAGAATGATGGGGGTCCTGTAAGTAAGAAGAGGGAGAATAGGCCAGGTCGTGTGGTGACTCAGATCTGTCATCACAGCACCTTTTTTTTTTTTTTTTTTTTGGAGATGGAGTCTTGCTCTGTCACCCAGGCTGGAGTGCAGTGGTGCGATCTCAGCTCACTGCAACCTCTGCCTCCCGGGTTCAAGCGATTCTTCTGCCTCAGCCTCCTGAGTACCTGGGATAACAGACATGCACCACCATGGCCGGCTATTTTTTGTATTTTTTGTAGAGACAGGGTTTTGCCATATTGGCCAGGCTAGTCTCGAATTCCTGACCTCAAGCAATCCACCCACCTTGGCCTCCCAAAGTGTTAGGATTACAGGCATGAGCCACCGTGCCTGACCCCATATATAGCTGGAGTGACATGTGCCTGTAATCTCAGCTACTCGGGAGGCTGAGGCAGGAGAATTGCCTGAATCTGGGAGGCGGAGGTTGCAGTGAGCCGAGATTGCACGATTGCATTCAAGCCTGGGCAACAAGAGCAAAACTCTGTCTCAAAAGAAAAAAAAGGTAGTCAGGATAATGGTGACCTCTGGAGAAGGGAGGCGTGGGTAACGACTGGGAAGGTGCATGAGGGGTGCCCTTGAGATGTTCTTAAGGTTCTAATTCTTGATCTGGGTGTTGATTATATAGATACATTTACTTTGTGAAAATTCATCAAGTTGTATAATTATAATTAGTACCCTTTTCTTGGCTGGGCTCACTCACACATCTATATGCAGTCTGGCAGGCAGCTAAACAAGGCTGGCATCAGCTGGAGCAACTCAGGAATCTCAGCTCCACAACATGTGTCTGTCATGTTGTCGTCATGATGCTAGAGGTGCAAAAGGGCACAGCTCCCCATGTTCAGATGAATTTCAATCCTTTGCTGCCATGAAATCTGCCAGCTTTCCATTGGCCAAACCAAGTCACATAGTGGAAGTTAGAATTAAGGGGCAGGACAGGTTACTCCACTCATGGTGGTGGAGGTCACTGGTGCAGTCACATGGTAAAGGGCATGATACAGGGAAGGTGATGAAGTGGGCCATCAACACGATCGACCACAGTGTGGGAGGGAGAAAGTGAATCGTTCGTTGATGACAATACAGTGAAACACATACAATAATTAAGAAAAGCAAAGCCGGGCAGGGTGGCTTAATGCCCGTAATCGCAGAACTTCGGGAGGAGGAACTGGGCAGATCACTTGAGGTCAAGAGTTCAAGACCAGTCTGGGCAACATGACGAAGCTCCATCTCTACAAAAAAGTACAAAACAATTAGCTTGGCATGGTGGCACGGGCCTGTAGTCCCAGCTACTCGGGAGGCCAAAGCGGGAGGATCACTTAAGCCCAGGAGGTGGAGGCTGCAGTGAGCTGTGATCACAGAGCACCTTGCAGGCAAGAACAGGGCATACTTCTTATTTTCTCTTGTATTAAAACTATTCGTGATAAAACGTATGCATGTAAATATCCCCTTCGGGACTCCGAGCTTCTTGTGTATGCTTCATTTTTACATTTTCCATAGTTCCTGACAATGCCTTGCATATAATAGGCACCTGAATATTTGTGAAATAAAACTTCACCCGTAACCATAGTCATTTCTTCCTTGTCCATTTTTATTTCAGGCTCCTGGAGAAGAAAGACTTACAGATGCAGTAAGACTTATGTTGATATTTCACATCATTTCAGTGACCTCACAGTCTTCATTCTTAGAATAGTCTCCAGTCAAGTGAAGGGGTTGGTGGAATCCCGGCACACTGATTGATGGGTGGAATCATTCAAATTTTGATGGAGTCCTTTTTTGGGGTCTTCAATGTCAGGGTTCCCCAACCCCAGGGGTGGCCTTTTAGAAACCGGGCTGCAGAGCAGAAGGTGAGCGGCACGAGCGAGGATTCTTCTATATTTACAGCTGCTCCCCGTTGTTCATACCACTGCCTGAGCTCTGCCTCCTGTCAAATCAGTGGCAGCATTAGGTTCTCATAGGAGCGCAAACCCTACTGTGAACCGCAGATGCGCGGGATCGAGGTTGCACACTCTACTCCTTATGAGAATCCAATGCCTGATGATCTGTCACTGTCTCTCATCACCCCCAGACGGGACGTCTAGTTGCAGGAAAACAAGTTCGGGGCTCCCACTGATTCTACATTACGGTGAGTTATATAATTATATATTACAATGTAATAATAGAAATAAAGTACAAGATAGATGTAATGTGCTTGAATCATCCCAAAATCATCCCCTGACCCTGGTCTGTGGAAAAATTGTCTTCCACAAAACTGGTCTCTGGTGCCAAAAAGGTTGGGAACTGCTGTTTTATGTGTTTCTACTTTTCCTTTTTTTTTCTTTTTTTTTGAGACGGAGTTTCGCTCTTGTTACCCAGGCTGGAGTGCAATGGCGCGGTCTCGGCTCACCACAACCTCCACCTCCTGGGTTCAGGCAATTCTCCTGCCTCAGCCTCCTGAGTAGCTGGGATTACAGGCATGGACCACCATGCCCAGCTGATTTTTTGTATTTTTAGTAGAGACGGGGTTTCACCATGTTGACCAGGATGGTCTCGATCTCTTGACCTCGTGATCCACTCGCCTTGGCCTCCCAAAGTGCTGGGATTACAGGCATGAGCCACTGCACCCAGCTTCCTTTTTTATTATAGAAAAATATGCATAACTAAAAATGACCCTTTTAACCATTTGAAGTGTACAGTTGAGTGGTATTTAGCACATTCACATGTGTGCATCCATCACCATCATCTATCTCCAGAACGTTTCCCATCTTCTCAAACTGAAACTCTGCTCCATTGAACAAAAAATAACTCCCCATTCCCTCCTACCCTGAGTCTTGGACAACAATCATTTTACTTTCTGTCTCTATGATTTTAACTATTCTATGTACCTCATATTAGTGGAATCATACAGTATTTGTTCTTTGTGACTGGCTTATTTCACTTAGCATCTTGAGTGACCTAGTTTTTTTTTTACTTGTGAGAAAGGGTCTTGCTCTGTTGCCCAGGCTACAGTGCAGTGGCACAATCATGGCCCACTGTAGCCTTGATCTCCTAGGTTTAACTGTTCCTCTCACTTCAGCTTCCTGAGTAGCTGGGACTACAGGCACATGGCACCATGCCTGGCTAATTTTTAATTTTTTTGTAGAGACAGAATCTTACATTGCCTGGGCTGGTCTCAAACTTCTGGGCTGAAGTGATCCTCCTGCCTCAGCCTTCCAAAGTACAGGGATTATAGGCATGAGCCACTCCACCCAGCCAAGATTTTTAATCTTTCTGGACCACCACTTAAAAGCATAGCAATTTGGTGACAAAACCAAAAATCCACGGACAATGTTTACAACAAAACTAGGTGCTATGGCCTGTAATCCCAGCGCTTTGAGAGCCCAGAGAGGGTGGATCACTTGAGGTCTGGAGTTTGAGACCAGCCTGGCCAATATGGTGAAACCCTGTCTCTACAAAAAATATAAAAATTAGTCAGGTGTGGTGGCCAATGTCTGTAGTCTGTGCTACTTCGAAGGTTGAGGTGGGAGAATCATTTGAACCTGGGAGGTGGAGGTTTCAGTGAGCCGAGGTTGTACCACTACACTCCAGCCTGGGCAACGGAGCAAAACTGTCTCAAAGAGAGAGAGAGAGAGGAAAAAAAAAAAAAAAAAAAACGGCTGGGCACGGTGGCTCACGCCTGTAATCCCAGCACTTTGGGAGGTCAAGGTGGCCACATCACAAGGTCAAGAGTTCAAGACCAGCCTGACCAACATGGTGAAACCCCATCTCTACTAAAAATACAAAAATTAGCTGGGTATGGTGGTGCATGCCTATAGTGCCAGCTACTTGGGAGGCTGAGGCAGGAGAATCATTTGAACCTGGGGCGTGGAGGTTGCGGTGAGCCGAGATTGTGCCACTGCACTCCAGCATGGGTGACAAGAGCAAGACTCCACCTCAAAAAGAAAAACCCAAAGAACAACAACAAAAAAGAACCCCTAGGTGCTATGGACTGAATTGCCCCCACCCACCACAAATTCATATATTGAAGGCTTAACCCACAGTGTAACTTCAAATGTGATTTGGAGATTGGCCTTTTAGGAGGTTATTAAGATTAAATTAGGTCATGATGGTGGGGCCATAATCTGATAGGATTTGGCCTTATAAGAGGAGGAAGATCTCTCTCTCTTCAATTGCAGCCATCAAGAAAGATTTTATGAGGACAGAACAAGAAGGTGGCCACGTGCAAGGCAGGAAACGAGCCCTCACCTGAAATGGACTCGACTGAACTTTGATCTTGGGCTCTACAGCCTCCAGAACTGGGAGAAAATAAATTTCTGTTGTTTAAGCCACACATTCGGTATTTTGTGGTATTAGCCTAAACAGACTAATATCGGGTGATGATATATCCCCATTAACTCCAAAATCCAAGTTGGTGAGGTCAAACTATTGGCAGCTGCAAGACTTACATGGCCTCATCACCTGTACAGAAAGAAGCAGAAGGAAGTAATGCTACATCTAGCAGATCTGAGAATAGGAATTCCTCTAACGAGCCGGCAGGCATTCATTAGAAAGCCTGACTAATTTGAGAACAACAGCTGAAACTGGGAGGTTTTTTGCCCATTCCAATAGTGACTAAGTGTAACTGGTCTGCTTTAAGATTTTAAGGGACGGAAGCGGCTCAGCTTATATCAATCCTAAACCTGGCCTGCCAGCGTTTCCCTCCAGAACAGGGTCTCATACTGAGGAAAAACTGCTAGAAATGGAACCAAAATTGATCAGAACAGACATCAATAGAGATGAAGGAAAGTGAAGATCCAGATAAAAATTAGGAAGGCTTGGCTGGGGGCAGTGGCTCATGCCTGTAATCCCAGCACTTTGGGAGGCCGAGGTAGGTAGATCACCTGAGGTCTAGAGTTCGAGACCAGCCTGGCCAAGATGGTGAAACCCCATTTCAATTAAAAAAAAAAAAAAAAGAAATTAGGAAGGCTAATAGAGCTGAAGAATCTCAGAAAGCAAGCTGCCATATTGTTTAACACTACATGAAAACAATAGAGGAGGCAGCTCTCTCAAGTTTGAAATGCTACCCTGAACCACATCTCTTTTTAAAAGCATAGGAAAAGTGATTTCACACAAAAATGAACAACAGAAAACAAAGCCAAATGTCATATAAAATTATGGTAAGAAAATAAGAGAATAAACAGCAGAATTATATTTCTGTAAACAATAAAAGCATACCAATAAGGTGTTAACAGAGAACAGATAAAAATAATAACATCTATTTTAAAATAAACCGAAATATATTAAGAAAATGATACATGGCCGGGCATGATGGCTCATGCCTATAATCCCAGCACTTTGGGAGGCTGGGGTGTGCAAATCACTTCAGGCCAGAAGTTTGATACTAGCCTGGTCAACATGGTGAAACCCCATCTCTACTAAAAATTCAAAAATTAGCTGGGTGTGGTGGTGCCTGCCTGTAATCCCAGCTACTCAGGAGGCTGAGGCAGGAGAAGTGCTTGAACCCAGGAGGTAGAGGTTGCAGTGAGCTGAGATCGCACCATTGCACTCTAGCCTGGGCGACAGAGTGAGATTACATCTCAAAAACAAAAAAATAAAATGAAGACTAAATTAAAAAGAACACAGAAGGAATAAATACAACAGATGCCTTAAGTAGAATGTAGAAAGAAGAAACATTTAGAAAGTATTTTAAAAAATGAAGACAGAGAAAAGATTTGAGAAAAGTGGCAGATATTGAAGAGAGACAGCAAAGATACAACATATGGGTAACATGAGTCCTCTTAAGAGGCAAACGAAAGCAAAAGAACGGAGCTATTCTAAACCTGTAATTCAAAAATAAATCTTTACTGAAATAAAAAAATACAAATTACATTTTGGAAGAGAATATCACATAACTGAGATTACTGACATAGAACAAACAGCACCAAGACACAGTCAGGTAAAATGAATGGAACGTAAAGAAAAATATTTTGAAATTACTTGGGTAACCTGGTAAAAAGAGCAAGTAACTCATAAGGGAAAGAAAATTAGATTTTTGTCATCAGATGAAAATGAAATATCTCAAGGAAAGAAAATGTGAGCCAACAATTTTATATTTAGCAAACTGATTTGCAAGCATAAAGGCCACAAATAAACTGCTATTAATGTGCAAAAGCTTAGGGAATATCACTTACAGAGAATACTGTAGCCCTTCCAGGAAATCCACTAGAGAATGAGTTCAATAATAAAAAACCAGTGGGCTGGGCACAGTGGCTCATGCTTGTCATCCCAGCACTTTGGGAGGCCGAGGCGGGTGAATCACTTGAGGTCAAGAGTTTGAGGCCAGCCTGGCCAACATGGTGAAACACTGTCTCTACTAAAAATACAAAAATTAGCCAGGCATGGTGGTACGTACCTGTAATCCCAGCTGCGTGGGAGGCTGAGGCAGGAGAATTGCTTGAACCTGGCGGTGGGGGTGGAGGTTGCAGTGAGCCAAAATTGCACCACTGCACTCCAGCTTGGGTGACAGAGTGAGACTCTGTCTCAGAAAACAAAAACAAAATAAAACAAAACAAAAACCAGTGGTGAGCACTAAACATGGAATTCTTTGTAGTATTAAGGGGGCTGAAAAGAGGAAGGTAGCATAATGAGCATAGGCTTAGATAATATATAGCGCATCTGTTAAAATGGAGAGAAGGAATGGAGGGGTTAGAATGAGAAGGGCATACGCAAACTTTTTTTTAAACATCTCAATAATTATATTGGTGGTGACAGTATCATTAGTATTGTTATTCTGAGACTGTTGGGTATGTGATGGAGGATAAATAAATGAGTAGTTATGGAATATTTAAATACTATTGTCCCTTACATTCTTTTTTTTTTTGAGACAGAGTTTTGCTCTTGTTACCCAGGCTGGAGTGCAATGGCGTGATCTCGGCTCACCACAACTTCTGCCTCCTGGGTTCAGGCAATTCTCCTGCCTCAGCCTCCTGAGTAGCTGGGATTATAGGCACGTGCCACCATGCCCAGCTAATTTTTTGTATTTTTAGTAGAGACGGTGTTTCACCATGTTGACCAGGATGGTCTCGATCTCTTGACCTCGTGATCCACCCGTCTCGGCCTCCCAAAGTGCTGGGATTACAGGCTTGGGCCACCGCGCCCGGCCTCATATGTGATCTCTAAGGCTGTAAACCTAAGATCCTTTCATGTGTAATATCTAGAGTGTGAGCCTATATAAAGGCAGAACTTCTTTGTTAGCTGAGCTGGGTCATTTAAACAAATTGTCACCCGGCTCCCTGCGGTAATAATAATAATAAAAATAAACTTCTTCCTTCCCAGTTTGGTGTTCAAGAGGTCTGTTTCTCTCGGCCACTCTTGCTACAAAATGACTGATATGACAGATTTTGTGAAATCTCTGATATAACTTACGAAAAACAGTAGAGAGAGATGATCAGCCTCCACCTAACTGGGATGGTTGATGAAAACTGAATGAGATTGTAGGTTACATGGTAGTACTGTATTTACTATATTTCTTGATTTTGCTAGGTTGTACTGTGGCTGTGGCATAGAATATATCCTTGTTTTCAGGAAATACTGAAATATTTAGGGGTAATGAGCAATCATGTCTGTAATTGGCTCTTAAATGGCTAGGGTGGAAAAACAAAAGAACAGTATGCATAGTGAGACTGAGAAAGAATGATAAGGTAAATGTAAACTATTAACAAATGGGGACTTTGGGTTAAGGGTATGAGGGCATTTTTTGTAACATTTTTGCAACTGTACTGTAAACTTGAAATTACTTCAAAGAAAAACATTTCAAGACAATTTGAGCATGGGAAATATTCGAGCTAAGTAAAATATGTAGATTACTAAGTAAATGTGCAGTGTAATCTAAATTTTGTTGAATACATATATTTAAAATTCAGTAAAATGATACTTTCAGAAACATAAAACAAAAGTTAACAATTGTCATCCATTGGTGATAGAACAGCCATGCCCCTCTTAAAGCAAAAAGTATAAAGGACTTATGCTACCAGATATTAAGACCTACTCCAAAGTTATAGAAATCAAGACATGTGATATTAGCACAATGACAGAAAAATATACCCATGGCACGGGCTAGAGTCAAAAATTGACCCAGACATAGTCACCAGATTTATGACAAAGCTGTCACTGAAATTCAGTGGGAACAATTTTTTTTTTTTTGAGACGGAGTCTTGCTTTGTTGCCCAGGCTGGAGTGCAGTGGCATGATCTTGGCTCACTGCAACCTTCGCCGGCCAGGTTCACGAGATTTTTCTGCCTCAGCCTCCTGAGTAGCTGGGAGTACAGGCACATGCCACCATGTCCAGCTAATTTTTATTTATTTTTTTATTTTTAGTAGAGACGGGGTTTCACCATGTTGGCCAGGCTGGTCTCGAACTCCTAGCCTCGTGATCCACCCACCTCAGCCTCCCAAAGTGCTGGGGTTACAGATGTGAGCCACCGTGGCTGGCCCAAAATTATGTTTTGTAAATAGTGCTGGATCAATTGTACACCCATATGGAAGAGAAGAATCTTGATGTCTAACTCCTATCATATACAAAGATTAATGTGAAATTAATCATAGACCTAAATGTGAAAGATAAAATAACAAAGAAGAAAACATAGGATAGTATCTTCACAATGAGGGCAGGCAACTTCTTCTTTTTTTTTTTTTTTTTTTTTGAGACAGTCTTGCTCTATATCATCCAGGCTGGAATGCAGTGGTGCGATCTTGGCTCACTGCAACCTTCACCTCCCAGGTTTGAGCAGTTCTCCTCCCTCAGCCTCCCGAGTAGCTGGAATTACAGGTGCCTGCCACTGCACCTGGCTAATTTTTGTATTTTTAGTAGAGATGGGGTTTCACCATCTTGGCCAAGCTGGTCTTGAACTCCTGACCTTGTGATCCACCCACTGCGGCCCCCTAAAGTACTGGGATTACAGGTGTGAGCCACCTCGCCTGGCCCAAAGATTTCTTACACAGGACACAAAAAGAACTAACCAACAAAACAAAATTTCAGGCTGGGCGTGGTGGCTCCCATCTGTAATCCCAGTACTCTGGGAGGCCAAGATGGGCAGATCACCTGAGGTCAAGAGTTCGAGACCAATGTGGCCAATGTGGTGAAATCCTGTCTCTACTAAAAATGCAAAAATTAGCTGGGTGTGGTGGTGGGTGCTTGTAATCTCAGCTACTTGGGAGGCAGAGGAAGAAATATTACTTGAACCCAGTGAGGCAGAGGTTAAAGTGAGCTGAGATTGGCTGCACTCCAGCCTGGGTGACAGAGCAAGACTCTGTCTCAAAAACAAAAACAAAAACAAAAATCAGTTGTTTTGTTTGTTTTGGGGGATCAAACCAACCATCTTCTTGACGGGAATGGGGTGGCAAAGCAGCAGGGACTATGAGATCCAGCGTCTCAGCTGGGAGCTCCTGGTATCTGCAGGTGCTGAAACCATAGTTTTTAAATGAAATTATTTAATACCATTAAGGGTTATAAAAAAGGCTGGGTGTGATGGCTCACGCCTGTAATCCCAGCACTTTGGGAGGCCGAGGTGGACGGATCACGAGGTCAGGAGTTCAAGACCAGCCTGGCCAATACGGTGAAACTCCGTCTCCACTAAAAATACAAAAATTAGCCAAGGGTAGTGGTGCGCGCCTGTAGTCTCAGCTACTCGGGAGGCTGAGGCAGAAGAATCGCTTGAACCTGGGAGGCAGAGGTTTCGGTGAGCCAAGATTGCACCACTACACTCAGACTGGGGCACAGCATGAGACTCTATCTCGAAAGAAAAAAAAAATCATTAACTGGGGAAAATATTCACAATATATAATTTTGATAAATTACAGAGTTCAGGTGCAAGTAACTTAGTCGACAGGGGAGGAAGGAGTCTAAAGAATTCTAGTTAGAAAGAGGGAATTGAAAGACGGGGTATATCTAAAGATGGGTAGGATGGGAAAGGGGGGCTTTGGGAACAGCCGTGGGTTCCCATGCTGTGGGTGTATTAGCCTGCAATATCCAATGGTGGGGTGGGTCTTGCAGATAAACTCCCCGAAGACAGTGAAAGCCATTTCAAAAAACCCCCACATAACTTATGAGAACACGGCCGGGCGCGGTGGCTCAAGCCTGTAATCCCAGCACTTTGGGAGGCCGAGGCGGGTGGATCACAAGGTCAAGAGATCGAGACCATCCCGGTCAACATGGTGAAACCCCGTCTCTACTAAAAATACAAAAAAAAATTAGCTGGGTATGGTGGCGCGTGCCTGTAGTCCCAGCTACTCAGGAGGCTGAGGCAGGAGAATTGCTTGAACCCAGGAGACGGAGGTTGCGGTGAGCCGGAGATCGCGCCATTGCACTCCAGCCTGGGTAATAAGAGCAAAACTCCGTCTCAAAAAAAAAAAAAAAAAAAAAAAAAAAAAACTTATGAGAACAGAGGGGTGATCCGTCTTGAATGTTAGGCCCTCTGAGACCCTGCGATCTGTTTCCTCTCCTCAGTAACATGACCCTGCTCAACTGCTGCCTTAATCCCAGGCCATACATTGGGATGTTGGAATTCAGTGTTTACATTCGTCCACACAGGATTAGCCTTCAGTTGCTATGATCAACTTCAGTATTTTCATACAGTCACTTTTTTTCTTTCCTTAGTTCTTGAATGATTAATTCCTTGAGAAGAGTCCAATCAAGAGTCTTTCTTCAGTATTTCCGGTAATCCTAATTTCTGTGCAAAAAAAAAACGTCTGTCCAACTTGTCCCTTGCAGAACTTTCACAGTGACCTAAAAATGTCTCTATGAGAGTTGGGCGGAAAGTCCCCTCCGCAAACTGACGCTACGAATGACTGTGAGTTAAGCTTCACCACAGCATGCTGAGGGGGTACCAGGAACCCAAGTGAGTAGATCTCCTCGAGGACCCAACTTTTGTAGGGGGTCATCGTCGGGTTCCTGGGGTGCCTCCACAGTCAGCGGCAAGGAGCACCGAAGAGGCTGCCTTCACCCGGGGGCAGCCATTTTCATCGCGAGGACGGTGGGAAACCGCTGGGATGTGCCTAACGGGGCCGCTGGGAACTGGCCCTTCTGGAGGGAAGGGTCGGAGTGGGAGGGGATCCGGGGTCCGCCATACGGCCGGGTGTCCAGCAGCGCGTTCCAAACTGGCGGAACCGTTTGTACTTCATATGCTCCTCAGGAGAGCGCGGTAATCACCAGGCCAAAGACTGACAGGACATGGGACCCTCGCCCACGAAATGACCAGGGACGCTGACGCCGGACATTTCAAAGCGCGCGGAAACCACGCCCCCCCAGAACCGGAAGTTTTGCAATTAGCGCCCCCTACGTAGACTGGCTGTTTATAAGGGGGCGGGGGTGGGGGAGTGGGGCCCACAGCGGGAACTGCAACTCCCAGAATGCAGAGCGAAACTTCCGGTTTCCGGCGAGAGGGCCAGAGTGAGTGTTTACACCGGCGGCTGTGCGGCCGGGTTCCTTCCGCGGGACGGGTGAGGGCGCTGGGCCCCCCGGGCTGCGCGGGCTCGATGTATGTCAGCTGATTAGCTGGCCCCACTGGAGCGGTGAGGTCGCCACCGGATAGTGTCCCTGCCCCATTACTAGCTATCTCTGACCTTGGGCCAGTGACAATCTTGGTTCCCTCATCTGTAAAAGGTGGATGATAATGCCTGCCCCAGGGAACCATCATGAGGATTAAGTGAGACATGGTGTATAAAACGACTTCCTTCTGGCATAAACCCGAGGTGGAAGGTACTTTTGAGGATGCTTTAAGGTCTGCTGGGCAGCTTCACAGACTTTTCTTTCCTCTTCCTTACCAGAGGTCTCTTTGGAAGCAATAATGATGACGAGTACTTAATCTTACTTTGCAAGATTCTTCCGCCGTCAGTTTCTGATTTATTTTCCGGGGTCCATATATGCCAGGCATGGATAGGGACAAGGATGGCGAAAAACTTTAGTCTTTTGTTTTCAAGGGCCTCCAAGAATTGGGGTGGAGGAGGGGGCAAGCCATTTCGTTTTGAGGGCATGTGGGAACAACGGAGGAAAGAGAGGGGACTGAGGTTGTTGAATTTGTGTTGGTTTCGGTAGGATTTTGCTAAGAGGCCAAAAAGGGAAGAGAAATTACATGCACAGTTAGATGAGCAGAGGTGTAAAATAGGGGAGAGCTTTGTTAGGAGTGTGTAGTTACATGTTGTGGAGGCTCCGGCAAGGTAGAGCTTTGTTGGGGAAGAAGGCTGGCAGGTAAGCCAGGCGGTGAAGTTTAAACTTAATTTGTATAGATGGTTTGGAGGCATTGGAAGAGTTATTTGGGGTGGGGGTCGGAGGCGGAGTCTCTGTTGCCCAAGCTGGAGTGCAGTGGTGTTATCTCGGTTCAGTGCAACCTCCGCCTCTCGGGTTCAATCAATTCTCCCGCCTCAGCCTCCCAAGTAGCTGAGATTACAGGCGCCCACCACACGCCCAGCTAATTTTTTTGTGTTTTAGTAGAGACAGAGTTTCACCTTGTTGACCAGGCTGGATTCGAACTCCTGACCTCAAGTGATCCGCCCGCCTCGGCCTTCCAAAGTGCTGGGATTACGGGCGTGAGCCACCGTGCCTGGCTTTTTTTTTTTTTTTTTTCTTTAGAGTCTCACTTTGTTGCCCAGGATGGAGTGCAGTGATGTGATCTCGGCTCTCAGCAACCTCAGCCTTCCAAGTAGCTGGAACTACAGGCGCACACCACCTAGCCTGGCTACTTTTTGTATTTTTAGTAGAGACGGGGTTTCACCATGTTGGTCAGGCTGGTCTGGAACTCCTGAGCTCAGACAGTCCGCCTGCCTAGGCCTACCAAAGTGCTGGGATTACAGGCATGAGCCACTGTGCGCAGCCCAACATTGGAAGAGTTCTAAGCAGAGAAGTGAATTGATCAGATCTGTGTTTTAGAACGACGGGTTGTTAGGTGGCAGCATAGATATTTGATAGGGAGAGACAAGAGGCAGGGAACCGGTTATAAAGCTGTTCTGTTGGTTCAAGCAAGAGTTGAAGAAAATTAGGGAAAAGCATACAAAAGAGAGAGGATTAGATGATCTCTCTCACAACATTTGTATTAGGTTAGATGGTATTTTTTTTTTTTTTTTTTTTTTTTTTTAGACGGAGTTTCACTCTTGTTACCCAGGCTGGAGTGCAATGGTGCAATCTCGGCTCACCGCAACCTCCGCCTCCTGGATTCAGGCAATTCTCCTGCCTCAGCCTCCCGAGTAGCTGGGATTACAGGCACGCACCACCATGCCCAGCTAATTTTTTTGTATTTTTAGTAGAGACGGGGTTTCACCACGTTGACCAGGATGGTCTCGATCTCTCGACCTCGTGATCCACCCGCCTCGGCCTCTCAAAGTGCTGGGATTACAGGCGTGAGCCACCGCGCCCGGCCTAGATGGTATTTTTATGTCCAAGTTAGGGATGAAGAAACTGAGGACTAGAGAGCTGTCATCACAATATGAGTAGAGAGAGAACCCCAGATTGTAGTTCTCGCCTCTGGACGCTGCTCCCTGCGCTCCTCTGGCAGTGTCACACTGAATTGTCTCTCATTCAACCCATTGGTTGTTGCGGGTGGAGTAGGGTGGTGGTCTGTCTTTTAACCACTGAGGCTTTGTTCTTTTACAGGGAGAAAGAGAGAGCGAGAAAGAGAGAGGATGTCTCTCTCAGACTGGCACCTGGCGGTGAAGCTGGCTGACCAGCCACTTGCTCCAAAGTCTATTCTTCGATTGCCAGAGACAGAACTGGGAGAATACTCGATCGGGGGCTATAGTATTTCGTTTCTGAAGCAGCTTATTGCTGGCAAACTCCAGGAGTCTGTTCCAGACCCTGAACTGATTGGTGAGTCTCTTGGGACTAGGGTTGCACTGCTGCTCTGATCTCTTTGAGGGTAGGATACTTCTGGAGTTACAAGAGTAAAGTAAGGGCTTGGGATTTGTTACCTCATATGTTAACACTCTAGGGAAGTGAGTGTTGGGTAAATAGAAAGACAAATCACATGATGAAACGATTGGCTGCCATTTTAGTCATGTGTTATACTGAACTACTTTATCACCAAGTTCTTTATGGCACTGTCGAATCATTTTTCTGAAACGACAGCAGTTTGGGGTGAGTTAGGGATGGAGGAATAGGTCGGGGAGGCTCCTCAGCATATTTGAGGGAGGTCTTAAGGGATGATTAGAAGGATTTTTGCTTGGTTGATTAAAAGTAAAAAAGAAAGTGAAAATGGCATGGGCAGTCCCAGGTGGAGGAGAGAGGCATTTAAATATAATTAAACTACACTGGAAAGTTCATTTCTAATAGCTAAAGGATCCAATGGCAAAAAAGATGCTTTCGTCATACCTGGGTTGGGTTCATCCTATTTTGTTGTGGCCTGTTTCCGTTGATTTAAATTGGGCAGTCTCCACAATGTTAAGCTCTAGAGGTTTGCTGCGGATAGATACTGTGTAAATCCTTTTTTTCCCCTTCTGTTTTTGAGATGGAGTTTCACTGTGTTGCCCAGACTGGAGTGCAGTGGTGCGATCTTGGCTGATTGCAACCTCCATCTCTGGGGTTCAGTCGATTCTTCTGCCTCAGCCTCCTGGGTAGCTGGGATTACAGGCCCGTGCCACCATACCTGGGTCATTTTTGTATTTTTCATTTATTTATTTTTTTGAGACGGAGTCTTGCTCTGTTGCCAGGCTGGAATGCAGTGGTGTGATCTTGGCTCCCTGCAACCCATGATTCCCTGGTTCAAGCGATTCTCCTGCCTCAGCCTACAGAGTAGCTGGGATTACAGGCGCCTGCCACTCTGCCCAGCTAATTTTTGTGTTTTTGGTAGAGACGGGGTTTCACCATCTTGGCCAGGCTGGCCTTATGGTCTTAAACTCCTGACCTCGTGATCCACTTGCCTTGGCCTCCCAAAGTGCTGGGATTACGGGCATGAGCCACAGTGCCCAGCCTTAATTTTTGTGTTTTTAGTAGAGACGGAGTTTTCATCATGTTGGCTAGGCTCCCAAAGTGCTAGGATTGTAGGCATGAGCCACCACGCCTGGCCAGATTCTGTATAGATCCATTTTATGAGTTTATGTTTGCAAATGGTTGTTAAAATGTATTTAATTGGCTGGGCATGGTGCCTCACACCTGTCATCCCGGCACGTTCTGAGGCTGCGCCAGGAGGATCCCTTTAGCCCAGGACTTAAGAAACTAGCCTGGGCAACATGACAAAACTCCGTCTCTACAAAAAAAAAAAAAAAAAACAACCTACAAAAATTAGCTGGGTGTGGTAGCATGTGCCTATAGTCCCAGCTACTCAGGAGGCAGAGGCGGGATAATTGGTTGAGCCCAGGAGATCAAGGCTACAGTGAGCCATAATCGCACCATTGCACTCAACCCTGGGCGATGGAGTGAGACCCTGTTTCCTTCCCCCAAAAAAGGATTTATTAAGTTATTAAATAAGAGTATCTTTTAAAACATGTATGATTCTCCAGCTGTCTATTCAATCAAAATAAAGTTCTCAGGGGACAAAAACCATCTAAATTTGTTTTGAGGAGCAAAATATAAGTGGACAGTTCTATTTTTAGATCTGATCTACTGTGGTCGGAAGCTAAAAGATGACCAGACACTTGACTTCTATGGCATTCAACCAGGGTCCACTGTCCATGTTCTGCGAAAGTCCTGGCCCGAACCTGATCAAAAACCGGGTGAGTGAGGGTCGGCCCTTAGGCAAAGTTTCTGTAATATTTGCAAGGGAAGGGTCTGTGTGTTCTTGAGGCACAAGCCTGGGTGGAACAAAGGGATGATTTACTGAGCTGATGATAAATGATATCTTTATTACTTATTGGATTAGACCATGCTGATAAACAGAGAGTCCAATTTTGACCTTTTTGCTACCAGCATCACTAATGGAAGATTTCTTTCTCTATCAATTTTTTCTTTTTTTTTTTTTGAGACAGAGTCTTACTGTATTGCCCAGGCTGGAGTGCAGTGGCACGATCTTGATCTCCGCTCACTGCAACCACCGCCTCCCAGGTTCAGGTGATTCTCGTGCCTCAGCCCCCTGAGTAGCTGGGATTATAGGCACGCACACCATGCCCAGCTAGTTTTTGTATTTTTAGTAGAAATAGGATTTCACCATGTTGGCCAGGCTGGTCTTGAACTACTGACCTCAAGCCATCCCCTCCCAGAGTGTCTCCACTTTGCAAGTTCATTATCCATTGTTTTCTAATGGGATAGGGAGTTTTTGTGTACTTCAACTCCTTCAAGTTAACAGTTTATTTTTCAATGATACAAAGTCAACTTTGTAACAGAAGGATTTTTGTTATCGCTGTTCTCCTTAGAGAAAAGCTGGAAACTTTTGGGATTTTTCCTTTTTTTTTTCTTGAGATAGTCTCGCTCTGTCCCCAAGCTGGAGTGCAGTGGCACAATCTCGGCTCACTGCAGCCTCCACCCTGGGGTTTAAGCAATTATGCCTCAGCCTCCTGAGTAACTGGGACTACAGGTGTGTGCCACCACACCTGGCTAATTTTTTGTATTTTTATTAGAGACAGGGTTTCACCATGTTAGCCAGGATGGTCTCCATCTCCTGACCTTGTGATCCACCCACTTCAGCCTCCCAAAGTGCTAGGATTACAGGCATGAGCCACCGGTGCCCAGCCAACATTTGGGATTTTTCTGATATTGCAGTTTGTTCCCTTCTTATCAAATGTGCCTACAAACTGCCTCAGGTGTTGATTTGTTCAGTCAGCTAACTGTTCTTGCTATATACTGGTACTTTATTTTCCTGAAAATATTCAAAGAATATTTAAATAGCTCTTGGAGAAAATATACAAAGCCTCGGATGCCTTTTTTGGTTTATAAATAGAAGGTGCTGCTTGGAATTCATGATTTAAATTTTGCATTTGTGTCTTAAAAGCCTCCCCAAGAATAAAGCTAAGCTGTGTAAAAGAGATTAGCTTTGTTAAACTGGCAGGTTGACATCTTTTTATAATGTTCATGATTGCTGTGACTAGTTATCAGTTTGAAATTTACCCCCTTTTCAGTTCTAACCATAAAAGACAAAAATGTCGTTCATACCCTGATGGGAAGTGAAAAAGAGAAAGGGAACCCCTGACATCCAGGCAGTCAGAGCCAGGCCTTAGAGTCCTTTTGGGGACCATGAACAATTGCATAGCTCACTAATATCAGTCAAGCCCACTCTGAGACCACTGTGGATGAAGACAAAAACAAGATCCCTATCACTGCTGAACAGAAACAAAGCCATGAGCATTATCCAAACCACAAAAGTGACCAGGTATCTTTGTATCTCGGCTGATGAGAGTAACAGCTGCTTCTTTGCCAATACAGCTTCCACCTTGCTCTACTTTTACTTCCTTCTAGGTAAGAGTTATTAAGATACTCAATTATAAAATCACTCCCACTGCCTGAAAGCATCCTATCCAGAGTAAAACCTCACTTCTTTAAATTTCTCCCCAGATCACCCAGACAAAACCAAAATCCTGTAAGTCCTTTTTAATACCCTCTTTCGGAGACAGCCCATGGTTTCCTATGGTATGCATTCTTCTTTCTGTACTGAGCAGTAAACTCGGCTTGTTTAAATACAGGTATGCCCCCAGCTCTTTGGCTGGAGGGCATTGACAGAAGGAAACTAACATTTGTGCCTACTGTGAGCCAAGTGTTTTTCCCTTTTATACCTCATTTAATCATTACAGTGGCCCTGCAGGGTAGGTAACGGCATTAGCATCTTACGGAGGAAGAAAAGGGTTAGAAAGGCATTTATTCAAGGTCAGCTACTTAGAAAGCTAACGCAAGAGCTGGGATACGGACCAGGGGTTTTCCTGGCTCAAGAGGAAAACCATTTCCATTGGGCTGGCTGCCTTCCACTTCCAAAGGATGAACTTAGCTCAGAGATCTTACAGAGACAGCCCTGACTCTTAGCTGAATACTGGCTGGAGATATTAAGAGTCCTTTTCCTCCCACCTTCTACCTGGAGGATTATTTTTGAAACAAATGGCCTTTTTATTGGGAGGTTAAAATAAACTTTTAGATCCGTGAAGAAACTGTTTTGTGACAGCGTTTTAGATATTTTCTCGAGTGCTTTTCTTCACAAAGGAATCACATTGTTTTTGTACTCCCACTGAAGTAGAGCCTGTAGGAGGAGAACCCGTTGTTGTCTCTCTTCCCACCTGGATCGCTTTGGTGCTTCTCCTCAGCGGCTTACAAAGGCCTTCGGGACCTCAGCTTAGCCTGCTGTTTGAGCAGGGGTGTGTACGCCGAGCTCCAGCCACAAAGAATGACTTGCGGTTCATTGAAAGCACCACATTCTTTTATTCTCCCATGCCTTTGCACATGTTCTCATTTAGGCTTGGAATACCTTCACCCCCCCAGTAAATATCGGCTCTCTCTTTGATGCCCCTTTCCAATGGGAGGCGGCTGTCTGCGTTCACCCTGCCTCTCAGTAGGGACTGTCTGCCTTTGTGTTCCTGCTGCCCTAGCTGGGATCCACATCTCTGTTGAGGTCCTCAGCGTGGCATTTTGTAATTGTGTGTTTGATCCAGTCTCATTTCTTTTACTGCCCTGAGAGTTCCCTGATGGCAGGGATTCTGATTTTTCACGTTCTAGTTCCGTGCCCAAAGCCAGGCACGGAGTAAACGCTTAGTATATGTTTGTTGAATGAATAAATTAGGTCATTTACTTAGGATGACTATTTTTCAAAAGACAGACTCATGATCAGGACTCTCGATAAGGATATAGCTACCACACTGAACCCCAGGGGTGCTCTTCACCTTGCTTTGGGAGTGGTGCCTCTGGAGTTGTACACAGTCTGTACAGTCACAAGTAGTAGTCCTTGGTGAAAATGCTTTAAAAAGTGTGACCCAGGGCTGGGTGTGGTGGCTCATGCCTATAATCCCAGCACTATCGGAGGCCGAGGCACATGGACCATTTGAGAGGTCAGGAGTTCGAGACTAGCCCGACCAATATGGCGAAATCCCATCTCTACTAAAAATACAAAAATTGGCTGAGCGTGGTGGCTCACACCTGTAATCCCAGCACTCTCGGAGGCTGAGGTGGGTGGATCACGAGGTCAGGAGTTCGAGACCAGCCTGGGCAATGAAGCAAAACCCCGTCTCTACTAAAAATATAAAATTTAGCTAGGTGTGGTGGTGGGCACCTGTAATCCCAGCTACTTGGGAGGCTGAGGTGGGAGAATCGCTTGAACCCAGGAAGCAGAGGTTACAGTGAGCTGAGATTGCACCACTGCATTCCAGCCTAGGCGACAGAGTGAGACTCTGTCTCAAAAAAAAAAAAAATTGCAAAAATTATCTAGGAGTGGTGTTGCACACCTGTAATCCCAGCTGCTTGGGAGGCTGAGGCACAAGAGTCGCTTCAACCCGGGAGGTGGAGGTTGCAGTGAGCCGAGAACACGCCACTGCGCTGCAGCCTGGGCAAGAGGTGAGACAGTCTGAAAAACAAAAGCAAAACCCGCGAAAAACAAATGTACTTATCTAGAATTCCTGCAGTGGGATGTCGATCAGAGCACTGTCTTTCGTGTGGTAAGATTCTCCTCTGCAGGAACTTGAATGCGTGTGTTTGTTTTATCCGTGGAAGATGCTTACACATGAATGTAAAGATGCTTACTAGCAGTTTTCTCATCTGTGGCACAAATGGGTTTTTCTGAGCGTGCTCCCATTCTTAAGGGGTGATGAGGGAAGCGAATGCCCAGACCAGGCTGCTCCTTGGCACATGAAATGATGTGGCCATGTCTGTGGCAGAGACAGGACCTGCACTGTGGGGTAACTCTGAGTGTCTTGTCCCCCAGAACCTGTGGACAAAGTGGCTGCCATGAGAGAGTTCCGGGTACTGCATACCGCCCTGCACAGCAGCTCCTCTTACAGGGAGGCGGTAAGTGTGTGCGGCGGCCCCCAGCCAGGACCGTAGGAGCGGGTGTGAACGCTGGCTGGCGAGTGGTGTGGAGTGGGAGCTGGAAGCCCGTTGCCGTGGCAACCAAGAGTTCCTTGGGGAGTTTTTGCCATGTCTGTCGGCCTCAGTAGAGCCCTGTCTTTCCCCAAAGAGCATGTCGCAGTCAGGCACTGTTGATTCTCTCTAATGATAATGATACAATCTGCCTGTATGGTGACAGCTGAACGATCCACACACAGTTTCTGCTGGGCCTCATTCTTTGACTTCGGCTGAACTGCCTGCTTACCGCCCCTTGACCTAGGTGTCCTCACTGGGGAAGTGGGCCGATGTCTTTCCGTAGGAGAGCTGAGAGGCAAAATTAGTACAGCTGTGAACTTAGCAATATACACAAGTATGAAATCATAATTGTACAGAGATTGAAAAGGACTTTTGGAACCTAGAGAAACCTTTGTTATCAGGCTTGTAATGGGAGCTTTTATTTTGGAAGCATTAAACTGTAGGTGGGGAAAAGGAGCACGGAGATTGCAGGTTTACTGTGGTCTTGCCTTTTTTTTTTTTTTTTTTTTTAATTGTTTGTTTCCCCTCCAGTAAGCTATGATCTTAGAGCAAAAAGGGGTTCATCTGTTTCCGGGGCTGTTGTTCCATTGTGGTGATGTACATGCAAGTACTTAGAGGGAGGAAGTCCTTCGGCAGAGTGAGGGCATTTGATGAGTGCATCGAGCTGGTTAGAGTGCTCAGCCCTCCCCATTTCTCCGGCAGGTCTTTAAGATGCTCAGCAATAAGGAATCTCTGGATCAGATCATTGTGGCCACCCCGGGCCTCAGCAGTGACCCCATTGCTCTTGGTAAGTACAGGATTGAATTTGAGGAAATGGGAGTTGCTGGAAAAGGAGAGAACAGGAGAAGACAATTCCTCTAAAGAGACTTGGACCATCTTTTGAAGAGTCACTGGTCTTGTGGGAAGAGAGAGAGTAATCAAGGTGTGTTTAATATACTCAGGCCTTTAAGAGCTATCAGTCCCACAGAGAGATAATGGCCTAACATCATAAGTAAGGGTGTGAGGATGCCAAATGAGGACAGCAGTTAGCCCAAATCTTAGCAATCAGAGAAGACATCCTGCACACCTTGAGTAAAAGAACCCAGAGACGCCAGGGAAAGACAGGGGTGTTGGTACCCAGTCTGCGATGTGACTTAAGTGCAGGGGGAGGCGGAGAGCAGGGGACAGTCCTCACTAGAGCAGGTGGGGAGTACCTGAATCGGTCTTTGTTTCCGTTACTTCTCGTGAAGATTGGCTTGTGGTCTTTTGTCCCTGTCGAGCTGGCTGCTCTGGGACCCAAAGCCTCTTCTTCCTCCTCGATCTGGCCAATTTCCTTTCTCTGAGGTGAGCTCTGCTCTCTTTCAGGGGTTCTCCAAGACAAGGACCTCTTCTCTGTCTTCGCTGATCCCAATATGCTTGACACGTAAGTGTACCTGTCATATTAGAGCAGGCGTCCCCAAACTTTTTACACAGGGGGCCAGTTCACTGTCCCTCAGACCGTTGGAGGGCCGCCACATACTGTGCTCCTCTCCCTGACCACCACTGAAAGAGGTGCCCCTTCCTGAAGTGCGGCGGGGGGCCGGATAAATGGCCTCGGGGGCTGCATGCGGCCCGCGGGCCGTAGTTTGGGGACGCCTGTATTAAAGGGTACCTTCTCTCTCCTCATGTGCTCAGGCCAGAAGCCTAATTGTCACCCTGCAGTCTGCTCTGGGAGCCCATCCGCAGCCTGTCACTCAGTCTACCCTCTGAGTATGTCAGGGCGTGAGAAAGAGCAAAGTCCAAGATCAGGGCTTTTGTCAAGGGTGTTGGGAGGAAGCGGGATTCTAAGGGAAAGGGTTTTGCCTGCCAGGCTCAGTTGAGGTTTCGTTTGGTAGAAATTAGGGCGCTTTTCTAGGATTTTAAGCTGGGGAAAGGAGAAGCAGGTGTGCATATCTATAAAATGTCAAAGCTGGAAGGGACGTGTCCTCTTACTTTGCAAGTGAAGAAAACAGCCCCACCCTGGGAAGAGAAGGCACCTGTCCAGGGTTGCCTGATGTAGTAGTGATACCTAGACCAGAGGCCCCTCATGCGCTCAGGCCAGAACCCTGAGCCTCCCAGGCTGCACCTTTCCCATCAGGCCTTGCCTGCATAAAGGGCGAAGAGTTTGTGGTGGGTCCCAGGAACTGAAGGCCTTGCTTCTGTTGCTTGGGGCAGATCAACAGGAAGATAAAGCTTCCTGGCGGAAGATGCTGAAGACTGAGGAATTCGAGGGCAGGCACAGGTGGCTGCCTTGTTGAGGGGGCACCCAGAACTCCTGTCATGGCTGAGGGTGCTCTTTCTGAGCCACCCTTGGGTTTCTTCCTGCTTCTCTCCTAGGTTGGTGCCTGCTCACCCAGCCCTCGTCAATGCCATTGTCCTGGTTCTGCACTCGGTGGCAGGCAGTGCCCCAATGCCGGGAACTGACTCCTCTTCCCGGAGCATGCCCTCCAGCTCATATAGGGATATGCCAGGTGAGCCCCTGAAAAGCGTAATGTGGGCCCCTCAGGAGCCGGCAGAGGCCCAGGAATTTGCTTTACTCAGCAGCTATGTATAGTGTTGGCAGAGGGCGTTCCTTGGGAACTCTCAGTTTGAGTCAGGAAGTGCATCTGTCCTGTAATTTTCCGAGGGGAGAGATGAAAATACAAATTTGGAGAGTGACTTGAGCTGAGATTCTGGAGCTGCGCCTGTGCCTTTCTGTTCTTCCTCCTGAAATCTGTTCGTCCTCCTCCAGGTGGCTTCCTGTTTGAAGGGCTCTCGGATGATGAGGACGACTTTCACCCAGTAAGTGGCCTGCCCGCCTGACATTTGGGGGAGGTGGTGCTGGGAACGAGCTGCTTCCTGGGATCTGGAACTCCCAAGGCTGGGAGGTGGACACAGGCCACTGCGGGGCCAAGACCATGTCGTACTATTTCTCCTTTTGGATTCTTTTCTGAACCTGGGAGCTTACGAGTTTCCCCAAGAGCTGTTTCTGGAGGGGGCTGGAGTTCACCTGGGAATTTCACAGTACTGCTTCCCTGATTCTGAGTGTCTTCTTTCTCCAGAGCACCAGGTCCACACCCTCCAGCAGCACCCCCAGCTCCCGCCCAGCCTCTCTGGGGTACAGCGGAGCTGCTGGGCCCCGGCCCATCACCCAGAGTGAGCTGGCCACCGCCCTGGCCCTGGCCAGCACTCCGGAGAGCAGTTCTCACACACCAACTCCTGGCACCCAGGTATGAAGACAGGGCTGGGAAGATCAAGGCTGGGCCCCCCAGGGACAAGCTTCCCAGCAGCAGAGTAGATTTGCCTTTGCTGACCCTAGTGCTAGATCTGATTTAAGCTGAACCCTGGAGTTCTGGTGGGGATTTCTTACTACAGCTTGAGTGACCTCCCCTTCACTTGCTTTGAGGGCTCAGAACTCTGGATTTTAATACGGTCCTGAATAGTCCCTCCTATTAGTTCAGAAGACTCTCCCCTCACACAATGGGCCCTTCCTAATCCCTGACAGGGAGCAGATATCACCAGCTTAAGCGTTTCTGGGTGACAAGGCACTTCAGCTTTCAAGGCCATCTCTCCCAGTGCTGGGGTCCTAGGCTGGGACAAGGGGCTCGGTGCAGAAGAGAATGGAACCTTTCTTGCCCACATAGAGAGTTTCTAGGTACCTTTGTTGGTTGCCTCATGGCAGGCCCTTGTTAGGAGGCAGAAGTTGGGTTCCTCAGGAGCGCTGTGGGGTGATATGACAACAGCAGGTGCCGCTGTAAGATTGAGATGGCTCTGAGGGTGGCACTGACCACTGATTTGTCTCTAGGGCCATTCCTCAGGGACCTCACCAATGTCCTCTGGTGTCCAGTCAGGGACACCCATCACCAATGATCTCTTCAGCCAAGCCCTACAGCATGCCCTGCAGGCCTCTGGGCAGCCCAGCCTCCAGGTCAGTCTTCCCCACCTCCTGGTTTCCATGTGTCTTCCTTGTTACTTTGGATGCCAAGCCTTTTTTTGCTCTCTGATGGTCCTTCACACATGGCATGCTTCACTCTAGGAACAGCTGGAGCATGGCAGCGGGACAGGGGCAGAGTGTTCCCAGCAAGGGCACACTCTCAGACCATACACAGTGGTCGCTATAGCTTCTCCTGCCCCTGGTGACCATGGCCTGACTCCCTAGACCACCTGGCTTTGGCAATCATGGCCATTTCAGTCAGTCATTCATTCTGTGCGCATTGACCGAGCATGTGTATACTAGGCCTGAGTCCAGATGCTGGGCCAGGGGAAAGCTGGTTCTCATCCCTGCACCAGGCATGTACTGAGCTGGGGAGCAACAAGGCAAGAAGTCCAGCTGCTTGAAGTGAGGGCCGAGGTCAAGACAAAACTTTTCCGAGGGAGGGGTATTTAAGCTGATTGTCAAAAGAATTAGTTAGAAGTTAGCTAGCCAGGTAAGGGGTGTTTTAGGTAGGAAGGGGATGATTTCCAGGTGAAGGCAGCTACCCGTTTGTGCACATGTGTGGAGGTAAATGTGACATACTCAAAACTACAAGGCCAGGGTGCAGTGTCCAGTGTAGAAGATCTGCAGATGGGGCCAGAGAAAGAGAGCAGGAGCCTACATATGAGGGGCTCGAATGCCCGCTGAGGAGATTAGACTTGATGACTTGATGTAGCAGTCACCAGGGAGTCACGGGAGGCTTTTATTATTTGTTTTTGGAGACAAGGGTCTCACTCCGTCGCCCAAGCTGGAGTACAGTGGTGTGATCACAGCTCACTGCAGCCTCAACTTCCTGGGCTCAGGTGATCCTCCCACCTCAGCCTCCTGGGTAGCTGGGACCACAGGTATGCACCAGAGTGCTGGGATTCCAGGTGTGAGCCACCACGCCCGGCCCATGCGAGGCTTTACGGAGGGGAAAGTTATCCTAGCAGCTAAGTGGAAGACCTGAGGGGCCAGCGCTGACATTCACAGCTCCACACTTGAGCGGTTTGCTTCACGTCTTTGTCCCCTATACCACACAGGAAGCCGGTGGGTAGAGCATGATTCTTGGAACTTGTCTAGGGTTATAAGGCCATGAAGACCTAACGACAGGGTTCAGGCCTGTGTGGTTTTCACTGCTCCATGTGGTCCTTATGGACAGTGAGGGAACAGGAGCAGGATGTGTGAACAACTTGTCTTCTCCATTCTTGCATTTCCCCTGTTGCCAGATGCCTGTTACTTTATTCCCCAGCTCAGAAGCTTTCGCGGGCTCCACCTGGCCTATAAAATGAATTCGGATGGATGTGGGTGGATTTGTTTTAAGCCTTCTGCATTCTTACCCCTGCTTGCCCCTTTGACTTTGTGTTCCTTCCCCTTTGCATTGCCTTCTTCTCACACGTGAACACGCTGTTTGCCCTAAATTGTGCAAGTCCCTCCTGTCGTGAAATAGAGATGTTAATGAAGCTATGAAAGTACTAGAAGAAAATAGGGGCGAATTTCTTCAAATCCTTATAGCAGGGAAGGGCTTTCATGGCTGAATCTCAGCATCCAGGAGCCATTAAATAAAAGTTCGGCATTTTGAGTTTGTAAAAGTGAAAATTAAAAAAAAAAATCTTACACTCTACAAATAGATGTAGCCACTGTATACCACAAACATTTAAGACGTTTAAAGAAAATTTCTGCATAGCAAACCAAAACAAACAAAAAACCGAAGCAAAGTCCGAAGGCTAACAATAGACTGGGAAAAAAATCTGTAGCACTCATCACATAAAGAGCAAAATCTTGCTGATGTGTGTGTACACACAGCAAGAGAAAGAAAGTAATTTAGCCTTTTGGAATTCAGACAGTGAGTAATTGTACATTCTCTTTTGATCCTTATGCCAAGATTTCCTTTTTGTATTGTAAACCTTTGGATTTGTTCTCTTTTTTTTTTTTTTTTTTTTTTTTTTTTTTTGAGACGGAGTTTCGCTCTTGTTACCCAGGCTGGAGTGCAATGGCGCGATCTCGGCTCACCGCAACCTCCGCCTCCTGGGCTCAGGCAATTCTCCTGCCTCAGCCTCCTGAGTAGCTGGGATTACAGGCACGTGCCACCATGCCCAGCTAGTTTTTTGTATTTTTAGTAGAGACGGGGTTTCACTATGTCGACCAGGATGGTCTCGATCTCTCGACCTCGTGATCCACCCGCCTCGGCCTCCCAAAGTGCTGGGATTACAGGCTTGAGCCACCGCGCCCGGCGGCTTTGACTAATTTTTAAACTAAGTTTTTTTTTGTTTTGTTTTGTTTTTTTGAGGAGGAGTTTCGCTCTTGTTACCCAGGCTGGAGTGCAATGGCGCGATCTCGGCTCACCGCAACCTCCGCCTCCTGGGTTCAGGCAACTCTCCTGCCTCAGCCTCCTGAGTAGCTGGGATTACAGGCACGCACCACCATGCCCAGCTAATTTTTTGTATTTTTAGTAGAGACGGGGTTTCACCATGTTGACCAGGTTGGTCTCGATCTCTCGACCTTGTGATCCACCCGCCTCGGCCTCCCAAAGTGCTGGGATTACAGGCTTGAGCCACCGCGCCCGGCCTGGATTTGTTCTCTTGACCCTCAAGTCTATCTTTTAAGTCTTCCTAGAAGCACTGTGTTCTGTGGAACTCAGCATCAGCAGCTTTGCTGGGCCCTCCCCCGTCTTCCTTTCCTTCCCCTGAAAGCGTAGACCTAAGTGAGTCTTCACTGGGATCCTAGCTAACAGCTTCTGCCTGCTCCTGTCTTTCCACAGAGCCAGTGGCAGCCCCAGCTGCAGCAGCTACGCGACATGGGCATCCAGGACGATGAGCTGAGCCTGCGGGCCCTGCAGGCCACTGGGGGGGACATCCAAGCGGCCCTGGAGCTCATCTTTGCTGGAGGAGCCCCGTGAACTCCCTGCTTCCCCCAAACCCCCAGCAAGTTGTAGAGGCTGCTGCCCATGGGAGGCACTCATGAAGGTGCCTCCATCTCTCCCTTCCCCAATATACCTGATGGTCAACTATCCTGCTTTGTCCCGTGATTGACCTTTCTGGCTCATCTGAGTCGGCGGAGGCAGTGCGGCAAGCAAGGTGTGCTGGTTTTGATGTTGTGGCATCAGGGAGCAGGGCTGGCCCCTGCTTCTGGGCCCTGGGTGGAGGATTTTAGGCCCTATATTATGGGATGCTGTGGGATACCCATGTTCACTTCTGGGAGAAGTTTCCAGCAGTAGCCCCCAGACTCTTTGGGGCTTTGGAGTTTGGCAGCTTCAGGATGTACACCGAAGGCTAGGCAGGGCTGCCACCCAGTCTTCAGGGTGACTGCTGGATTACAGCTATGCCCAGAAGAGGCTCATGCTTCTGAGACATCCGCAGTCTAGGGCAGGCGTCCCCAGACTTTTTACACAGGGGGCCAGTTCACTGTCCCTCAGACCGTTGGAGGGCCGCCACATACTGTGCTCCTCTCACTGACCACCAATGAAAGAGGTGCCCCTTCCTGAAGTGCGGCGGGGGCCGGATAAATGGCCTCAGGGGGCTGCATGCGGCCCGCGGGCCATAGTTTGGGGACGCCTGGTCTAGGGAGTGGCTAGGTGGACTTTCAGGGGAAGCAAATGGAGGGAGCTTGCCTTCCACATTTCTCTCTCTCTCTCAATGGTTTGCAAAGATTTCCTTGTCCTCCCCCCAGCCTACTCTCACCAAGCCTTTTTGACGCTTGTTGGGTAATGATGCCAGAATCCGGGCCTCAGAGCTTTGCCAGGAGGCAGGGCCCTCTTTGTCCTGAAGGCATAAATACAAGAGCAGTTAAATAGCAATACTAAACAACACCACCAGCATGAACAGGGCTCAGCTTTAATATTGAAGAGAGGGCACCAACCCCCAAGCTGCTGCTCCATCTGCCTGTGCTCACTCACGTTCCCCTTGGCACAGCGTTCCCTGTGGTGTCCCCTGCGGCGTTGCAGACGTGTCTTCAATACTTTGCTGGGAAAAGACTTCTTCCCCTCAGACGGTGTTTTGGTTCACTGGGGAAGTGACATGGTGGAAAGGCGCTCAGAGCTCTGTTCCTGCCCTGGGCCTTTGGCAGACGTTTCATCTCCACATTCCCGGTCGTGGTCATTTGGTTTCTGCTTGTCTCCTCCAGAGGCAAAAAGTTTACCACTTACAATGACAACTCTTCTGTCCTTTTAACTATTTGCCAGGGCATTACCCCTTGGTCTAAGGAACCCTCTGCCCTAAGGAACCACTCAGAACAAGCCTGCTTTCCCTTCTACCTGAGTTTTAATTACTTACGGAATTCTACGTTAGGGCTTTGGTTACTTACGGAATGCCATGGGGGGTCATGGACTTGTCCTTTTGACCTGTCCTGGTTTTGGTCCCCAGTACATCTGTTTTCTCTGGATTATCTCTGCTACATCAGTGATATTCTTAAAGTCCGCATGTGGCCTGAAGAGCATGTTATTCTTCGCCTCTTCCAGAAAACTTGAGAAATTTTTGTGGATTTGCATTGACAGAAGAGACTCAGAACTCTCTGGGCTTCTCAGTGCCAGGCCTCTGTGTGCCTCAGTGGTCTGCCTGGAGCCCAGCTGCCTACTTGTGGTTGGGAGCAAAGACCAGGAAGCTCTGTCTTTGAACACAGTGTCTCTTGCTTGTTTGTGGTGGAAGCAAAGGCCAGTCCCATCCTCGTGGGTGTCTTGTGCAAATGGGCTGACACAGCCCTTTCTATGCCCATGATACAACCTGCCCAGAGCTGGTTTCCTTTCTGTGGCAGCTCTCACCCTGCCCCCGAGGACTGCTTTCAAAAGTGCTGGGGTTCCTTAACTCCCCCACCCCATTATGCTGCGGAGCATTTGGGTCACCCTGCCCTATCCCTTGGACTGACCCCCAGTACCAGTTACACTTCTTCCCAGAACGGAGGCACGGACGGTTTCCCTTTCCCTTCTTTGTTGGCTCTTTCCTCCGAGGGCCTGGCAAGTTGGCTTTGCTTCCTGCAGCCATGTTTTGAGTAGTCTGTGTTGAGTCTGATAAGTGCCCCCACAGAGCCTGGGGCTTTCCATGAGCCAAGGACTCTTTCGTCACCATTGTTCTTTTCATCCTTTCCTCTCCTTTTCTTTTCTTTTCTTTTCTTTTTTTTTTTTTTTTTTTTTTTTTGAGACAGAGTCTCGCTTTGTTGCCGAGGCTGGAGTGCAGTGGCACAATTTTGGCTCACTGCAACCTCTGCCTCCTGGGTTCAAGCAATTCTCCTGCCTCAGCCTCCCAAGTAACTGGGACTACAGGTGGTATGTGTTTTTAGTAGAGATGAGGTTGGCCAGGCTGGTTTCAGACTCCTGACCTCAGATGATCCACCCATCTCAGCCTCTTAAAAGTATTAAGATTACAGGGGTGAGCCGCTCCGCCCAGCTCCCTTTCATCCTTCTGACAAACTGACAGGCTCTACTCTGTGATGGGTAAACATGAAGGTATCCTTGCTCTGACGGAGCTGTGTTGTTGGTAAGACAGACAAACAGATGTTGATGTTAAAAGTCTAATGAGAACTGGGCCAGGCAAGTCCAGGGGCTGTGGTGCTCACAGGAAGCGGGGCTAACGTGGGCTGGGGGTGGGGTGTGAGGGTGACGAAAAGCATGGAAAAAATGGCGCTACCCTGAGACCTGAAGGCTAAGAGAATTGGGCAGGAAGGTGTATGTCCTGAGGGGCTGGGAGTGGGGAGCAAACCTGGCCTCTGTAGCCCTGACTGTCAGGCTGGCTAGCAAGGCAAGCAGGTGGGCAGAGGCTAGATCATTTGGAGCCATGTAAGGAGTTCAGACTTACCCTGGGCAGTGGGCATCCCAGAATTGCAGTCGGGGAGAGTCCAATGCATATTTTAGAAAGGTCGTTCAGGCGGCTGTGTGGTGACTATATTGGGAGTAGAAGGCTGGGGGTGGGCAAGCGTGAGGGAGCCGGGGAGGAGGCTGTGGCAGTGATCCACTTAGAACTGCGGTAGGCTGACCTGGCAGCGTGGCAGTGGGGAAGGAGAGGAGGCCGGAGAGCTTCAGGAGTTAGAACGGATAATCAGATCCTTGGGAAAGGTGAGTATACTGTTGTCTCCGCTGACCAGATGGGGACACCAGGGTTCCAAGGGGTGAAATCATCTCTCCACAGCCTCGTGAGTAGGAAGTAGACAGGTAGGCCCAGAAACTCAGGTCTGTCTCACTCCAGAGCCGGCGCCCTTCCTCCCACTGCCCTTGGCCTCTGAAACGTGGAGAAATAGGAGGCAAGCAGGGCTTCGATCTGGCTGAGGAGCTAGGGCTTTAGCCTGCGGGCAAAGAGCACCCCTGGGGCAGCTTCAGGCCGGGCAGTGGGGGACCCGATCTGTGTGTGAGATAACCTGACAGCTGTGTGGAGGCTGGATTTGTGGGAAGTGAGACTGGGGGAAGGCGACCAGCTAGGAGGCTGGCTGGATCCTCCAGATGGGACACGGTGGGGGCCTCAACTGGAGCTGCTGCAGGGGAGCTGGGTGGAGGGACGCTGTTAGGTGTGAAGGACAGGCTCGTTCTGGGCGCTGAGAGTTGGGAGGCAGGCAGGATGTGAGTGGGCGGATGATGGTGCAGCAGCAAGAATAAGGGGCTGGGGTGACAATTTGGAACGAGGTGCCATGGGACAGCCAGGTGGGGATGTGCATAATTAGAGCCAGTTGGATGTCTTTGGGCTGAGGTAGTCACCAGGAAGTTCTAAGTTGAAGACTGGGCCTGTGTCATGTGGGAAGGCAATTAAGCTTTTCAGAGAAAGGTAGAGGAAAAGGGATACCCACTGAGGAGTTCAGCTTTACCGGAAATGGTGACTGATAGATGTGAGACATGGAGCGGGGGCAGGAGCCACTGCTTCTGGGAAGGTGAGAGCAGGAGCCGGCAAGGCTGAGCGAGCGGAAGGAACTGGACAGAGAGGGCATGCTCAGTGGGGTCAGGTGCCACAGACGAACCTAGGAACAGAAGGGCTGACCTTGGATTTGCTGACTTGTGCCATAGTGACCTTGGGGAGGCATTCCAACGGAACCGGAGCCAGATAGCAGGGATTGAGGACTGAATAGGTGAGGGGCAGTGGACGCAGAGAGGGCAGGGGACCTTGCTGGTGAGGGACAGGATAGTAGTTACAGGAGAGATGGGATTGCGTGTGAGTTTTTGCAGTTCAGCAGAGGTGAAGTTGGAAGTGATCACAAGAACTTTTCTAGGAAGCTGAGGGAAAAAAAGGAAAAGACCCTGAAATAGAATATGCAAATATGTAGAGATGGGTGAGTTTTCTAACAGATCCGTTCTCCTGATATAACTCAAATTTGGCTGGGCTGGTATGGGCTGGGCTGGCACAGCTTGCTGGGCACATGGGCCCCAGATCTGCTCGTCGCCTCAGCCCCATCTGGCCTGGGCCCCAGACCAAGCTCTCAGAGCCCTACCCCGAGGTGGCTTCTTGTTGCCGTTGCCACAGACTTTGGCGGTGAGTGTTTGGTGAGGATGTCGGGGAGTTTATTCAGGCCTCCCTCTTTCTGCTTACCCAGCCTCTCCAGCAGATGGGGTCCTGTCTGGCCCTGGGCTAGGCTCAGGTCAGTTCAGCTGTGCCCCTGGTTCCCCTGGGCCTGGGCCTGGGCCTGGGCCTGTCTCACTCTTGTAGGCTCTGAGATCTCTGGGAATAGAACTCAACTTCTTCCACAGTTGAAATGCTTTCGTGGCAACCCAGGCACTGGCCTACTCTATCTTGGCAAAACTAGCTAATATTAATAGCAACAGAGCACAGCAGTGTTTCTGCATCAAGCACCCTCTCTGTGCCAGGCATTGAGTTAGGCACTCACATGTGCCATCTTAGTTAATCTCATAATGACTCTGAAAAGTAGATATGATTAGCCCCATGTACAGATGAGTGCTTCCCGTATGCCGGAGAAGTGGCCTTTCTAGGGGCTTGGGAGGGATTGTATCGGCATGACTCCCCACCCACCTGGGGCCCTGTGCCTGCCTGGCTGAAGGGTCTGCTAGCCACTTACCTTGGGAGTGGCAGCTTCGGTCTTGGAGGGGCCTTAGGCTTCTAAGTCAGACTGAGGTTCAGATCGCTTCTCCGCATATGGCCTAACTGCTTGGAGCGTCGGTTGTGCCTTGTTTGACATTTTCCCTCAATTTCTATAAGTGGATATTGACTGTGTGTGCAGCAGAGATGCCAGGCACTCAGAGCTGGGCTGGCGAATGTTCTAGATGGCATCAGCGCCCAGACAACGAAGTAACCCTAACAAGGACGGGACCAAGGGAAGTGTAAGATCCTGCAGTGGGGACCAGAAAATTAATTGCTCTTATGCAGGATGGAGTCTCATTTCTTCTCCTAGGCCCAGATTCAATAAGCTTTCTCAAAGCATCCCAGAGGGCCACGACTGATGGCGGCGAATTGGCCCAGGGATAACCCTGAGCCAAGATGAACAGGATTTAACAACGGGGTGTCTCAAGCCAGTAACTAGTGCCTTTAGAGGTACTAGAATAGGAGGAAGGAAGCCAGTCTTTCAGCTGTTTACTGCTTAGCCTCCACCCTAGGTGTGTTCTGATCTGAGGCCTCATCTTTGAAAGAGAGAGACGCAATCTGGACTGTTGAGCACCTAGGAGGGGTTGGTAAAAGTTTGTTAAGTGACCGACAACTGTGTCTTAGAAGTCCAACAGGATTCGAGAGCCTCTCAAGGAAAGCCCCACAAGGGACTTACTTGAAACTGGGGTTGTTTACCCTGAATAAAGAGCAGATTTAGAAGGACATGATCACTGTGAAATAACCGAAGAGCTCTATTCCAGGAAGAGGGATTAGTCATGGTCCTTGTGGCCTCAGAGGACAGATTTAGGACCACTGGGAGTCTTCCGCTGGGGAGGAAGGCTCTGTGTCAGAGCTAAACGAAATGGGCAAGGCTGGCTTGTGAGGGAGCTCATCGTCACTGGAGATCCGTAAGCGGAACCTGCATTGCCGCCATAAGGAGTCTTGTGAGTGGCTCTCAGGTAGGACTGAATGCCCTTTGAGAGCCACTCCTAATCCCAGGAATTGAGGTTCTTGGATCATTATATTCACGAGGGAACATGAGCTGTTTGTGGATGACCACACCTGTGCATGTGTATCTCCTCCCTGAAGTGGCCCCAGCAGCCTCAAGGGTCACATCAGAGCTGGGAGGGTCCTGGGACATCTCTCCTATGGACATCACTTTATTTCTTATTTTATTTTATTTTTGAGATGGAGTTTTGCTCGTGTTGCCCAGACTGGAGTGCAGCAGCGTGCTCTTGGCTCACTGCAACCTCCACCTCCTGTGTTCAAGTGATTCTCCTGCCTCAGCGCCCCAAGTAACTGGGATTACAGGCGTGCACCACCATTCTTAGCTAATTTTTGTATTTTTGGTGGAGAGAGGGTTTCACCGTTTTGGCCAGGCTGGTCTTGAACCCCTGACCTCAAGTGAGCCACCCACCTCGGCCTCCCAAAGTGCTGGGATTACCAGCGTGAGCCAACACACCCAGCCAACATCACTTTAAAAGCATACTTAATTCATCCTACAGAAGGAGATGAAGAAGATGGCATGAGAAAGCTTTATCTCTCTAATATAGAGAGAAGACAGACCAGAAAAGAGATAGAAGTTTAGCTCTTCTTTCTCATTTTGTACACAAAGAAACAGAGGCTTGGACTGGTCAGGGCCTTGCTTAAGTCAGTTTCTAGGCTGACACGTAATCTTTGGCCTCCCAGCCACGTCTAGTCAGATTTTGTTAGTCTAGATGGGTTCTATATGATGTTTATGAGATTCTGCCCTGCCTCGGGCCTTGGACAGTGAGAATAGAGGCTCAGAGATGGATTTGGGGCATAGGAATGGGAGGGAGAAGTTTGTCTCCAGAAAGTTTTGGGAGTATCTGTCATACAAAAGTGCATGCAGAATGTACGAGTAGGACAGAGAGATGCAACTGTCTCTGCTAAGACTCGGCTCTGTTCCAGAGTGGCCACCAGGTGGCACTCCCACCACAAGCCCAGTGCCATGTTGGCTAAGTTTTGGGGCTCAGGATGTTGCCGGGCTGTCTCTGGAAAGCACAGGAGGACCTGCCGTGTTTTCAGGTGAGCCGAGTGCCCTGACAGAAGGAGAAAAATCTGTTTCTTGTCCGCCGACTGAATATTCCTCTTCCTCTTCAGATTTTTACTTTTTTTTTTTTTTTTTTTTTTCGAGATGAAGTCTCGCTCTGTTGCTCAGGCCGGAGTGCAGTGGTGCAATCTCGGTGGGCTGAACAGATGTCCGGAAGGTGGTAATCTCTGAACTGGCCTAGGAGGAAGAGGCAGGCCCCCGAGGGGAATGTCCTGGCTGAGGCTTACAGGCAGGCAGAGCACTGAGGGAAGGGTCAGGCATGGCCTGTGCAGCCTAAGAAGAATCTTCTGAGGACTCTCCCCTGACATGGTCTGCCAAGAGCTGGGCCGGTACAGTGCCCATCACGCCTGTGCCTGTGAGATAGTCACAGCAGGCACACGGTATGTTGGAATTCCCAGATATGGGCCCCAGACCTGTTTTTTTTTTTTTTTTTTGCCTGTATCCATCCTCTTTAACTTTTGAATTATTTTCCAGTATTTTAAAAGTGAGAGTTTTTAAAAAGACTCAATTTTCTTTTCTTTTTTCTGAGACAGAATTTTGCTCTTGTCACCCGGGCTGGAGTGCAGTGGTGTGATCTCAGCTCACTGTAACCTCTGCCTCCCAGGTTCAAGCGATTCTCCTGCCTCAGGCTCCCAAGTAGCCGGAATTACAGGTGCTCACCACCACATCCAGCTAATTTTTATATTTTTTTAGTAGAGATGGTGTTTCCTCATGTTGGCCAGGCTGGTCTTGAACTCCTGACCTCAGATGATCCACCCACCTAGGCCTCCCAAAGTGCTGGGATTACAGGTGTGAGCCACTGCACCCATCCCTCAATTTTCAGCTTCTGTTGAAAATCTCACTACCTTTCACTACTGGGTGTACTTCTTCATGGTTCCATGGGCCGGAGCTGAGTCAAAATTGCTTTATAGACGGGGCAGGGTTTGCAGACCCCAGCCCACCCCACTACCTTCATTGTCATCACTGCCTAGTCTCTGCAATAGGTAGTAATGGTGGTAGCCAACAGGAATTGTTGCTGCTGTTAATAGCCCGGGGGCCTGGGTGGCCACCAAGCCCTGAGGCCTCACAGCAGGGGTGGGGTCTAGCATGGAGGGCCTGTTGGGAATTGAGAGTAGCTTCTGAGAGCTACTTCTAATCCTAAGAATTGGGATTCTTGGATCACCATGTCTTTAAAAGGAAGTGAACTGTCTGTGGGTAACCTCACGTCTGCAAATGTTACCACCTCACGGAATCCTTCTACCTCCCACAGGCCTCCTGTTTGGGATGGATCACTCCTGTGAAGGCCATGTGTAGCCATGGAATCAGGGCTGAGGAGGAGATCAGAGAACCCTGGTTGGGCCCTGAAAGGTGAGAGGCTTTAGTTGGGAGTGTTGGGGAGACTGCCTGGAGCTTCTGCTCCTGCTTCAGGACCGGGAATCTCCGGTCTGTGTGTGCTCATTTCTTTCATTCCACAAGGGGCCTTCTTGGACTGGGCTGTGCCTCACCGTCCATGGGCCTCAGGAAATGGTCTCTTTAAGGCATTTTTTGTAGCGATAGAAGCCCTGCACCATTTCTTTCTCCAAGCCTTCTTTTCTCCCGAATGTGGACCCAAGGGGAAGGGAGGGACAAGAATGTGCCTCCCGATCAGACATGTCAGCATCCACATCTGTTGCTTCCTCTGCTGGTCCACTTCCCATCACTGGCTGTGAGTGGGAATGGTGCCCCTGTTCTCTGTCCAGGCTCAAGAGCCAGCCTTGGCCTCCAGTGAGGCTGGCAGGCCCGATACCACCTATGCCATTCTGACTTGATTTTCATCTGCTGCCTGAGGCAGGAAAGTCCATGCCTAAACTCCGGTCATAATGCCTGCTCCCCGCTTTTGCCCCACAGTCTAGCTGCTTTTCCCTTTATAAAGCTATTGCCTCAAGTCATGAGCCTAGTTCTCTCCTCCCCTGGCTGCCTACAGCCAACCCAGAGAGTGGGCTGCCATCTGGCCTGGCCCTTTGTCCCCAGGTTGACTAGCTTGTGGGAAGGATGGTCTTCAGCACTGTTTCCTTCCCCGCTACCCCCAAGTCTGGAAAAAAATGATCTGGCATCTACCCCAGTTTCCATCTGCTGCTCTGTTGATCGGGAGACTGAGCTCAATCCCTGATCTGCCCTCCTGCCCAGCACCTGGTGCCCTGGGTCCTGTCTAGGTCCTTCTGGGGATGGTTTGGACCTAGTCTTCAGCCAAAGTCAAGCGTGCGGGCCCTTGAGAAACCACCTGAGTTTCAATCCATCCTCCCTCTAACCAGTTGTGTGATCCTGGCACTTCGCATCCCTGGACTGTGCCTTGATTTCTTCATTTGTAAAGGGAGGTGACTGATAGCTCCTATCTCATAGGAGTGTAAAGGTTGAGTTCAGATGAGGCTATGAGATGGCACAGCACACAGCGTTAGCAATTGTTAACTGCAGTCAGAAAACCCATCTTCGTTCTACCATTTACCAGCTGACCTTGGGCAGGCCCGTCCCTGCCCCTCCCTGTACCTCAGTTTCCTTCTCTGAAATGGAGTTATGCTCCCTCCCTCAGTGAGAGGACGAGTGGAGGACCGGCAGTGATGATGTAGGTAAATGTGGGTTACGTGCTGTGAGTTGCCGTGCCCATGGGCAATGTTATCACTGATTTTGAATCCATTTGAATTCTTAGTTCCAAAAGGCAGAGACAGGCGATTTCTTAGTTTGCCCAAGCTTTGCATAGAGAGGACAGACGCTGGGGGCCCTACCTGTGTAGCAGATGAAACTGAGTGTCCATCTTAGAGGCTGGCCTGGGCCAGGCTGCACTGCTGGCTTCAGGGGCACAGACAGGCTTAGCTGCAGGTCTGGGGAGGAGCGCTTAGACTGTGCACAGCCTCCCTCTCTGGGGCAGTGTGCCCCTGGGCATTATGAGGCTGTTGGCTCCTCCCAGTGGACCAGGAACCTCCCTCTGCACTGTCTCTGTACCTTGATTTTATCTTCCTGGCCTGCTGGGGTGCCTTGGAGTTCTCAGGGAGGAAGGAAGGGACAACTGGAAGCAAAATGTAGAATGAGACAGCCAAAAACTTCTTGGTAGCAAAACCTTCCTGGTTCCAGGAGGTAAAAACAACAACAGAACGGTCCTGGGCCCAATGGAGCAGGGCAGAGGGCAGCCGGGGAGCCCACCCACTACCTTCACTAGCGTCTGCAGTAGGCGAATCATAGTTCGGTCTGTGAGTTCTGGAGGTTGGATATTCACCTCTGCTCCTTCCTCAGCCTGTCTCCTCTCAGTGCAGCCCTCCTTGGGCTAGACATCCAGCAAACACTGGATAAGTACTTGCTGAGCTGGGTGGATTTTCCATTCATGGTTCCCTGAGGCACAAGCGGAGGTGGTAGGTCTGGGCCCTTTCTGGTCTGAGAGAGGAGACCCTTTCACAAAGGGCAGGCACGTGGTTCGGAGAGAAGGAGCTGTGGGCAGAGCTGGCTGGGCTGCTCAGGTAACTGCAGGGGGTCTGGGCCTGGAGCTCCCCAGGGAGTCCCCACTGAATGGTCAGGTTGCCTGAGATAGCCAAGCACTTTGTGGACAGAGATGCCTTAAGCTGCTCTGACCCTCCCTCCCCCACAGTGAGTTGGGCATGGGGGATGCTCCCCTCTCTACTTGGGGAAGGGGCCTTCCTAATTATATCCCCCTCCACTCACATGGAAATGAGTTTGGATTTTCTGAGAGTACACCAGCTGGCTGGGGGGGAGGCAGCCCAGAAGGCTGCTGGCTGGGGAAGGGAGGAGAAAGGAGAGGGAGGGGAAGGAGCCAGGCCAAGATGAAAAATTTCCAGTGTTCTCCCTGGCAGAGCAATAGCGGGTCCCCGAGTGCTCCCCACACATCATCGTTGTGCCTGCCGTGTCCACTCGGGCGAACCCGTTCTCCGAGGACCGTAGTCCTCAGGGCGCGAACCACTTAGCTGGGCAGAGCCAGGTTGTTGGGTGTTGGACTCCTCTGCTCCCTTGGAGAGGTCCTCCACGACTTCTAGGCCAATCTTTTTATGGGGTACGTGGAGTGGAACTGAGGCCCAGAGAGGGGATAGGGCCCGCCTTTCCTGGCGGAAGACCGCAAGTCCGGCTTGTCCGCAGCCGGGTTCTCCCGTGGAGTTGCCCGGGAGCGGGTGGCTAAGGCTCCCCTAGAAGCTCCGCTCTAGCTCGGGAAAGCCAGGAAGGCGAGGAAAGGCTGCGAGGGGCGGGGGAGGGGCGGGGTGGGGTCAGCCTTGGCTCCGCCTTCTGGCGCTTGGGTCTGCCTGCGGCCGGGCGCTGGCTCAGTCTCGGCTGATTGCCGCTGTCGCTCCCGGGGCCGCGGGATGACGCCTCCTCCGCCCGGACGTGCCGCCCCCAGCGCACCGCGCGCCCGCGTCCCTGGCCCGCCGACTCGGTCGGGGCTCCCGCTGCGGCTACTGCTGCTGCTCTGGGCAGCCGCCGCCTCCGCCCAAGGCCACCAGAGGAGCGGACCCCGCATCTTCGCCGTCTGGAAAGGTAGGCGGCGCCGCGCGGCGGGTCGGGCACGGGATCGGACGCCGCGCGGGGCGGGTATGGAGTGTGCTGCACCCGGAGGGAGTGCGTGCGCGCGGCTCTGCGGGTCCCGGGCTGTCCCTGTGCTGTCCCTGCGTGGAGCGTGTGGGTTTGGGTGAGTGTGTGTGAGTGTGCGCGCTGGCACGCCAGAGCCGGCTGTAAAGCTGCGGCGAGCTAGCGGCGGGGGCCGGAGCCCAGGCTAAGTCGCTCCAAGTCTCTGGCAGCCGGGAGCCGCAACGCCCGGGCGCCAGGGGAGGGGGCGGGCCCCTCTCTCAGCCCCAAGCCCCTCTGGGTCCTCTGGCGCGGGGGGCTTTGGCCCAGGACCCTTTTCCCACCCGGGACCCCAACCTCGGCCCCCTCCTCTTGACCTGCGGGCTCTGCTGGCGCGCGGAGCGCAGGCTGGGCCGGTGAGGGGGGCGCGGACCCTTTGCCGCCGCCGTCGCCGCCGCTGCGCTTCGGCAGCGGGAACAAAGACCCCGCCGCCTGCCCCCGCCCCCGCCCCGGCCCGGAGCGCGGGCCAGACAAGGGGGTGGGCACCCTGCGGCGAGGCAGTGGGATGTGGTGCGGTGCAGGGGGGCTTGGGGGACCGGGGCGCTGCCTCTGCAATGCCGGGACCGGCCGCTCCCCCCTTGCCCGCACGTGGCAGTTGTCATCAGAAATCGGCTCCAGCGCTGGGGGTCAGTGCCCATTGGGTGGGGCACAGCCGTTAGGACCCCCAGGCGGTGGATGTCGGGCGGGGGTGCAGCCTTTAGGCCAGGGTAGGTATGAGAACCTGGGGGGCCGGAGTCTCCCCCAGGGCACCTCAGTTTAGACCCTGTGCTGTGGGACAGAAAGCCGGCTAGGCGGGGGTTTGAGGCTTTCTGCCTCGAGGAACTCATCTCCCCTCCCCTGCATTGCACACAAAATGCCTCCCCGCCCCCAGGCCGACTAGGCTCTGTCCCCAAATTTGACGTCTCTGCGGCCCCCCTGTGGTGGTGGTGGGGGACTCGCTGTGGGGGCTGGGGGACTGGTCGGGTCTGGCCCCACCGGGAGCCTTTTGATGCCTTTGGCAGTTTGCAGGGATTGCGGGAGTCTGAGCATTATCTGGGGCAGGTATTATTAGCAGAGGGGAAAAAAAAAAAAAACCACACACGAAACGAGTGGCCAGAACTGCCGCAGTCGCTGAGGGAATGTGACTTGCCCAAGGTCACTGAGCAGTGTGGGAGCTCAGGTGCAGGCAGGGGCTCTGATCTGCCACCGGACCAGTCTGGGTTCAGGGTTAGGGAGGGGAGAAGGATGTAAATGGTTCTGGGACCACGAATGAGGTGCTCTGGGGACCAGCTCCGGCGACACAGCCTGAGATGCTCCTGGAGGGAGCCGAGCAGCACTGCTGGAGCTCTGGCCGGGGTGAATGGAGGAGGCCCGCACACCCCTCTGCCATCGAAGCTCCAGCCCGGGCTTCCTTTACCCTCCCAGCAGCTTTGCCTTACCTCACTCCCCTTGGCTGTCTTGGACATCACAGCGTGTGGGCACTCTGGAGGGGACAAATGGCCATGTCTGAGTGTTCTGGAATCTTTCCCTGCATCAAATCCCTTGCATTTTGGCTCTGTGTGCCTGTCCCACGGTCTTCCCGTGACCCCCCCCACCACCACCACCACCCCACCCCACTTAATGCATACCCACTTTTTAGCGCTTAATGCATACATCCCATCCTGGGCACTTAGTTTCCACCCTGAGGCTATTTAAAGTTGCTCGCAGTTCTCTTACTCACTTTCCGAAGCTCCCAGCCCAGCTCCATGCCCTGCCTCCCCTGCCTGCAGTTCACTGCCGTAGCCACACTGGCTGTGCCCTCTGCTTAGTAATGCACTGTTGAGCCCCACTGGCCGGGGTCTGCCAACCGCACACCAGTCTTGTCTAACGACAGCCTATGGTCTCCTTCACCAGTGCCAGGTGCCCCACTGGCCAGACAGGCCCTGCCATTCACCTGCCCCCCACCCCCAGGGCCACCAGCTGGTGATGGTGTGCCCGACTGACAGCTGCCTCCTGCCTCCTGTGGGGTGACACATGGCAATCGGACAGGAATGGGCTTGGGCAGGACAAACCCAGGAATAGGGTAAGGGGGGGTCTTGCTGGAAGCTTAGAGCTCTGTCTGCCAGTGGGTGGGTGGGGGTACGGTGGTGTCCAGGAATGGCAAAATCAGGGATGGTGGTGATGCTGGAGCCATTTCTCCATGAGGCATAGATTGGGATTTTAGTTTTGAGTCAGGACAGCTGTGGGGACTGGAATAGGTATGGAAAGATCTTTATTTTCTGCTGCTTGAATCCCCAAGTTCTAGGGAAAGATTAAAGCAGGGAATTCTGAAAGGGGGCCAGCCTGCACTGATCAGAGAGCTTGCTGCCTCTGCAGCCTGATGAAAGTCTGGCATAGTGTAGCTCAGGCCAGGGAGGTGGATGGGCCATCACGTACCCGCCGGGTGTCCTTGAGCTCCACACCTGTCTTTGACCCTTAGAGCTTACCAGAGCAAGAAAGACCCTGGGGGTTGTCCCTCAAGGGCTATCACTGCCACATGGGCCGGTCAAGGGTGGGCATGTATGGTCCTCATCTTCCTGCAAGCAGGGACTGGAAAGGAATAGATTGTAGGTGAGGGGTAGGACTTGGCAGAAGGTTGACATGCCTGTGTAAGCTGTGCACCCCTCCCCCGTTTTGTCAGTTGTTGGAGGAGTTAGGGAAGGCTTGGAAGGTCCTGAACCCCAAGGTCAGGGGTGAGTCAGCCTGTCCATGGGGAAACAGAGCCACATCCTCAGTCTCGACCTGCCCAGCTGGTTCTGCACTCCCTCTCCGTTGTCCAAATAAACAACAGGATGTTATTGTTGACTTGGTGGCTGCTGGGGAGCCATTCTGGGGCTGCTCCCCAGGGCAGGAGGTGGTTGTTACCTCCTCCACGGGATGAGGACACGTCTGGGGCTCCCCAAGCATCAGCATTTCCAGTGGAAATCCTTGCCCCCTTGGGGACTTAGATGTGTTTATCACCTTCAAGGTGAACTCCCTCTGCAGAGCATCATGGCGGGGGGAGGGGGGGCAATTCCTCAGAGGAGAGGGGGAGTTTTTAAGCCGAGAGACATGCTTGATGAGGTCACCAGGAGCTTCCTACCAAGCTCTGTGACCCCTCTGTCCTGGACAGTGCAGATTCTGAGAGCAGTTCTGGTGGAATGGATGCTGGCACAGGCCCAAGGATGGCTGTGGTAGAGGGAAGGAGTTGGGAGGTCGGAGCCTGGTTCAGGCTGTGACCTAATTGGCTCTGTGACTCTGGGCAAGTCTCTGTCTTTTACTGAACCTCAGTGTCCCCCAGTGCCCAAAGAGGGTAGCAGAAGGGGGCTCATCCTCTTCTGAGATCTAATGTCTTAGGATTTCTGATCTAATGTCTCTCATCTCTGGGATGGGAGGGGCTGAGCAGAGTCTGTGGCGGCTGGTTTAAGTCTTAGATTTCGAGAAATCTGGAGGAGAAATTGAAACCTGGGAAGGCAGGGGAAACCCTTAAGTTTCGTGTTCTTTCTTATCTTTTTCTTTCATGGGCCAAAGGCTGAGGATCAGTTGAAAATGGCTCATTAGCTGGTGGCCTCAAGGGTGGACATACTCATTCAGCAAACATTTGCTGGGGCCAACCTTGACTGGTTTTGGGGCCGAGCTGGGGGTGAAGTGATGAGGAACAAGATGATTCAGTGCCCGTGTAGACTTCTCAGTGTAGATGGAGACGGGCAGAGAAACCTTCAGGTACAGCAGAAGGCGTAACGGAGGGCAGCTGTGGGCACTAAGGAGATGCCTAACCCAGTTTTCTGAATCAGGGAGGGCTTCCTGGAATAGGTAGCAAGCCAAAATGGCAGGAGGAGTGAGTCAGCTGGGGGAGGGAAGGAATAGGAGGAAGCACCCCACTTAACAGGATTTTTAAACCCAAGAACTTAAAGCTAGGACCACATAAAGGAGAGAAGCCATGTGAGGGGCCCCCAGCAGGAAGGCGTTGAGTCTGACTGGACCTGGGGGCTCCTGCAAGAAACTTGTCCAGCTGGGCATAGGTGAGGGGACACCTGTCATCCTATGGCTGTCCCAGCAGTGGGGAGGAAGGCCACATCCACTGGAGAAGGGCTATGGCAGGCAGGGAAGCCCTCTCGAGTGCTGGCAAGGCCACAGCCCCATCACAGCTCCCTGGCGGGAGGCTGGGGCTAGGGCCGGGGCGACCAAGGCTTTCCCCGTTGACTCCTGACCGCAGAGCAGTCTCCAGGTGAGAAGGTCTGTCCCTCAGCTCTGTCTCCTCCTGCTCTTCCTCTGCAGAGACGGAAGAAGTGGGGAGGTAGCCGGGGGGCAGTGGGGGTGTCGGTGGATATCACTGTCTGGGCTGAGGGTGGGGCCCTGGAGGTAGCAGGGAAAGCTGGGCTCTGTTTTTTGAGGAGGGCCAGGCAAGGTGAAACGTGAAGTTCAGTCTGGCAGCTCACGGCGGGCAGTAGTGGGAGTGGATGGGCCACTAGCTGACGGCCTGTCCACCCCCAGCCCCACACGGCTCTGTCACAAGAGACTGCCTGCACTTCCCCCGCTTTGATTGGCAGCTCTGGGCTGAAAAGTTTCCGTTTTTCTTGATTTCCTCTTTTGGCCCAGCCTGGCTGCTCCAGGAGCCTTTCTTTGTCCATGGTTGGGGGCAGAGGGGCCCTTCACCTGCCCTGCCTTCAGAAGAGCCAGGGTTCCTAGCCTTGCAGGGAGGGCCGGCCACCAGGCGTATGGCCAGCCGTCCTGTCCTTAGGGAGCCAGGCAGGCCAGAAAGAAAGCAGGGGGATGGAGGGCTGCCCTGTTGGACCACTTCCCTAGCCAGCCAGACCTCAAGGGACTGTCCCCTCCCTGGCCCTGGCCCTGGCCTTGGCGTCTCTCCAGGACTGTGCCCGGCCCCCCTGAGGACCTTTGTCCCTATGCTGTACCCCATCTGGAACACACGGCACATAACTGCTGCCTTCCCCAGGCCCTGCATAGTGGCCTGGCCCCACTGCCTCCTGGACTCCGACGGTTTTTCCCTCACCAATCCCTGGCTCCCCTGCTCCTCTCTGTACCCCGCTAACCCTCCCCTCCTTTCTGCCCAGAAAGGGAGGCTGCTGGTTCTTTCTCAGTTCCTCTGAGGAACCTTCTTGGATGACCCCCCGCCACACACACACACACACATACACACACACACAGCCTGACAGTGCAGAGCTTAGGATGTCAGAAAAGAAATGTCAGAGATGGCTGGGCCAGTGGCTCACGCACTTGGGGAGGCTGAGGCAGGCGGATCACCTGAGGTCAGGAGTTCGAGACCAGTTTGGCCATTGGTGAAACTCCGTTTCTATAAAAAAGTACAAAAATTAGCCAGGCATAGTGGTGGGTGCCTGTAATCCCAGCTACTCAGGAGGCTGAGGCAGGAGAATCACTTGAACCCAGGAGGCAGAGGTTGCGGTGAGCCGAGATCGCACCACTGTACTCCAGCCTGGGCGACAGAGCAAGACAGGCTTAGGTGAATGGAATTCACTACATTCACCAGAGCAAGACTGGCTTAGGCGCAGGTCTGGGGAGGAGCTCTTAGACTGTCCACAGCCTCCCTCTCTGGGGCAGTGTGCCAAGACTCTGTCTCAAAAAAAAAAAAAAAAAAAAAAAAAAGGAAGTGTCAGAGATCAGTTGGGCCAGCCAAACATTCCACAGATGGGGAAACTGAGGCTCAGAGTTGACAGGGACTGGCCCAAGGTTACCCGATGAGACAGGTAGAGCTGGGACTGCGGCTGAGTCTTCTGAGCTTCTGCTTCTGCCCGGCTCTCAGCCTATTTCCAGCTGTCTGTCTGTCTTCATACTTTGTTCCGTGCTGGGGGCTCCTTGAGTGTGTTTCCTCCTCGGCCAGCTCAGCTGGGCCCAGAATCTTCCTGCCCCAGCGCTGTCTGCTCCTAGGAGCCACACCAGCCATGAGTGTTCTCTCTTGAGGACCTTGGGTTTGGACCAGCTCCATATACCTCTTCTGGTCTTGCCTCAGGTGGGCTGAGCCTCGGGTCCCGAGGACAGGTTGATCTGTGTCTCGGCTAATCTGGTTTTAACTGTCATGACAGCCTGGGATTAGGCTGATCCTGTCAAGCCTTCTGCACCCCATACTTCCAATCAGAGGCTCGGGCTCTGTGCCAGCACCCCCGGGTGACCCCTCGTCATGGAGGGCAGCCAGCCTAGGTCTGTGTTCAGCTCCTCTGGGGAGGAGGCAGGAAGAGAAGCCCTGGGTTTGCCCTTTGGGAGCCCCCACATTCCTGGAGAGGTGGGTCTTCTGCCTGTGAAGTAGGGTGGACCCCTACTGGGGAGGTCAGGAATGACCTGCAGATGTAGCCTGGGACTGTGACAGGAGATGAGAGCAGGAAAGGTCAGTGTGGGATGGTGCAATCAAAAGAGGCTTCCTGGGGGAGGAGGGGCCAGGCTAGAGCTAGGGGCAGGGGTCTGGGGTAGGGGCAGAGTGTAGCACAGAAAGCTATTCATATTGTTTGTACACAGACTCACACCTGTAATCCCAGCACTTTGGGAGGCCAAGGCAGGTGGATCATTTGAGGTTAAGAGTTCAAGATCAATCTGGCCAACATGGTGAAACCCCATCTCTACTAAAAATACAAAAAAAATTAGCTGGGTATGGTGGCACACGCCTGTAGGCACAGCTACTTAGAATGCTGAGGCAGAGCTCTGGCCCAGCCTGTCGAGGAAGGAAGGTCACTGTGATGACTTCTGCACCCCATTGGTGGCCCAGGAACCTGTTCTGAGATGTCTGTCCCTCTGGCATGGGAGTTTGGCCTTCCCCCGTCCTGCCTCTCCCCACTGTCTGAGCTGCTCCCTGGCAATGGAAGATGAGGGAGCAAGAGGAGGCCTGGTCCTTACCTTCAGGACCCCAAAGGCCGGGTGAAAGAAACCCCATCAGACAGCGTGATCTGAGTGAAGACGGTGGGGCCAGATGGTTTGTGGTACAAGGTCGAGGCGACAGGCAGTGAGGGCTGGAGCAGTCGGGAACACTTCCTGGATCCAAGGGATTTAGCTAGACCTTCAAGGACAGGTAAGATCCATGTGCACAGAGAGAAGGGAAAGGTCAACCCAGGGAAGGGAGAACAGGAGCAAGTGCGGAGATGGGAATGAGCCACTGCAGAGCTGTGCAGAGACGAGGTGGGCCATGACCGCCCTGCCCTGGGGTGTTGGGCCCTGCTTGGATGGGCATTTGGGAGCCATGGTGGGTCCTTGAGCTGAAGAGTGGAGGTGACTGTTTTGGCCAGGGCTGGCTGAGTGGGGACCTGGCGGGTGAGCACACTGCCCTTCAGTGTGGTCAGCTTCAGACCACACAGTACTTTTTTTTTTTTTTTTTTGAGACGGAGTTTCGCCCTTGTTACCCAGGCTGGAGTGCAATGGCGCGATCTCGGCTCACCGCAACCTCCGCCTCCGGGTTCAGGCAATTCTCCTGCCTCAGCCTCCTGAGTAGCTGGGATTACAGGCACGCGCTACCATGGCCAGCTGATTGTTTGTATTTTTAGTAGAGACGGGGTTTCACCTTGTTGACCAGGATGGTCTCCATCTCTTGACCTCGTGATCCACCCGCCTCGGCCTCCCAACCAAAGTGCTGGGATTACAGGCGTGAGCCACCGCGCCCGGCGTTTTTTTTTTTTTTTTTAGAGGCAGGATCTCACTCTGTCTCCCAGGCTGTAGTGCAGTGGTGCGATCATAGCTCTCTGCGGCCTTGAACTCCTGGACACAAGTGATCCTTCTGCCTCGGCCTCCTGGAGAAGGATAACAGGCATGCGCCATGGTGCCTGACCCCACAGAGTACCTTATGTTCTGAGCAGAGATCTTGAGAGACTTGTCTTCTTAATCAGTCACTCAGGGCCAGGGCCCCATGCCACACCCCAAGAAGACTCCCGCCCCACTGTTGTAACTTAGGATCTTTAAGATGGAGAGCATCCCTTCAATGATTAAGAGACAGGTGGAAATGAAGATTCTGTTACTAACAGTCCTGAGAGGTACCTGGCATACCTGAGGCCAGACACAGACAGAGGTCAGAGAGCATGTGCGTGGTGCGGGGATCCATGGGCCACCATCTTTATGGGGTCCAAGGTGTTATTCAAACAAGTTTTCCACAAGGAGTTTGTTTAGGTTTTTTGTTGTTGTTGTTGCTGTTGCTGTGTTTTGGAGACAAAGTCTTGTTCTGTCACCCACGCTGAAGTGCAGTAGTGCAGTCTCGGCTCACTGCAACCTCTGCCTCTCAGGTTTAAGCACTTCTCCTGCCCCAGCCTCCCAAGTAGCTGGGACTACAGGCATCTGGCACCACGCCTGGCTAAATTTTTTGCAGTTTTAATAGAGACGGGGTTTTACCATGTTGGATAGGCTGGTCTCAAACTCCTGACCTCAAATGATCTGCCTGCCTTGGCCTCCCAAACTGCGGGGATTACAGGCGTGAGCCACTGTGCCTGGCCTCCACAGGGAGTTTTAATTGGTGGGTTTACCCAGGAGGTCATGTTGAGACAAAGTCACTGGCCTGTCTGCACAGCCCATGCAGGCTGTGGGGTCAGCGGGACCAGTCAAGTGGGCTGTACGTAGCTGTCCCATAGGGAGGCAGTCACCAGGACACTGCTGTCTAAGGTAGATATTTGGATTGAGCACATGGAGGAACTGGGAGGAGGCAGGAGCTGGAAACGGTGTCAAGGTTGACCGCTTCTGGTATAAAAAAGCCCAGTTTCTATTCAAAACGGATGCCAGGGTAACAGCAAAGTATAGGAATTCATTCACCTGGGCCTGCCCGGCCATGCTCACTTGCACACGCTGTCTTCAGTGTGTTAGGGGTGGAGGTCAGGCCTTCACTGGCCAAGTAGCCTCTGACCGGGCTTCACCCTCTGGGGGCCTTGGTCTCCTCATCCTGTCAGGGAAGGGCTGGTCTGGAAGCCTCCCAGGGCCCATCTCTGGAATACAATGTTATGAGCACAGAGTCTGGAGTCAGCCTGCCTGAGTATGAACCTCTGCTCCACCCCTTACTTAGCTGTGTGGTGCTGGGCAAGTGACTCAGCTTCTCTGTGTCTCACCTGTCTCCACGGTCCTCATCTGTAAAATGGGGATAATAAAAGAACCTCCTTCATGGGAGTTCAGTGATAGTTAAGTGAGTTAATACAGCTAAAAATCACTTTGAACGGTGCTCGCCACTGTGACGGAAGGGTTGAGTGGTCGGGGCATCATCGTCGTCGTCATGATCTTCCTCCTCTTCCTCTGGCATCTCTGGTTTCTGATGGAATGCAGCTCCGGCAGCCCAGCCCCTGCCAGCTCTCCCTAATGGGCCTTGCTGGCTGGCTGCCCTTGCTAGGTCTCCCCTGCTGGTTCAGGCTAAGGCTAAGACTGGGGAACCTTCTGTTTCTCCAGTCTTGCACCTGCCTCCCTCCCTCCACTTGGGGTGGTGTAGCCATGCTCTGCCCTCTCCCCCAACCCTGCCCTCGCTCTGGGCCCAAGGGCAGGCCCTGAATAGCAACCCATTGTCTGCTTTGCAGGAGCCACCAGCTGACTTTGGCCCCGCTCTGGGGCTTTTGAAACCTGCTGGGCTGGAGAACAGGCGGAAGGTGGACAGGACACGGTGTTTGTCCCGGGCTTCCGGCCTTCCCTGGGCTTGGGCTCAGGGCCTCCTACCCGCTCCAGCTGGGCTTCAGGGCCAGCCTTCCTTCCCTGAGTCCCGGAATCCTGCTCAGCACAGCCCGGCACCGAGGGGCTTGCTTTCCACACTGTCCTTTCTCCCCAGGACTTTGCCCCAGCCAGTCTCCCCAGCAGCCAAATCTTCTGGTCTTTTGAGCACAGTGGTGCTGTGGGGAGAGCATCCAGACCTTGGTGGCTTGGAAGGGCATTAGTTTTCCTGTTTGTAAAACAGCAACACACATCCTTGCCCTGCCTTCTTTGCAGGGTGGCTGGGGGTTTGGTGGGCTGGTCAGTGGAGGCAGATGAGAATGTCAGTTTCTTCTGCTGCCTCTACTTCCAGAAAGCTGTCTGACTTCTCAGGCGCTCAGAGAGTCACACTTTCCCAAAAAGACCCATGGACTTAACCCTGATTGTTTTTTCTTTTTTTCTTTTTTTTTTTTTTTTTGAGGCAGAGTCTGCTCTGCTGCCCAAGCTGGAGTGCAATGGCGTGATCTTGGCTTACTGCAGCCTCCACATCTTGGGTTCAAGCGATTCTCCTGTCTCAGCCTCCCAAGTAGCTGGGATTACAGGCACATGCCACCATCCCTGACTCATTTTTGTATTTTTAATAGAGATGGGGTTTCACCATGTTGGCCAGGCTGGTCTCGAATTCCTGACCTTGTGATCTGCCCGCCTTGACCTTCCAAAATGCTGGGATTACAGGCGTGAGCCACCTTGCCCAGCCCAACCCTGACTGTTTTGTGATTTGTTCCAAGAATCCTGGTGGGTCTTAAAACCAAGGCCCAAGCAAGTATCAGCACCCTACCCCGACTCCCACCCGGCCAATCCAGAGGAAGAAAATGAACCCAGGAAGGCCCCACCCCCATCACCATCACAGCCAGCACCCTACTCATCCTCCTCCTCCTTTCTGCCCACCAGAGAGATAATGAGGCTTCTTGGAGCCAGGGCTGAGCCACACGTGAGATAAACATCCCTCCCACCCACAGCTGACCTTGGTGGGTGGGAGGATACTCCCCTTTGGCCCAGCACACAACTCACTGTTCTCATGGCTGATAAAGAAGGTAATTCTCACTCCTCGGTGAGCTGAGTGCTGTCAAGGCCCCACCACCTGCCCTAGCACACAGGCCCTGCCCCTGCCAGGCAGCTAGCTAATCTGTAACCTAACCCTGCCTTAGCGTTGCGACCATGACCTATCCTTAGCACCTAGCATCAAGCCAGTGCCACCCTGGAAACCAGGCTTCCGAAACTCTCTTCCTGGCCATATCAGGAGAGAGAGAAACATTTGTTCCTGTGCTCCCACCCCTGGTGGAAGGGTTTCCTCTAGCACTCTGACTCGCACAGCGCCTGCACTTCCACCATTAGTCACTCCTTTGCATTTAAGGCTTTGATCACTACAGGCCCCTGGGAGATCAGGGCCTCACCTGGAAGGTGGGTGGGCGGGTGATTCCCTTTAGTTATCAGGTTAGTGACTCGGCACCTAGTGAGCAGGAGAGGGAAGGGTAGAGAGCAGGGATGACTCAGGGAAGTAGGGAGAGGCTGAATATACAGCTTTTTGCAAATCAGAGGCTCTCCAGGAAGCCCGGGATGTGATCCTGGAGAGAAGCAGCTGGGTAATGGGTACCAGAAACTTAGAGCTTCCCTTGTTCCAAGGCCACAGATGTCCTTGGCCAATGGTACAGCCTCTCTGGCCTCCATGCCCTTCAGTTCAATGACTGTTCAGATCCCCTCCTTCCACTTTAACATGTGGATGTGGGATTCCAAAAGGTGGAGAGGCTATAGGCTAATTCCTGGGCACCATGTGGGCCTTCCCTCTACTCTCTTTGCCAAGTACATAGTTGGATGAGGGGGTGAGGTAGGCCTGGCAATGCCCACCATGGGAGGAGGCTCCTGCCAGATGTGCTGGCCCTCCAACCTGAGGTCAGCCTGCTTTCTGCTCATTGGTCCAGGGCCTTCCTGACTGCCTGACTTAGGCATTCTCTGTGGGGGGTGCCCACATTCCTGCCATTTTCAAAGCCTGATTCTCTGCCCATCCATTCTCAAAGGGCTCCTTGAGGTTAGTATGCAAGGCCTACTGGGTCAGTGGGTCAGGTTGCAAGGCTGGCTTTGCCAGACCAGAGCATGGGACCCAGCCCCTTCACGGACAACAACCACTCCCTTCTGCCCTCCCCGGAGCTGCGCTCCTCTCTCACAAACATGAGTATGGGGACAGTGGGCCAAGGGTGACACAGTGAGTGACAAGAGGAAGCGTGCTCCACCAGGCAGGCGAAACGTGCCCTGGAGGCCCAGGCTTGCCCAGTCAGTCAGCTGCTGGGGGTGTGATGGGGGTGGGGGCCCCAAGGAGTCCAGCCCCTTTCTTTCCGGTGGGATCAGAGCCCCGTGAGCACCCGGGCCTGTGTCTGGCAGAGGTTCATTTCTACAACCCAGCCATCCTTGCAGGCCTCCTGTCTGGCTGGAGCTGGGCCTTGCTGGCCCTGCCACCGTGAAGAATGGGACTCGGGGAACCATGGAGTCCCGCTGAGTCTGGGGCAGCCTGAATGTGCCTTCCTGGTCCAGCGGGAGTGAGGATTGGCTCGGAATCACATGGGGTAGGGGGTGGGTTGTCTTGTGCCTGGCCTGCCTCTGGGCTATGCCCTCCCCATGTGTCCCTAGCCCCCTCCCCTGCCTGAACCCCTGGTTATTCTGGGAGCTTTTAGCTACCACTTAGTCAGCCACTAATGCGTCAGGCTGGGGAGTGAGGGGGGAGACACGGTGCCAGACGGTGCGCCTTTTAGACAAGCAGGATGGAAAGCAGGGGGAGCCAGGAGGTGGGGGGCGCGGGAGGACAGGGAGGTATTTTCCACTCCTGGCCCCGCTCGTGGAGAACAGGCAGCAGGGGAGAGTGATAGGCAGTGGGTCAGTGTGTCCTTGGACCCGCTGCGTCTTCCCTCCCCCATCACACGTGGGCCTCAGCTCACCTTCCTCATTCTTCTCTCATTAGGACTCTGCCAGGCTGCAGCACGTGGCCTCTGTCCCCCGTACACCCAGCTTCCCCACCTCTGCTCAGGCTGTTTCCCTTGCCTGGCATTCTCTCCCCGCCTGTCCTGGGCCCGTCCAGCTTTTGTCTACCTCCCCTCTCCCTTTGGGTTCATAAAGCAGCAAAAGGAAAATGTTCAGGGATATGGCACGTGCTCCCTTGGCCTGACCTTTTTAGGAGTAGCCCCTGGCCTTGCTCAGCCCCTGCCTGGACAGACTCCCGGCCTGTCCCTGCCCTGCCACAGCTCTCTCCCTGCTGATCTGGTGGGGCCGCAGATCCTGGCCCCTGATGGCTTGGAGCTGCCTTCACTTCCAGGCAGCCCTCCTGCCCCTGAACCCCCCGCCCCCCGCTCCTGCCAACCTGAACAAAGCCTCTTTTCATGTATTCATCGAGCTGCTGCCGATCGACACTTCCCGGGCACAATCAGGCCTTTTGAGGGCCTCGGGCGGTGCGGGAGCCCAGGCTGGGGCTGGGGCAGAGAATGGGCCAAGGCCTCGTCCTGGGGCTGAGCTGGTATCATTCTCCCTAGCCCACAGGCTTCACTGAGCACAGAACTGGGAGGGGCAGTAACCTGGGGGTCACGGGAGGCTGGGCTCCTGTTCGTTTTTCTGCAAAATGGGACGAATAGTCCCTGCCTCCCTCCACCCTGGCTATTTCGGCTAAGATTTGAAGGGAACTGGGCTCAGGCTTGCAGATCTGGCCGAGACTGTCCTGGCCCTAGGGCCGCAGCTCCTCCCCAGCAGCCAGCAGCCCTCGCCTTCCCTTCATGTCTTCAGCAGCCGTGGGGTCCATGCTAAGGCAGTTTTGCCAGAGAGCTGTGGAAGCGTTCTGCAGTGTGTCTGTCTGACCCCTTGGATGTCTTCCCAGAGTAGGGCCAGGCCTCCCCCTCAGACCTCGCTCTCCAGGACCCAGCCATGCCTCTGCCATCAGGCTCTCCAGGGCAAGACTGCTGTCCTCTTCTCTTCAGCAGGCCCGCGATCCCTGGACAAGGGCCCTCCAGGGTCCCGTCTAGTGCCTCTTTCCCCTTGAATAGTTTTACCTTGGCCTTGCTGGCCCCCTCGGAGACCTGGGCCCGTGGCCCTGGTGCAGGTGTCGGGCTAAGGTGACTGATGGAGGTGGCTAGCACAGTCTGACGGATGGCACTTTTCTACCTTGACCCCCAGGGGCTGTGGATCTCAGGTCCCAGCCCAGCATCTCCAGAGGCAGACATGTACACCTTTTCCTGGCCATCAGGCTGGCTACTGGGGGATGGGAGGGGAGCAGGTGGGGAACTGGGGCTGCAGACTGTCTGGATCCCGGGCTGGGCTGTGGGGGATGGTAGCTGTGGCTTGGGCTTCGGGTAAAAGGGGAGCCCTGGAAGCTGAGTCAGGAAGACCGTCTGTGGGCTGCTGACCCCAGCACTCTAATTTTATCCCAGGAACAGAGGGGGAGCAGGGCGGCACTCAAGACCTGATAGTTATCCCTCCCTCCTCCCTCCCACCCAACTACCAGTACCTCCCAGCCCCTGCTCTGCACATCTGGGGCCTACAGGCAGGGAGCCTTGGGGGCCAGGAAGGGCTGACATCCCCAGAGTTTAGTTGGGCTATTTTTGATGTGCATGAGGAGAGCACGCCACCCAAGGACAGTGAGCTCAGCCCTTCTCTCTGGCCAGTCTTGCTCCTGGGATACGATACTCTTAACCTGGGACAAGCCAATCTGTCCTGCCTGCTGGTGTGCTGCTGTGACCTTGGCATGTCTCCCAGGGAACCTCAGCATTCTCCTCTGAGCCAGTGAGGCAGGCCACAGCAGAGTGAAGAAGGATCGCTTCTAGGGGTGACCTGGCCATGAAGGGATATATCTTTTTTTTTTTTTTTTCTTGAGAAGGAGTCTTGCTCTGTCGCTAAGGCTGCAGTGCAGTGGTGCGATCTCGGCTCACTGCAACCTTCACCTCCTGGGTTCAAGCGATTCTCCTGGCTCAGCCTCCTGAGTAGCTGGGATTACAGGTGCGCACCAACCTGCACGTCTAACTTTTTGCTTTTTAGTAGAGATGGGGTTTCACCATGTTGGTGAGGCTGATCTCGGACTCCTGACCTCGTGATCCTCCCACCTCGGCTTCCCAAACTGCTGGGATTGCAGGTGTAAGCCACCCGCCCAGCCGAAGGAATGTCTCCTAAGGAATGAAGGTGTGGGCTCACAGTGTGTGGTCCGGCTGATCCTTGCCCCCATTAAACGCAGAATCGGTAGGGATGGCTCCAATGGGAGTGAGGGGCTTGGGAGGAGAGTTGAGGAAATAGTAGTTCTTTTGGGTCAGAGCCGGAGCTCGGGTGTCACTGCCAAGCTGGCTGCCCCAGGGTTTCCTGCAGCTGAAAAAACAGTGGTCAGACCCAGTTCCTGGGGAGGCCCCAGGCTGGTCAGAGGTGGGAAGATGCCGGCTGTGGCTGATTGCCGGGGGCACAGCCACAGGCTGTCCCATCCCTATAATTTACTCCTGCAACCAGGACGGCCCCTGCAGTGCCACCGGAGATGAGACACCTCCCCGGAGGCAGCGGCTGCAGATAGTTCCTTTTTTGGGCAAAAATTTTCCCGGTCAGCCCTTCTGCTGAAAGGCCCAGGCTGGGCTCCATGAAGGTCTTCCTGTCCCGGAGCTGCTGGGGAGTGAGAGCTGATCTTCCGCCCCAGGAGAATTAGCATCTCCATGGGTGAAATCGGGACAGAGCGGGCTACCCCACAGAGTCCAGCTCGGTAGGCAGCAGCATAGGCTTAAGGTCTGCTACTGACCTGCTTCCGTGTGCCCTCCCTTGACCTCTGTGTTCCCATCCGTGAAATGGGAGGGAGTAGATACTGAGATTCCTTTTCTTCTCAGGTCTAGTGCTCACTAAGGGGCTGGGGATGGGCCAGGAGGGGTTGGAGAGGGATTCCCTAAGGAGGAGAAGGGATTCTGAGCATTGTGATTGCTGGGAACTTGGACTCCAGGAAGGCTTGGAGGCCCTGCTACCTGCTCAAAGGCCTAGAGGGAGGGGTCGCTTGCTCAGTCATAGGGCAGCAGAGAGCCTCCCAGAGCAGAGCCGGGGAGCCCAGGGCCTCAAGAGTGTTGTGTGCCAGAGGAAGGGGTCCGTTGCCTCCAGAGGCCCCTAAACCCTGCCCCACTCTGAGGCCACATCTACTGTGAAGGAAGGAGAGGCTGCCACCCTAGGGGAGGGGCCGTGCTGTGGGTGAGGACAGCCGGTTGCTGGAGCCCACCAGAGGATCTCTTACTTCTCCTGTCCTTGGCTCTCTGAGTCTGGGTGCCACCCAGCCCACAGCTTGTCTGAGGCCCCGCCAGGACCCTGAGCACCAGGCGCTGGTTGTCAAGCAGGTACCAGCAAGCCGTGTGGAGGGGATCCAGAATCTTCCCGCTGGGGGCCTGGCGTCAATGTTTCTCTACTCATTGCCTCCTCCTCAGGCCATGCAGGGCGGGACCAGGTGGACTTCGGCCAGACCGAGCCGCACACGGTGCTTTTCCACGAGCCGGGCAGCTCCTCCGTGTGGGTGGGAGGACGCGGCAAGGTCTACCTCTTTGACTTCCCCGAGGGCAAGAACGCGTCTGTGCGCACGGTGAGCCTCTCTTTCCCCAACTCCCCGGCTCTCTAACCTCCCCCGGGCCCTGGGGAGGGGCCTCAGGGAATTCGAGGGAGCTGGCGTCTCTTCCTAAACTGCCCCCACCTCCATGTCCTATAAATGGCTCCTGGGGGAGGCTCCCTAAAGGTAGTCCAGACTGGAGTGGGGAGCCGGGGCGGTGTGGAGAGAAACAGGAGCTAAGGGGCCTGGCTAGCTAGGCAGCAGTGCTGCAGAAAGGCCGGGCTGGCCGCTGGGCCCCAGAGCCCACGGCTGGTCTTCTGAACCCCGTGGGCTTCCGCTCCGGATAGGAGACCCAGCAGCCTGTGTGACCTCGGGTAGGTCGCTCACCCTCTCAGAGCCCCCGTTGCTCATCTGTCAGATGAGACGAATGGTCACTTCCTCTGGAGCTGATCCTGAGGCTGCATGGAAAACATTTCGGGGCATCTCACCCCGGCAGCGTGAACTCATTCTTCTCCCCTTCCCCCAGATGAACATCAGCGCCACAAAGGGGTCCTGTCTGGATAAGCGGGTGAGTGGGGCAGGGTGAATGGGGGGTGGGGTCCTAGCCCTTTGGTAAAGGGAGAGGAGACCCTGAGAGTCTAAGGAAGGAAGCTTGGCCCTGCCCCTTCTGATGGGGAGATGTGGTCCTCTGTGCTTAGGGGGATGGCGTCAGCTGCACCCACACTGGGCTGTCCTGGGAGGCTGTCACCTATGCTCAGCCCTTCCGACACCTTCTCCCCCAGTCCTGGGGGTCCTTGTGCTAGGCCTGCCAGGGCCTCCCAGCAACCAGCTTCTCTCTTTTCTCTTCCCTGGGCAGGACTGCGAGAACTATATCACTCTCCTGGAGAGGCGGGGTGAGGGGCTGCTGGCCTGTGGCACCAACGCCCGGCACCCCAGCTGCTGGAACCTGGTGAGAAGGCTGCTCCCCACGTAATCAGCCTGCCTTCTACCGGGTGGGCTTCTGCCCCTCATGGTGGGAAGGAAATGGCGGGACTCCAAGGCTGGCCTCGCCCTGGGAGGATGGGGCCCCGGGCCCGGAAACTGCCATCATGGGGGTAGTGGCTGCGGGATTACGTGACCCTTTGGATCTCCCACAGGCGAATGGCACAGTGGTGCCACTTGGCGAGATGAGAGGCTATGCCCCCTTCAGCCCGGAAGAGAACTCCCTGGTTCTGTTTGAAGGTAGGGCAGGGGTGGAGCAGGCACCCCAGCGGGGAGCTTCTGAACTGCGCTGGGGAGGCGCAGTCGGCTCCTTGTCCAGTGTCGGGAGGAGGGACTTCCAGGAGCTGCCTGCCCTTGCTCATGCCCCCTCCCGCCGTCCCCAGGGGATGAAGTGTATTCCACCATCCGGAAGCAGGAATACAATGGGAAGATCCCTAGGTTCCGCCGAATCCAGGGCGAGACTGAGCTGTACACCAGCGATACAGTCATGCAGAGTGAGTCAGGCTCTGGATGGGCTGAGGGTGGCTGAGGGGGTGTGAGCACCTAGGGTGGCATATGGGATTCCGCTGTTTCTGGGAGGCCGCTGGGGCCATGTGGGAAAGCGGGATCTTGGTACAGGCCTGAGGAGTCAGGATTGACTGGGAGCAGAGGAACAGATGAGGTGTGGCAGTGGGATGGGCCCCAGCCCGCTTTGGGGAACACAGAGGGAGCTCCAGACCCAGAGCAGGGTCCCCGGGAGCCAAAGTTTATCCTCTGCTGAGTTCCCATGGAGGCAGCCCCCTACTCCCTCCTCATTAGGGCTCTGCCAATTGGGCAGAAGTGACATAGGGGCCCCCAGGGACCTTCCCCCAGTCCCCACGCATGAAGTCATTGCTCCTGGGCCGATGACATCATTGTGGGAGGAGGGCCAAACAGGTGTGGGGTGGAGGTGCAGGGTTTAGGGCCCTTGGGGTGCCGGACCTGATGTTCTGTGTCCTGTTCCAGGTCGGCTTTGCCATGGTTTGTGCAGACCTGAAGGTGGGAGGACAGCGTGCATGTGCGGGGTTGGGGTGGGCTCCCAGGCTGGCTTCCCAGCCTTTGCCTCTGTCCCTGGCAGACCCACAGTTCATCAAAGCCACCATCGTGCACCAAGACCAGGCCTATGATGACAAGATCTACTACTTCTTCCGAGAGGACAATCCTGACAAGAATCCTGAGGCTCCTCTGAACGTGTCCCGTGTGGCTCAGCTGTGCAAGGTGAGCAGGGGCATGTGGGCTGCTGGCTGTGTGTCTGCGTGTGTGAATAGCCCTGAGTGAGGGCGAGTTCTCCGTGCCTGTGTGCACGCATGAGTTGTGTGGATGTATGAGTGGGTCTGTGTCTGGGATTGTGGGAGTAGCTGTGTGCGCATGGAGTGTCACGTGTCTCTGCGTGGGTAAAGATGGCTGCGCTGTGCACGTATGATGGCGTGCGAGCACGTGTGAATGTGACGGGGTGTGTGTGTGTGTGTGTGTGTGTGTGTGTGTTTTGCCTGCGTAAAAGTGCTGTGCCACGTGCGCTCCTTCTCTCCTTCCTCCTCTCCATCTGTGTGAGTCGGTAAATGTGTGTCTGAATCTGTCTGCTCTGCGGGGACCTGGCACTCTCACCTGCCCTGACCCTGGGCACTGTTAGCTCTGGGCTCTGGGTCAGCCAGGCCTGCTGGCTGGAGTCTCATCTGCAGACCTGGCCTGCGTCCTGGGGCACCCCGACGGGACCCGGCCCCTCACAGCCTGCCTTCCTCCTCTGGGTACAGGTGCTGGCATTGCTGGCAGTGATTCCCTGGGGTGCATGGGGAAGCCCGGGCATGTGCTGAGGGGCCTCTTCTTCCCTCTGCCCTTCCAGGGGGACCAGGGTGGGGAGAGTTCACTGTCGGTCTCCAAGTGGAACACTTTTCTGAAAGCCATGCTGGTATGCAGTGACGCTGCCACCAACAAGAACTTCAACAGGCTGCAGGACGTCTTCCTGCTCCCCGACCCCAGCGGCCAGTGGAGGGACACCAGGGTCTACGGTGTTTTCTCCAACCCCTGGTGAGTGGCCCTTGTCCTGGAGCTGGGGCTGGCACTGGTTCAGTGTCCAGTAGGGACAGGAGACCCTGGGAGGGCCCGCCTGGTGTGGCACCAGCAGGGACTGCAGGCTCAAGGGGCGGGGCTGTTGCTGGGTGTGGGGTGGGGGGACAGCCGGCGAGATGTGTGTGCTGTTGTGTGAGTGAGTCTGCACTCACAGGTGTGTGCGCATGGCCTATATGCACACTCATGACTGCACCTGTGCCCGTGTGTCCCAGTACGTGTGTGGGCCCCCAGTGGACGCTGCGCCCGGAAGGAAGCTGCTGAAGCGTCTCTTGGGGAGCTGGGCGCTGTCACACCTGCTCAGGCACTGCCTGCGCCTCATAATTCACACTTCTTAATCACTCTCATTGATTGAAAACAAGGCAGGCAAAAGCGCTGGGTGTGTGTGGGGAGAGTTGAGGGACAGAGCAGAAGAAGCCAAGACCCTGCTTTGTGGCTCCTGGGTGGGTGGAGCCCCCCGGGCCAGAAGGGGTTGGGGGTCTGGCCTTCTGGGGCATCAGCATCCCATAGCCTGTGCCCCGGGAGGGTTAGAGAGCTGCTCAGCCCATGTTGGGGCTCAGCCCAGCCTGGGGTTGGGGAAAGCAGATGGCCTCTAGACTCAGTGCTTCTGTGACAGGACTCGAGGCTGTGGCTGTAGATTGCAGCAGAAAAGAATTAGGTTGCACTCCGTCTCTCCTTCCTCCTCCCCATCCTTCCCTCCTTTCAGTGGTGTGTGGTAGCTCAGTGCCAGGCACAGGGCTGGCCGGGGTGGGTGGGTTCTGGGCCCCCCATTGAGCTGGTCTCCGTGTCACTGCAGGAACTACTCAGCCGTGTGCGTGTATTCCCTCGGTGACATTGACAAGGTCTTCCGCACCTCCTCACTCAAGGGCTACTACTCAAGCCTTCCCAACCCTCGGCCTGGCAAGGTGAGCGTGACACCAGCTGGGGCCCGGGCGCGGGCCCAGTCCTGCCGCTCCCTCCCCTCTCACCACCCCACTGACCTGGGCCTGCTCTCCTTGCCCAGTGCCTCTCCTACCAGAAGCCGATACCCACAGAGACCTTCCAGGTGGCTGACCGTCACCCAGAGGTGTCACAGAGGGTGGAGCCCATGGGGCCTCTGAAGACGCCATTGTTCCACTCTAAATACCACTACCAGAAGGTGGTCGTCCATCGCATGCAGGCCAGCCACGGGGACACCTTTCACGTGCTTTACCTAACTACAGGTGAGAGGCTGCCCCGGGACCCTCAGTTTGCTTTGTAAAAATGGGCACGGGAGGGGTAAAGAATAATGTTGTCAACATCCGGTTGGATCTTTACATGTGGAAGGAAGAATTGAGTGACTGGAGTTGACATGGGTTAACCTGTGTAGGTGCGGAAGAGTCAGGCAGGGAGAGCTTCCTGGAGGAGGTGGGGGCAAGAGGGAAAGGGGGATGGAAGAAAAGCAAGCATTGGGATCTGGAGGAGGAGATCCAGAGAGTCTGAGCAAAGCCAGGTGCACCCTTGGTCCCGATGTCTGACTCAGGGAAGAAGATGGTAGGAAGAGATGTGGAAAACGAGGAGGAGGGGCCTGAACCACAGGGATCCTGGCCTCTGCCAGGCAGAAGGAGGGAGTCAGGCCCTCCTCCTGTCTTCGAGATTGTGCAGGTGAGAGGAAACATTTGAGGAGTTGGTGGGACACAAATTAGGCGCAAGGAAGGAGTTCCAGGTGGCAGAGGCTTTGGCGTCTCACAGAGGACAGGGGCAGCTTCTCCTCTTCCCTGGAGTGGGCCCCCTGGGGGGAGCTGAGTGGAACTCCTGGGAGATGCTCCTGCATTCCGGAAAGCCACTGGACCCGGAGGAGCCAGCCCTGAGTTGGCTTTGTGGCAGCTTCCCATCCCAGCTGCCTTCCTTGAAACTGGGAAGGGCCTCTGGCACCTCTGGCCATATAATTCAGGCGCAGGCGCCCACCCTCAGTGGTCACATTCCCCATGTGATTTCCTGTTGCTACTTCAACTTGGGACTATCTCCACGTTGGTGACCTTGTAGGCAACTGGAACCCCAGCACGACTGCCTGGCTCCTGGAAGCCTTGGGGAGAGGAATTTCCCACAGGGCAGGGCCTGGGTCCTGAGTCCCTGCCTCTTTACTCCCCTTTCATCCCAGCTGCACCCTTGGGCCCCTGTCCTTGCTTGGCTCCAGCAGCGGCTGGCACAGCTGTTGTGGTCAGCCAGGGGATGGCAGGGCCAGGGAGCAGGGGAGGTCACACAGTGTGGGACTGGGAGCGGGAGCTGGGGCGAGGAAGGCTGGACTTCGTCCATGGATTCCCTTCCTGGAGACTTGGGAGGCGAGCGCGCTTGAGTGATTAGGGACGGTGTCTTGCTTCTCTCTCTGAGGGCCGTGCAGCCCGCACCGTTTTGGAGCCTGCAGCATTCGTATTGGGGCTAGATTTAAAAATAGAGCTTCCTGAGTCCTCTGCAGAGAATGGGAGGCTCTCACAACGGGGAGAAGTATTGGGTCTGTTCCTGATAATTTTGCTAGGGGGATGCTGTTCCTAGGGCTGGTTTGGAAGGAGGTGCGGGGCAGCATGTCTGTGAAGGCAGTGGCCGGGGTGGGAGCTTAGCAGGCCCAAGGAGCATCTGGCCACATCTCAGAGTCCACAGATGAGGCTCACAGAGGTGCAGGGGAAACGTCCTAGGCGGGCGATGATCTGACTGCTTTTTTGGGGCAGCGATGCCCTGGGAAACTGGGAGGGAGGGAAGGAGGGAGGTAGACTAGTCTAGAAACTGCGACAGCAGGTGACGTAGGAGTGGGAGGACCAGGGCTCAGGGTGCCCGTTGGTCCCTACGTGTGAGTGGAGAGAGCATTGGTCCAGGAGGCAGGGCAGCTTGTTAGAAGACCTTGAGAACCCTTGATTTAGAATCCAAGGCCAGGCGCCGTGGCTCACGCCTATAATCCCAGCACTTTGGGAGGCCGAGGCAGGCGGATCACCTGAGGTTGGGGGTTCGAGACCAGCCTGACCAACATGGAGAAACCCCATCTCTATTAAAAATGCAAAATTAGCCGGGTGTGGTGGCACACGCTTATAATCCCAGCTACTTGGGAGGCTGGGAAAGGAGAATCGCTTGAACCCAGGAGGCAGAGATTGCAGTGAGCCGAGATCACACCACTGTACTCCAGCCTGGGCAACAAGAGTAAAACTCTGTCTCAAAAAAAAAAAAAAAAAAAATCCAAGATCCTTTTTAGATCTTATAAAATTAAGATATCCCCTAAGACCAAATGCAATACAGAGTCCTGAATTGGATCCTAGAACAGAAGAAGGACATTTGTGGAAAACTAGTGAAATCCAAATAAAGTCTGTAGTTTCGTTAATAGTAATGCAGCAATGTTGGTTGCCTAGTTGTGACAAATATACCGTGGTTATGTAAGACGGTAACATTGGGGGAACCGGAGAAGGGTAGATTGGAGCTCTCTGTACTATCTTTGCAACTTTTCTGGAAATCTAAAATTACTCCAAAATAAAAAAATGTATTTAAAGTAAATACATTCCCTAAAGAGTCTAGGAGGCAGGGGAGTTGTAGAAGCAGCTGAGTAGTTGGGCTCTGGCCGATTTCGATTCTGACTTGGTCTCTGCTGCTTGCCAGCTGTGTGACCTTGAGCAAGTAGCTTAGCCTTTCTGATCCTGATTTCCTGATTTCCTTATCTGTGGGGTGAGGAAGATGACAGGTGCCTTACAGGGCCGTGGAGGGTTAGGTGCGGCGATACGTGGACAGAAGCCGCACTGGCCTTGCGAGTGTGGGGCTCCCGCCTCTGTTCTTCCCGCCACAGCTTCCCGCCTAGCCTTGGGCGTGTTGGGAGCCATATCCAGGGTCCCCTAGACCTCCCAGGATGGCCTTTCTGGACCAGTCTTGGAAGCTTCTGGGCTGCCCTCGGGCTCCCACATTCCTCCCCGGTCACGCTCTCCTCGCCCTGCCCACCCAGTCCTGTGACCCTCGCCTGAGCCGGGACTTCCCACCCCTCCCCAGGCGAGAGGGAGGCTGCCCGGCTCCACAGTGGGGCTCCCGCCCACTGACCCTCTGCGCACCACCCACAGACAGGGGCACCATCCACAAGGTGGTAGAGCCAGGGGAGCGGGAGCGCGGCCTTGTCTTCAACGTCGTGGAGATCCAGCCCTTCCGCCGCGCGGCTGCCATCCAGACCATGTCGCTGGATGCTGACCGGGTGAGCCTCCCCCTACCGCGTCCCGTGGGCTATGCAGTGACCGCAGCTGAGGACGGGGCTCCTTTGCATGTGATTTGTGGTTCTTTTAAGAGCCTCTAGGCCTTAGGGCCTGGGCGCGAAGACTGAGTGTGGGGTGGGGCCCGGGCCTGACCCAGTCCTGCTGTCCTTCCAGCGGAAGCTGTACGTGAGCTCCCAGTGGGAGGTGAGCCAGGTGCCCCTGGACCTGTGTGAGGTCTATGGCGGGGGCTGCCATGGCTGCCTCATGTCCCGAGACCCCTACTGCGGCTGGGACCAGGGCCGCTGCGTCTCCATCTACAGCGCCCCGTGGTACGTTGGCCGGGATCCCTCATCCCTGGGAGGAGGTGGGCATGGGAGTGGGGCAGGTGTTGACGGGCTGGAGGAGGCGTTGGTACTGGGCCTTTCTGGTGGGCCCCGCCTCCCGGCTGGAGCTGCGTTGGGGTGAGGCCAGGCGGGGCGGGCCAGGTCTGCTGAGCCTCTTTCTTCCTTCTCACTCCAGGCCGGTGCTGCAGTCCATTAATCCAGCCGAGCCACACAAGGAGTGCCCCAACCCAAAACCAGGTACCTGAGCTGGCCCTGTGGTGGCTGTGGTCCATGACGGGGGTGCGGCCCCGCCCTGATTGTCCTGGTACAGGCAGGACAGTACAGGCCCGCCCTGATTGCCCCCGGCACAGGAGGCAGGTTACAGTCCTGCCGAGGGAGCCCTCTCGGTGGGGTGAGAGAGACAGGAGAGCGAAGGAGGAGGCTGAGGGGGTGCCCCACGTTCGTTCCGAAGCCCTGTCCTGGGATCCCAGTCCGTGGGGAGGGCACATCCGCCCCGGGCGCGCTCGGCCCCTCCTCACGGCTGCTTTCCCGCTGCCTCCCCAGACAAGGCCCCACTGCAGAAGGTTTCCCTGGCCCCGAACTCTCGCTACTACCTGAGCTGCCCCATGGAATCCCGCCACGCCACCTACTCATGGCGCCACAAGGAGAACGTGGAGCAGAGCTGCGAACCTGGTCACCAGAGCCCCAACTGCATCCTGTTCATCGAGAACCTCACGGCCCAGCAGTACGGCCATTACTTCTGTGAGGCCCAGGAGGGCTCCTACTTCCGCGAGGCTCAGCACTGGCAGCTGCTGCCCGAGGACGGCATCATGGCTGAGCACCTGCTGGGCCGCGCCCAGGCCCTGGCCACCTCCCTCTGGCTGGGGGTCCTGCCCACACTCACTCTCGGCCTGCTGGTCCACTAGGGCCTCCCGAGGCTGGGCATCCCTCGGGCGTCTGCAGCCCAGGGCACGAGAACGTCTCATACTCAGAGCCGGCTGGCCCGGGAGCTCCTTGACTGCCGCTTCTCCCAGGGGCCAGAATAACCCAGTGGAGGATGCCAGGCCTGGAGAGGTCCAGCCACAGGCAGCTGCTGGGCCCCAGGTGGCACACGGGCAGGGAGGGGCTGAGCATGAGGGCACCGACTGTGAAGCTGGGGCATCGACGACCCAAGTCTTTATCTTCTGGAAAATATTTTTCAAAGACTCCTCAAACTTGACTGAATGCAGTGATGCTCCCGGCCCAAGAACCCATGGGTCGGGGAGTGGGTTTGGAAAGGGGAGCCGGGACCCCATCTCTGGACCCTGGGGCCGAGGCCCGAGTCCTTCCGGACTCTTGGTGCCCACACTGCCTCCTTCCTCTCCCTCTCCCGTGGCTGGATGGCTGGTGTTCCTGAAGACCCAGGGCTACCCTCTGCCCAGCCCTGGCCTCTGCAGCTCCCTCTCCGCCCTGGGTCCCACAGGACAGCCGCCTTGCATGTTTATTGAAGGATGTTTGCTTTCCGGACGGAAGGACGGAAAAAGCTCTATTTTTATGTTCGGCTTATTTCATGTATAGCTACTTCTGACTGCATCTGTATGAAAATACCAAAACTACATGCTGGGGGGGTGGGTAAGGGAGGGGCTGGGAAGGGATGGGTGGGGAGGGGGGTGATCCCAGTCTGAGGCTCCCGGGGATGGGATAAGAGTCTGGAGACGGACGGGCGTGGGTTCTTGGAGAGTGGCATGAGCTGGCTCTGCCCTGGGAGCCCGGTCTGAGGGGGGACGTGGTTGGAGCCCCCAGTGTTGGGGGTGGTTATGGCGGGGGGAGGGAGACAGGGGAGAATGAAGGAGAAAACTGAGCCCTAGGTTCGCCGTGTTCATTTAGAAGGAGGAGCCGGGTCCTCAGGGGGAGGTTCCAGGACTCTGCCCTTGGCGTTGAGGGTTGGGGGGCGGGGGGTCTCCTCCCTTCCCCTCAGCCCCCTTCCCCAGGGGCTGTGCTTCCATGCTCCTAGCCTCCCGCCTTCGCTCAGGACATGTTATAACTTAGGCTAAACTGTGAAAATTCCCATGGGGATGGCCTGGGCCGCGCTCTCCAGGCAGCGGCCCTGCCCCCAGCCCTGTCCATCCATTTCAGGGGGAGCTGGGTCCTTCTCCGGCTGCGTCTGGCCACCCAGGGCAGGGCCTGGGGCCGGCGGCCTCCCAGCTTCGGCCCCTGCACCTCTTCTCAATGCACTTTAATAATGTAACATATTACTAATAAACGAGCTATTTATTTACCTGTGCCTGTTCCTTGCCTACTCCTTGCCTACAAAGCTGTCCCGGTCACGAGGTGAGGGTGGGGCTCCTGTGTATTACTCGCCACCCCCTGGCCGCGTGAGCATCACATGCATTCTCACGTGGCCTGGTTAGAGCCCAGGAGTGAGCTCAGCAGGGCTCTAGCTAGTGAGAGGCAGGAATGGGGACCCGAACCCATGACTCCTGAGCCGCGTGCTGCCTGCCTGAGCCTTGACCCCAGATCCCTGATAGCTCCTGCACCCCCTTTTCCCCATTCCCAGCCTCCACCTCCTGCCGCTTCTCCTGGGAGACCTGGCCTGGGCCATGTTAGGAACAGCCTCAGGCCTCCCTGCCTTCAAGGGGCAGTTCTGGAGGGAAAGCCGATCAAATTCGGCCCCGTGGGACGCTGTGGTCTTGACTGTGTGAGCTGGAGGCTGGCGCCGCCTCAGGGGATGAGGGAGTGGGATTTGCTCCAGGCAGGGCAGGGGTCTGGGTGAGGGTTGGAGAGTGGGGAGGGACCTGAGGGCAAGGTTTGTGAATGATGAGGTGGGATTTGAGTTGTAGAAACTCAGAGCTCTCTCCAAGATCAAGTAAATAGGTTTCAGAACACGTAAGTTTGTGCCAGAAGGAGCCTCTGAGGCTGGGTGGAGGATGGAGGGAGTTAGGAGGCTGTCCGGTGGCTGGTAGAGGTCAGGATGACGGCAGTGGCCCTGGGACATAGGGCAGGGACAATAGGGAGAACCGCAGATGTCCCCCAGAGGCCGCCCCTCCCCCTTGTTCCCTTCTCTCTGTCCCCTGTCCCTGGAGGCAAGGACCCAGGGCCTTTGGAGTCTGCCAGGCGTTTTTCCTGAGCAGTGACTGCTGGAGGGGCCCGTGGCCGACTTGGGGCAGTCCCCTCTATCTGAGCCTAGCTTCTGGTTGGCTCTGGCGGACCCCACAGGACTGGAATCGCCTCCGCCCGCAGCACTCCCTCCCACTTCGGTTTGCCCTGCGCTCTCATATCCAGCCCATTCCTGCGGATTCTCCCCATTCTTTCTTCCCCCAACACTCAGTATTCCCCGGGGGCACCAAGGTCTCAGCAGGTCCGTGGGACAAGGGTCTTTGGGAGTTCAGGGGACGCAGAAGAGCCCTGGGCACCCGAGGGCAGAGACCTGGGGCTGCTGTCACCATTCGCAGTCCTGGGCAGATCCTTGCCTTCCCCGAGCCTCGTTGCTCCCCTTCGTAGAAGGCAGGGCTGGGCCTGGGTCTCTGCGGACCCTTTTCCTGCACATCTCGTCTGCCCTGGTCTGTCTGTATTCCAGTGCACAGCCAAGCATGGGCAGCAGGACAGGGGCCTCACGGGCTTCCGCTCAGCAAGCTCGAGGCTGGTGAGCAAAGCAAAGGATGGGAGTGAATTCCAGCCCCAAGTGGGCTGAGTGGCGAGTGGAGAAAGTATGAGGCAGCCTTGGTCCCTCCTTGGGTGCTGGTGGCCTCCAGTGAGTTTCCTGCCCTCTCTGGGCCTCAGCAGCACCCCTGTTTCCTTCAGAGATGCTTTTGGTGCTCCGATGGCTCCAGGGCAGAGGATTTGAGTGATGGAACCCACTCCTTTGTCTCTGTGGAGGCCCCAGGAGAGGCTGGGCTCGGAGTAAAGCCGTGTGCATTAAGGCATGAAATGAGCCCGTGTAAATTCCATGTAAATGAGCCGGCAGAGAAGAGGCCAGCCAGGCACAAGCCTCCTGCCCTGTTTTCCCCAGTGGACAAGCAGCCCAGCAGGCCTCTGGCTGGCGGTGTGTGGGCAGGACAGTTAGGCTGGGCCCAGGTGGTGGCAGGATCTGCTCTGCTCTAACCATAGCCACACAATATCCACGGTGCCAGCACTGGCTTCTTGAGGGCCAGGCCAGGGACAGGAGCCAGGCCAGGGGCAGGAGCCAGGCCCACCCTCCTGCCCTCTCTTGCACATTCTCACTGGGGACGAGGACGAGGGATGAGACGGAAAGCTCAGTTCTCCTGGGGAAGCCAGCAGGGAGCTGGAGACTTCATTCTGTCTCCGTCCCACTTTAGGAATCTGAAGAGTCACTACGGTTTATTCCCGTCCACATGTCCTGTCATCCTCTCCCCACAGGGGAAGGTGCTGTCCTCTTGTCTCTCTGCTGCATGAAACCCTTTAACAGCTCCCTGCACCTGCAGACAGGTGCATCTGGACCCAGCATCCATGGCCCTACTATTCCTTTCCATCTCTGCCGTCTTCCACCTTCCTTTCCTTTGCTGGAACCGCTCTATGCATTTGCTCCCGTGATTCCCTCCCCTGGAATGCCAGGAGGATGCTTCCTGGCAGAGGTTTCCGAATGACCTGGAATTCTTCAGAGGAGTCCTGGATCCCCCCTACACTAATGCCTCAACCTGCTCACCCCTGACCTTTGGGAGGGTGCACCTAGAAGCAAGCTCTGGGCTTGCTGGGGGAGAAGGTGCAGCCCCGCCCCTTCCCTGGAGACACTCAAAGCCTGGTAGGGAAGGGAGGTGGGTTGGATAGTGACCATACGTGTGATGGTCCTAGGTGGGAGGTGGGAGCTTAGAGGGAGCACCTAACCCCTCTAGGGGGGTGCTCAGGGAAGGCTTTGAGTAGGGCCTTACAGGATGCACAGAAGTCTCCCAGGAGGAAAGTGACTGAATGGAGAGGGAACCGCATTTGCAAATGCCTGGGAGTCGGAGAGCATCTGGGGTGTTACAGCCTGGCTGGAGTAAAGTGAGTTCCATGAAGGCAGAAACCATTGTTAGTTTTGTTCACAGCTGTGTCTCTAGTACCTAGAACAGTGCCTGGCACATAGTAGGTACTCAAGACATGCTTACTGAATGAATGAGTAAGATGAGAGAAGGGCGGGTATCTAGAGGGGAGACTGGATGACTCCATCAAGATCCTGCAGACACTAGGGAGCCATTGAAGGATTCTGAGCAGGGGTGAGGGTAGATGATAATGATCCTAACGGTGAGCCTGAGATCCATGTTTTCTCACCCCCATTCCTTACACCAAAGACCCACTCCTCACCATTTCCAGGTGTTTCTAGCTCCTTCTATGGTCCAATTTTAGCCTCTCACTTCCTGGAAAATAAAGTGCAGCCATCCTGGCTAGAGTGCCAGGCAGGAGATTTGCAGGCGCAGGCCAGTGGAATGGGGCTGAAATAGCTAAATCTGGTTCAGGAAACCCGTTTATGTCAGTATTGGTTAGCTCTGGGAGGAAGAGACCTTGGGAGAAAAACAAAAACAAAACCCACATTCTCAAGGTCACCGAGACCAGACCGTGAGTCAGGCCCCCATCGAGGGAAGGAGCACAGGACCACACCCCAGAGGTGCCTGCTGGGGCCTTTCTATAGGATGACGTTCACACCAGAACCGCTGCCCCCAAACCAAGTCAAGGTCCCAGAGCTCTGGCAGCTCTTTCAAGTTGGGCAGAATGAATGGCCGCGGCGAACACGTCCTTGGTCTGAGCCTGTACCATGGTGGGGAAACCTGACTTGCGGCTTCTTTCAGCTGGACCCATTCCTGGAGCAGGCATTGCTCATCAACAGTGGCACTGCTTTCCTGACCTCAGATGAGCCATTTCTTTTTTTTTTTTTTTTTTTTTTTTTTTTTTGAGACGGAGTTTCGCTCTTGTTACCCAGGCTGGAGTGCAATGGCGCGATCTCGGCTCACCGCAACCTCCGCCTCCTGGGCTCAGGCAATTCTCCTGCCTCAGCCTCCTGAGTAGCTGGGATTACAGGCATGCGCCACCATGCCCAGCTAATTTTTTGTATTTTGAGTAGAGACGGGGTTTCACCATGTTGACCAGGATGGTCTTGATCTCTCGACCTCGTGATCCACCCGCCTCGGCCTCCCAAAGTGCTGGGATTACAGGCTTGAGCCACCGCGCCCGGCCTTTTTTTTTTTTTTTTTTTTTTTTTGAGACGGAGTTTCGCTCTTGTTACCCAGGCTGGAGTGCAATGGCGCGATCTCGGCTCACCGCAACCTCCGCCTCCTGGGTTCAGGCAATTCTCCTGCCTCAGCCTCCTGAGTAGCTGGGATTACAGGCACACGCCACCATGCCCAGCTGATTGTTTGTATTTTTAGTAGAGACAGGGTTTCACCATGTTGACCAGGATGGTCTCGATCTCTTGACCTCGTGATCCACCCGCCTCAGCCTCCCAAAGTGCTGGGATTACAGGCTTGAGCCACCGCGCCCGGCCGAGCCATTTCTTTTAGAACGTGCATTCGCTAAGGGCTACTGGGCATTCGAAATAGGGCTCATCTGAATTGAGACGTGCTGTATGTATAAAGACACACCGGATTTTGAAAACATAATATAAAAATATGACCTTGAATTTTTACATCGACGGCACATTGAAATGATATTTCAGATATATTTGCCTAGATAAAATAACAAAAAATTAATTCTACCTATTTCTTTAACTGTTTTTTTTTTTTTGAGATGGAGTCTTGCTCTGTAGCCCAGACTGGAGTGCAGTGGCGGGAACTTGGCTCACCACAACCTTCGCCTCCTGGGTTCAAGCGATTCTCTTGCCTCAGCCACCTGAGTAGCTGGGGTTACAGGTGCCCGCCACCACGCCTGGCTGATTTTTGTATTTTCAGTAGAGACAGGGTTTCACCATGTTGGCCAGGCTGGTCTCAAACTCCTGACCTCAAATGATTTGCCTGCCTCGGCCTCCCAAAGTGCTGGGATTGCAGGCGTGAGCCATTGTGCTCTGCCTTCTTTAACTTCTATCTAGTGTGGCTACTGGAACATTTTACATTATGTGTGTGGCTTATTTTGCATTTCTGTTGGACAACATTGTTATGGAATATCTGCTCTGTGCGGGCAGGGAATTTGTCTTTTTGGTTCACAGGTAAATTCCAGCACCTAGAGTAGCACCTAGCATATAGTAGGTGCTCAGTAAATTATTTGTGGACTGAGTGAATGGAGGGACCATCACCAGTATTGCTCCTCAGGAGCCACCAGCAATTGATCAGATGGAACATATTTGCTACCCCGAGCCCAGTGGGCACTCCATCACAGTGCTAAGAACCCTGTTTTGCTTCCTGCCTTTACAGCTTGTGTCACCCTCCTGGGACGCTCCTGATGCCCAGTGGCGCAGGTGAAGGTAGACTCGGGTGAATGCACTGCTCTGCTGAGGGTCTTCCGAAAGGGAACTTTTCAGTTCCTTCTGGTCAGGAAGCAGGGCAGCGTGCAAATGGTATGGAAATCACCTCTTGTGGGTGTTTGCATATCTAGGGTGCTGGTGAGGCTTCCAGGCCACCTCCTAAACCCAGCCCTTGGTCCCTGGAGACAAAAGAGGAAGCTCTGGAGACTTTGAGCTCTGGGGACAAATGGGGGGGGGGGACTGGGGCCCCCTTAGTCTTTCTCCAGCGAAGGAGGGCTTGTAGCCGGGAGCATCCTCATCTCTCAATTCAGCAGGAGCCTAAAAATAGTCTGCAGTTCCAGCCTCCCCCACAGCCACCCGCACCAAGCGGGGCCCTGCGCCTGGCAGCTCCTCCACAATCCAGACTGTTGGCACAATCTGCCCCAGCCGCCGACCCCCGTCTCCCCGTCCCATCTCGGCCCCTGAGAACCCTGAGCTCAGCAGTCCCTGCTGTCAGTCCTGCTGAGGGTCTGCCTCCCCACTCTGCCTTTCCAAACAGCCTGGGCTGCTGGGGAGAAGGCTGGCGCCTGACCTGCTTCTCAGGCACAGGATGGGAGTTAATGGAAGACCACGCACCATGCTCAAAGCAAGGAAGACCTCTCTGAAGCAACGGAATGTGGCCAGACTTGCTGGCTCTAGCGGCAGCCTTTCCTCTAACTGTTTACTCGGTGTATCTAGAGTAGAGCATGCTCTGTACCTCCAAAGGAGATGCCGCCACAGCTATAGATCATCTGCGTGGTGCTCCGCTTCCTTTTCACCCCCCACTTCACTTCCGTGAGCACAGGCTTCTTTGTTTATACACTCAATAAATAGTGTGAGTCTCCAGTGCTCGGGTCCTTGGCATCCTCCTCCTTCGTCGCCCCCCGGGAGCCCACCTTCATGCACTCTTACCCTTGTCTCTCACTGTCTCTGTCTCCGCCAACCCTCCTGACTTCTTAGGTGGTGTCTGGGCTGGTTCCCCGACCCTGGGCCCCGAGCCCCTGGATCTCCAGACCCCATGCTCTGTCCACCCTCCATTCTGGAGGGGATGCTAGCCAGACACAAGTGGGGTGCAGGTGTTCCAAGGAGTAGAGACAACACGTGCAAACAACGGGTGTGAGAGAGCGCAGCACGCCGTGGAAAGGGTGAGCCGGAAGGGCTGGGTGCACAGGCCGAGTGCAGGGGCCAGGCCCAGGCTGGAAGGCAGCACCGCAGGTCTGTCGGCTCCCACCCCACGCATGGATGCCCTGGAGTAGATGGCGTCGCTGTCCTGCCCACAGGGAGCAGGGCTGCCCCTCGGATCTAGCAGCCCGCAGTAGCGCTGGTGCCACCCACACCTGTGTAGAGCGCAGAAGGAGAGCTCAGGTGCCAGGGCCCATCTCCCCGTTTTGGGTCTTCCACATCTTTCTTTGTTGAGACAGAGTCTCGCTCTGTCGCCCAGGCTGTAATGCAGCAGCGTGATCTTGGCTCACTGCAGACTCCGCCTCCCCAGTTCCAGCGATTCTCCTGCCTCAGCCTCCCGAGTAGCTGGGATTACAGGTGCGCACCATCACGCCTGGCTAATTTTTGTATTTTTAGTAGAGATGGGGTTTCACCATGTTGGTCAGGTTGGTCTCAAACTCCCAACCTCTTGATCCTCCCATCTTGGCCTCCCAAAGGGCCGGGATTACAGGCGTGAGCCACCACGCCCAGCCGCATCTTTCATTGTGGGAAGCCCTGGTGCCTTCCGGCTCTGAGCTTCTGGGGCTCCTGCCTGCTCAGCACTGCAGGTCCAGCAAGGGGAAGTCCTCGAGGCAACCAGTTCCTCGGTGGCAGAGCTGGGACCAAGCCCTCCATATCCTGATGCCCAGCTGGGACCCACCCCTCAGCTGAAGGTCAGGCAACCAACCATTGCCGATCTGGGACCCACCCCTCAGCTGAAGGTCAGGCAACCAACCATTGCCGATCTGGGACCCACCCCTCAGCTGAAGGTCAGGCAACCATTGCCGAGGGGACATCTTGGTTGGAGCCTGAGCTATGGGGGTTGGGGACCTGCCCTGCAGAGGGTTTCCAGGTGGCAGGAGTGAGTGTGTAGGCGACACTGCTGGCCCATGACGGTTCCACACGCTGGGTGGAGCAGGGTCCCAGCTGCAGGAAGTGGTGGCAGCGAAAGTCACAGTCACCTTCCTCTCCAGGGGGCAGCTTTCGGGGAAGCCAGGGGGAAATGCTGAGCTCATGGGGCTGTTCTTTCCTCAGCTGCCTCTCAAGGCCTATTCTTGTTCCAGACACCTCTCCTTGGCCTCACCACAGCCTCCGAGGCGGAGTGCCAGTGTGGGCATTACTGTCCTATTAGTCAGAGCAGGTGCAAAGCCAGCCTCTTGCTCAGAGCTACCTGGCCTAGAGCCCTGGACTCCTGCCTCTTCCCACCTCCACACAACACCCTCCCCCAAGGAAACAGGGGTGGGTGGAATCTAGAAGCTTCTCAGCTGAGGCGAAGGTGTTGGGGAGGCATTAGACCCTGAGGTTTGTTCGCCTCCACCAGCCCCTCATTTCCCAGCAGATGTGAGACCTCCTTGGTGCGCATGTCAGCCCGTGACAGGTTCATCTTAGGAGGTTTCCCCTTGGCATGGGGCCTGTCAGAGATGCTCCCCCTCCCCAGCCACCGGGAGCACTCCTGCACCCTCCCTGCACCTTGGAAGGCATCCGAGGAATCCACGCCCATTCCTCAGCTTGAGGAAACGCCGGCCCCTGGAGAGGCCCCCACCTGCCCTCTGAATGTGGAGGTGGGGGCGTCCTAGCCCTGATACATCCTTTCCTGAACTCCACCCCAATCATGGGCATAAACACAGGCAGAGCATCAATGAGAGGAGAGTTGTCTGCCTTGGCAGCCAGCCCCGGGGAAGATGGAATTGTGGATTCTCTACCTCTCTGGCCTTCTGTTGTTTTCCGTCTCAGTCTCGTTCTGTTTCCCTGTTGGTCTCCATTCCTATTCTCTCTCTCTCTCTGTCTCTCCTTCTTCCTCCTGTTTCTCTCCTTGGCGTGTCCTCTTCTGCTTGCTTACATGAAACAAGCATGTATATATACAACATGCAGGCACGTGGGACCACACGGATGACCTGCTCGCCCGGATGCACGTACAGACACTCACATCTGTGCACACATGCATCCACACAGAATCCTCCCTTCTCAGATCCTGTACGTGTATTCAGAGAAGCGGGGAGGGGTGAAGCTCTCTTTCCATGTGTCCACAGGCTCAGGGACAACTCACACCTAATTTCCAGGCTGTTCCTGACTCCCTGTCTCTGGCAACTGGGAGCTTGGAGGAATAGGCTGGGATACCCACTGATGTCTCAGGCTCTGGCGGGGATCTCCGGGATATCAAAACCTGCCGGTGAAGAGCATGAGAGGGGAAGGGGAGTCCCTGGAGGTGAGCAGAGGGGATGAGACAGGAAGATGAGATGTGGAGTTAGCACGCTGGCCTGGAGGGCTCTCTGGCTCCTGCCCCTCCTGATGCTCTTCCTGGTGGCCCGATGCCCTATGACCCACCTAAGAGCTGGGGACCTGGATGACTGAACCACAGGAGGCCCCAGAGGGAGGCGCCTGTAGGGAGGGAAGCCTGGTCAAACCTATGCCCCACCCACAGAGAGCTGGAGGCTGGTGTCCCTAGGGGAGGTGGCCACGGTGAGAGAGCCTTTGTTCCTGTCCTTTCAGGACAATGGGCCGGATGAGGCCCCACCAGGTACCTGGGTTTCCTGGGGAGGTCGGGGCTTTCCTGGCATTCTCAGCCTTCCTGGTCTCCCAGGATTGAAGCAATTGCCTGGGAAGAGGGTAGGAAGGAAGCCCTTGGGGTGAGGAAGGACCTGCCCTGGCCTGGAATCTGGGTTCATGTGGTCCTCAGAGCCTGCACCCCTCCACCGCTCTTAGCACGGGGCCTGCTCCCTCTTCAGAGTGACCCCCTTACTGAGCACCCGTGGTGCAGGCTGTGCTGGGAGGAGGCTTGTGAAGGACAGGTGAGCTAGGTCTGGACACCAGGGACAAAGGCGCCTCTCGCTGCTGGGGCAGGAGCTAGAGCCCCTACGGACATGTTCCAGGGTGGGGGCAGACCCAACAGGAGCCCGGGGATCTTTCTGAAACGTGACACTCGCCTCCACCCTCCTTGCCAGAAAGGGACATTGCTCAGCCGACTGGCTCTGCTTCAAACGCCGAAAGTGTGTGTCATGCACCTGCGCAAGACTGTTCTGAAACTCTATGTGAATTATCTTAGTTTTCTCATCAGCCCTTTGAGGTCGATACTGCTGTGGGTTTTTTTTTTTTTTTTTTTTTTTTTTTTTTTTTTTTTGAGACAGAGTTTTGCACTTTCACCTAGGCTGCAGTGCAGGGGTACGATCTCAGCTCACTGCAACCTCTGCCTTCCAGTTTCAAACGATTCTCCTGCCTCAGCCTCCCAAGTAGCTGGAATAACAAGTGCCTGCCATCAAGCCCAGCTTATTTTTGTATTTTTAGTAGAGACAGGCTTTCATCATGTTGGCCAGGCTGGTCTCGAACTCCTGACCTCATAATCTGCCTGCCTCTGCCTCCCAAAGTGCTGGGATTACAGGTGTGAGCCACTGTGTCCGGCTGGTTGACACTATTATTATTGTGTCAATTTCCGAGTTCAAGGAACTGAGACTGAGAAACGGCGAGTAGTTTACCAAAATTTCACAGCAAAAAGATGTATCTAATCTTTGTCCTCAAGAAACAGGGGTTCTGCTTCTTTTTTTTTTTTTTTTGCTCTGTTGCCCAGGCTGGAGTGCAGCGGTGCAATCTTGGCTCACTGCAACCTCCACCTCCCTTCAAGTGATTCTCCTGCATCAGCCTCTTGAATAGCTGGGATTTCAGATGTATGCCACCACATCTGGCTCATTTTCTTTCTTTCTTTTTTTTTTTTTTTTTTGCACTTTTAGTAGATAGGGGGTTTCATCATGTTGGGCAGGCTTGTCTCGAACTCCTGATCTCAAGTCATCCACCTGCCTCGGCCTCTCAAAATGCTGGGATTACAGGCATGAACCACTGCACCTGGCCCAAGCTCCTCCGCTTTGCTGGGCTCACGATTTATACAGGTGATACACACAACAGAGGGAAGCAGTCAGGTGGGCAGCTCTGCCAAAATGGCGAAGATCAGGGAACAGAGCCAACTCCAGTGACCAGGGTTCCCTACAGAGAGTCCATTAGCACCCGAGGCTTGGACCTCAGAGGAAGATGATGGGGTCACCTCTTCCAAGACACTCTGAGGCTCTGAGATGGGGAGGTCACCTGTCAGTCTGTCTTACTTGGGACTGATGTGGGCTTCGGAGCCCCTGCGGGGGTTGGGGGTTAGCCTTCTCCTCTCATTGGTTTCTGCCGAACCATTTTAGGGAGCAGCTGCTGTGGAGGGGCTGCTCCCGTACATCAGGGAACCCACATCCTGTCCCATTACAGCAAAGTGAGCATCCGGTGGGGGAAGGACCCCCACGGGAGCCTGAAGCTGATGCAAGTTGAGTCAGGGTGATTCAGTGGAAGCCTGTGCCCACTGCTGTCTCTAAGTGGAATATTGTGGTCAGAACAAAGGAAGAACTTCCCAACCCCTGGTCCCACATCTGGAATGCTTGCCAAAAAGGGGTCTTTGGGAGAGTACACCAGTTCTCAGGCTCTGTCATGCTACATTGCAGCCTCAGAACGACCCCGGGAGGCAGACTGCAGATGGGGAAACTGAGGAAAGGAACAGGACCTGTGCCGGACCTTGAGTCCACTCACGATGGGGGCACCTGCCGAAGGAGAGGGCACCACCCCGCTGCAATGCCCACTAGGTCTCCCCAGGGCCCCTCTCCTCCCACCTGCTCCTCAGAGGCCGCATCTGGAGGCGGGGCGGGGTGCGGGGGTGCGGGGGTGCGGGGGTGCGGGTTTCCCTGTAGGTTATCATTTCAGAGACACACAAAAACACAAGCCACCCAGCCAGTCACACAAGTTTGGCCTCCAAAACACGTCCCTGGGGAGGCTGTTGCCTTTTAATTTATTTATTTGTTGAGAAGGAGTAGTTCATATAACACAAAATTTGACATTTTAAAATGCCGTGGTTTTGAGGACACTCATAATGCCGAATGACACCTAGCACTATCAAACTCCGGAACATTCCATCACCACCAAGAAACCTCGTGCCTGTTAGCAGTCACTTCCCCTTGTCCCCAACTAGTGTACTTTCCGTCTCTATGGATTTATCTCTTCTGGACATTTTTTTAAATTAAATTAAGGAATTTATTTAGAGCTGAGGTCTCACTATGTTCCCCAAGCTGGATTCGAACTTCTAGGCTCAAGCCGTCCTCCCACCTGGGCCTCCCAAATAGCTGGGACTACAGGGGTGAGCCACTGCATCCGGCTCTGAGGCATTTCCTTTATTTATTTATTTAATTTTAAAGATGGGGTTTCGGCCGGGCGCTGTGGCTCAAGCCTGTAATCCCGGCACTTTGGGAGGCCGAGGCGGGTGGATCATAAGGTCAAGAGATCGAGACCATCCTGGTCAACATGGTGAAACCCCGTCTCTACTAAAAATACAAAGAAGTAGCTGGGCGTGGTGGCGCGTGCCTGTAATCCCAGCTACTCAGGAGGCTGAGGCAGGAGAATTGCCTGAGCGCAGGAGGCGGAGGTTTCGGTGAGCCGAAATCACGCCATTGCAGTCCAGCCTGGGTAACAAGAGCAAAACTCCGTCTCAAAAAAAAAAAAAAAAAAGATGGGGTTTCACCATGTTGGCCAGGCTGGTCTCAAACTCCTAACCTCAGGTGATCCACCCACCTCGGCCTCCCAAAGTGCTGGCTGGGATTACAGGCATGAGCCACCATGCCGGGCCGGCATTTCATGTAAATGGAATTGCACAACATGTCACCTTTTGTGTCTCTGACGTCTTTCACTTAGCATACTGTTGTCAGGAGCTGTCGTGTATGGTGAACCAGGAAGCCCATTTCTCTCTGCTGAATGACATCTCATTGTATGGCTCGGCCTTATTTTGTTTATCTGTTCCTCAGCTGATGGACAAGAACTTCGTTCCCACTTTTTGACTATTGTAATTATATCCAGAATAATGCTGTATGAATATTTCCTTTTTTTTTTTTTTTTTCAGACAGAGTCTTTCTCTGTTGCCAGTGCTGGAGTGCAGTGGCATGATCTCAGCTCACCACAACCTCTGCCTCCCAGGCTCAAGCAATGCTCCTGCCTCAGCCTCCCGAGTAGCTAGGATTACAGGCACCCGCCACTACACCCAGCTAATTTTTTGTATTTTTAGTAGAGACAAACTTTTACCATCTTGGCCAGGCTGGTCTCGAACTCCTGACTTTGGGATTCGCCCACCTCGGCCTCCCAAAGTGCTGGGATCACAGGCGTGAGCCACCACGCCAGGCCTGTATGAATATTTCTGTACAAGTTTTTGCAGAATGAGATGTTTCAATTCTTTGGAACATTTATCTACCTGGGAGTAGGACTGCATAATTCTATGGTAACTCTGCATTTCAGGCTGGAATGCAGTGGTGCAATTTTGGCTCACTGCAATCTCTGTCTCCTGGGCTCCAGCAATCCTCCCATATCAGCATCCCGAGTAGCTGGAACCACAGGCGCATGCCACCACACCCAAATAATTTTGCGTACTTTCTGTAGAGATAGGGTTTTACCACATTACCCAGGCTGGTTTCGAACCCCTGAACTCAAGAGATCTGCCCACCTTGGCCTCCCAAAGTCCTGGGATTACAGACAAGAGCCACTGAGCCCGGCCTTCAACACGTATTTTGTTGAGCTGCTACTTGGTGTTGGCCTGTGCTAGGGTAGGGGATGCAGGGGCCCAGGATGCTCTGGTAGAGCCAAAGGGATGTAGATGTGACCCAGTGGTGCCTGGTGCTGACTGGAGGGAACGAGGAGGTGAAGTGATGGGAGTTACCTGCATGGACAGTCAGGGGAGGCTTCGGGGAGGCATCGTTTGAGCCCTGGGAGGTCTTGGCTGTTACTGCCCAGTCCCAGCCTCTGCCCCTTCCCAATCCCCAGGATGAGTGGTAGTCAAGGTGCCAGGTGCCTCAATGTTAGGATGTGAAAAGTCACCCTGGCCTGAAACTCACCATTAGAGCCCTCACCTGCAGAGTCTATGCCTGCGGCCCAAGCCAGATGAAGAAACTAAGGCTCAGGAGGACAGGGCTTCCCAAAGGTCATCCCAAAAGGTAGTGGCAGAGAGAGCCCAGATCCCTGATCTCCAGACGCCTAGCCTGGGGTCCTTTTAGCTCTGATGGGCTGAGGCCTGGGGCAGCATGAGGCTGGGAGCAGGGACCCGGAGCGGGGAGGAGGCTGGGAGAGCTCAGGTGAGAGATGGCCCAGCTTGAAATGTTTTCCCAGGCTGGGGGAGAGGCTCCGGTCAGGGTGTGTATGGGTAAGAGGTGAGAGGCAGAGGTCTGCGGGGCGGGCCCAGACCTGTTTCTCCTCTGCCCACTTTCAGTTCTGCCTTGCTTGTCCCCGGAGACCCCAGCGTTCAGAGTGGGTTGGGATGGTGGAGGGCTGACTCTTAGCCCGCATCTTGATCCCTGGGGTTGGAGGGATGAGGAGATGGGCTTCACTCCAGACATCACCTCGGTTCCTCTTCCGGTCCCCACTCTGGGTCCTCCGGTCTAAGGACAGAGGCGGGAGGCCTTGCTGGGTCCATCCTTGCGGGGAAGGGTGAGTTGGGCAGAGCCGGGCTGGCCTCCCCTGCTGTCATACCTTGGAGCCCGAAGCCTCCAGTGGGTAGTGACTGGCCCCAAATCAAAGCATGGGGAATGTTTGCTTGGTGAGCTCATGTGTTTTGGGACCAAGTTGAAATGCTCTGTCCCTTCCTCACAACCCCTCATTGTCTCACTGGGCCCCAGGGTGAGCCACGGCCACATCAGATATTATGGGTGTATAAGGTGGGGTGCAGTCTCCAGTCCTTCTACCAGCATGCTCAGGGCACTGGGAAGGGCAGCGGGTACTGATGGGCCCAGATTTACCAAAGATGGACTTTAGACTGTTGTGGGCTTGTCAGGGGCCTTGGTGGCCCTGGGATGAGCTGCCTGGGGCTGCCCCAGTGTCCTTGGAGTCTCTCAGGTTGGGGTGGATCTTTCAGGAGTGCTGGGCACCAGCAGAGACTCAGGTGGCGGGGGGGCACTCATTTTCCCTCTGGCTCCCTCTGGAGACCTTGCCTGCAGCGCTGGGAGCTAGCCGCCTCTAAGCCACGTCCTCCAGCCCCCTGTCGACTTCTCATTTCCTCATCTCGGGTTTCAGCCCACTCAGGCTGACGTTGCCTTCTGATCTGTTTCCCAGCAGCCCCCAAGCCCGGCTCTGTGGCTGCTGTGCAGACACGCAGCTGGTGGGGGGAAGTCCAGATGACGCTGACCTTGAAGAGCCTCCTGCCAACCAGGCTCAGGAGGGCTCACTTCCCCATTGTGGAGCTCCTGCAGGGACCTGGGGCAATTTCTGGGTCTTTAGCACAGGGCCTCTGAGGGGCCTGGCTTTTCCTAGGGGCTGCCCTGGTGCTGTGACACTGTGGGGTGGGGGATTTCGGCAACACCAGGGGCTCGACATGGCTGAAACTTCCCTGGACGGCTCAGCTACTCCAGGTGGAAGCATCTGTCCCTCCCCCAGCCAGGCCTGTGTGAGGCAGACTTTGGGACATGCTGCACGCCTTTGGGACGAGCAGCCCAGTGGGCTCAGAGCTCTGACAGTGAACCCAGATGAGGGTGCTGTGCGGGCCGGGTGGGTGCTGTGTGAGTGCATAGGGGCAAGCAGGCTGGTCCAAGGGACTTGAGTTGTCTGCAAAAAAGTGGGAGTTAGCTGGAAAAGAAGAAGCTGCGTGGTCAGAGGCGTGGAGGCAGGCAGCGGAATGACCCATTTGGAGGACTGCAAGCATTTCCACGTGACTGACTGCAGTGGGACGGGAGTGTGGGAGACCGGTGGGCAGGCGGCGGGCGGAGGGCTGGAGAAGGACCCTGAGGGCTCAGCCAAGGAGCAGGACTTTTCTTGAAATGGCAGAGAGGCAGAGAGCTGGGCCCCTCCTGAGCCCTCTCACTTCCATGCAGGGACCCTCCCAGTGAGGCAGGCCTGGGCCTCAGCGGCTCCCCGACCCCAGCTGCTGGCTCAGCTCTGCCTCTGTGTGCGCCAGCGGGAGGCTGCCCCCGTGCGCCATGAAGGCATGGCATGGGCTGGGGCTGGCTCTCCTGGGCTGCTCTCCACCCACGGTCTTGAGGTTCTGGATCCCCTCTTCCAGGGGCCTGATCGCCGAACCCTAGCAGGGGAAGGGCCCCGCAGCCTGCTCACTGGTGCCTGGGGTGCCACCACCATCCCCGCTCTGGCTCTGGTAGGGAGGCAGAGGCCACTGGGGGAGGGAGAATGTGGGCAAGAGGCCATGCTCCCTCCCGCAGGCTTCGTGAAGGCTCAAAGTGTTCTGGAGGTGTTCGGGGAATGGCCTCCCTTCCTCAGCTAACTCCAGTGCCTCCCAGCTCGGCCCCCACATATCACGCTCAAGCCGACCGACCCTGAGGCAGAAAGTAGAGCTGGCCTCTCGCCATGGGCTCCAGCCCTACTGCCGAAGGAGGCAGGATGGCGCAGAGGGGAGGGCGTGAGTTCTGCGTCACTCATCCTTGGGGCCAGATCCGGGGTCTGGTGGGGAGCACACTGTACTGGCAAGGCCGTGGGAAGCAGCACGTCGTGCCTTGCTAGCTACCTTTGACCCAGGATTCCCACTTCTGAGAGTCTGTCTTACAGAGACACCTGCGCAAATATGACAGAGGCACGCACACGAAGCCACACACTTGTGATGGCAGAAAATCGGAAACATTCTCAATAGACGTCAACTCGGGACTGATGTCCCAATGGTATGTCCCATGATGGAAATTCAAGACAGGTCTAAAAAAACCCATGAGACTGGGTGTGATGGTTCACGCCTGTAATCCCAGCACTTTGGGAGGCCGAGTGGGTAGATTACTTGAGGTCAGGAGTTCAAGACCAGCCTGGCCAACATGGTGAAACTCTGTCTCTGCTAAAAAGACAAAAATTACCCAGGCGTGGTGGTGGGCACCTGTAATCCCAGCTACTTGGGAGGCTGAGGCAGGAGAATTGCTTGGGCCTGGGGGGCAGAGGTTGCAGAGAGCTGAGATTGTGCCACTGCACTCCAACTGGGGTGACAGAGTGAGACTCAGTCTTAAAAACAAGCAAACAAAAAAAGAATCTGAACGTTTTCTGTGTATGAATGTGCAAAAAAGCTCCGGGATTTCTGTTAGGTAAGAAAGCAACTGTAAGTCAGTGAAGAGCAGAGAAAACGCCCGATGCCCAGGCCGGGGCAGGAGGCAGCATGACAGGCTGGGGAGGCCCTGGGGAGTTTGGTGGGACTGAAAGGAAGAAGGGACAGACCAGGCAAGTGAGATGGAGACCAGCTTGGGAGGGCCCCTGGGCGCAGAGAAGAAACTGAGAACCACCAGGAGCTGTGGGACAGTTTTCAGCAGATTCAGATCTGCTTTGTCGGGTAACGAGATCTGGCAATGGTAAAGCAACGCTCCACATTTATAATGTGCTTTTCATGCACAGTCTCATTAAACCTCTCCGAACTCCAACCCCTGTGAGAGAAGTGCTATAATCATCACCCGTTTTTTTACACACATGGGGCTGGGGCATAGGAAGGTTGAAGAATGAGTCCAAAGTCACACAGCTGGTGAACAGCAGAGCCAGAGAAAGGACCCTGCGCCCGTGCCGGAATCACCTTGCTATCCTGCCTTTCGCAGTGGTGTTGGACTGGAAGGGGATGGCTGGAGGCCAGGGACAGTCAGGAGCTGTTATGAGATGGGGACCCAGATGAGAAGCAGTGAGGGCCTGGGGAAGGCAGCGAGTTTGGGATGGGGACTCAAGTGTAGACTGAAAAGCTTTGAAGGATGTGGGAACAAGACCTGGTGGTGAATGGGGACCCAAATCCATCCATTGATTCATTTATGCAGCAAAAGTATTGCGTGCCTACTGGGTGCCAAGTACTGTCCCGGAAGCTGGGCTTACATCAGTCACCAAAATCAACGAATGCCCTGCCCTCAAGGGGCTTTCCTTCTAGCTGATGGAGACAGACAATAGTGATACATATAAAAAATATGTAATTAGGTAATCTGTTAGCATCGTGGAAAACTAAAGGTAAGGGGGATTGGCAGCCCTGGTCCAGGAGGTGTCTGAAGTTTTAAGTAAGGTAGTCAGGGGAAGTTGTTTGGGGAAGGGCACTCCAGGCAGAGAGAACAGCCAGGGCAAAGGTCCGGAGTGGGGGCATGTCTGGTACATTGGAGGAACAGCAGTGGGAGGCTGCCACCCTGTCCATCAGTGTGCACAGGGAAGGGCTACATTTCTTCTTTTTCTTCCTCCCCTCCCCTTTTTTTTTGAGACAGAGTCTCATTCTGTTGCCAGGCTGGAATGGAGTGCCGTGGCGAGATCTCGGCTCACTGTGACCTCCACCTCCCAGGTACAAATGATTCTCCTGCCTCAGCCTCCTGAGTAGCTGGGACTATAGGTGCATACCACCACGTCCAGCTAATCTTTTGTACTTTTAGTTGAGACAGGGTTTCACCATGTTGGCCAGGTTGGTCTTGATCTCTTGACCTTGTGATCCACCCACCTTAGCCTCCTAAAGTGCTGGAATTAAAGGCGTGGGCCACCGCACCTGGCCGGGCTATTCTTCTTCCATTTGGGGTCAGGCCCAGCCCTGTCATCTGCTCTGGACAGAGATGCGTGTCACTTCTGAGCTGAAGCGTGGAGAGCCAGTGAGTGATTCCATGTCCCGGTCACCCTGCCCAGAAGCTGGTGATTCTCCAGATGTCCCAGACGTGGTCATGAGCAAGGCCGATGCAGCATCCATCTTGCTGCTGACCCTCATGGACATGAAGCTGGAATAAGAAATGCCCCTCTCTGCTTTTAAGGCCCAGTGACTGGGGGTGGTCACTGCGGCACGGCCCAGCCTTTGTCAACTGATACCCCAGGGGAGGCTTCTGCAGTGCAGCCAGAGAGAAGGGGGTGCAGGGAGGAGAGCAGGGGATGCGGGCGAGGAGGCCAGGGCGCCCAATCATTCCCCGATTTTACTGAGAGCGACATGGGCGGCCGGGTGGGGTGGGGGCGGCGAGCATCCAAGAAGCATCAACCCGAGAGGTGCGATCCAGTGACAAACCTGAACAGGACGGCTCTGGCAACTGTGCTGGGAACACCTGGGGGCAGGAGTGAAAAGGTGGGAGCAGGGAGACCAATTAGGAGGCTTCTGCAATGAGCCAGATGAGAAATGACGGGGGCCTGGCACAGGGTGGGGGCGGCAGTCAGACTCTGGGTCTCCACTGAGATACGAGCTGCAAGATGTGCCCATGGACAGGAGAGGGAGAGGGGTCTGGGATGCCTCCAAGGCTTTTGATCTGAGCAGCAGGAAGGAGAAAGCTGCCAGCCGGGGGTGGGGAGAGTGCGGTGGTGGGGGAAGTGGGTTGGGGTGCTGTGGGGAGCGGGAGCTGGAACGGCTGAGATGCTTGTTAGACATTCAAGTGGAGTGTTGTGTGGGCAGCCGGGGAGAGGGCTGGACAGGGAAGGGAGGACGACCGGGCATCTGTTTGGGTGTGGACAGTACAGACAGCAACTAATGCCTTGAGACCCGATGAGATCAGGAGGGGTGAAAGCTGATGCCTCTTTCAGCATCTGGGCTGAGGACAAGGGAGAGAGAAGGGAGGGCATCTTGAGGGACATTCTGGAGGTGGTGTCCAGCAGGTATGTGGATTATCTAGTTTGGACCTCAAGAGAGAAGCCAGAGGGTGGGGGGCTTGAGAATGCAGTAGGAGGGGCAGGCTAGGGGTAGGAGAGGTCTGTCTCTCCGGGTGGAGGCGAGGTGGGGGATAAAGGCCAAGGAGAGAGCCCTGGGCGGGGCTTGAGGGTGGCCTCAGAAGGAGGAAGTAGAACCTCAAAGGGGCCAGTGATGGAGTGGGCAGGGAGATGGGAGGAAATCTGGGTGGGCGTCTCAGGAGCCAGGAGCATGGGCACATGTTTCAAGAAGAGACACAGAGTTGGCCGGGTGAGGTGGCTCACGCCTGTAATCCCAGCATTTTGGGAGGCTGAGGCGGGTGGATCATGAGGTCAGGAGTTTGAGGTCATCCTGGCCAACATGGTGAAACCCCATCTCTACCAAAAATACAAAAAATTAGCCGGGCATGGAGGCGCGCGCCTGTGATCCCAGCTACTCCGGAGGCTGAGGCAGGGGAATTGCTTGAATTTAGGAGGCAGAGGTCGCAGTGAGCCGAGATCTCACTACTGCATTCTAGGTTGGCGACAGAGCAAAACTCTGTCTCAGAGAGAGAGAGAGAGAGAGAGAGAGAGAGAGAGAGAGAGAGAAGGGTCTATGCTTGGGAATGGCGTTGAGGAATCCAGGCAGGATGGCATTGAAGTGCCCCAGGCATAATCGCAAACAGGTGGTCAGTGGCCGTGGTGGGGTGTTGGGGCAGGAGTTAGATCCCAGGAGTTCAGGGGACAGGGAGGAGGGGGTTAATGAGGCAGTGAGTGGAGCCCGTGCTTTCCAGAGCTGAGGGCAGAGGCTGGAGTGCGGGGTGCAGGGCTGTGGAGAGAGGGGCCCTCTGGAATGGGAAATAGGCAACTGATTTGATGCCTAGAGGCAGCAGCCGGCAGTTGGGGGCAGGCTGAGAAGCCAGGGAGACCAGGCAGAATGTCAGCAGGTGCCCCACAGCCTCAATGGCTCCTGAGGAAGGAGAGCCAGGCTAAGGTGGTGATGGGAGGGGGCCACAGGCAGAGTCAAGGAGGGGCAGAGGCAGGGCAGAGGGAGCTCTAGCCACTCTTACAGATAACTGAGGCAGCCATGTGGTGAGAAGCCCAGAGAACACAGAGGCCTCCAGGCGGGGCAGCCCTGCAGGCACAGAGGCAGAAGCAGGAGTGTATGGGGCAGGTGGGGGGCCTTAGCAAAGCCACAGAGGCAAGGAAGCCTGTGGGGCTTTGGGAAACAGGACGGGAGGGACCCAGGGGAGAGACGCTGGAGCCTGAGAGTCGCTCATCAGGCCTTGGGTGCTGCTGGCATCTTGGCTGAGCCCTGCCTGATGGAAGAGGCCCACTGTCCCCCCACCCCGTCTACCTCCTGCTTGGGCTTGGGAGGGCCTCCTCCAGGCTCACGTCCTCTCCAGGCCTGGCCTTGAGGTCCCAGGAGGGGGCAGGTGTCCAGAGGCAGGCTTGGGCTGGATGAAAATTCCTGTGAGAGGACCTGGCTTTGGTAGCTTACGCCTGCTGGGCACACCTGGAAGTTACCTACTGAATCATCAGAGCCACTCTGCCTGGGAGTGGACCTGTTTCTGAAGGATCCACCCACTTCTCTTTTCTGAAAGTCGGAACTACCTTTCATCACCTCAGGGAAAAGGAACTCTTTGTTGTCTTTTCTGGCAAACCACCCCCTACACACACACACACACACACACACACACACACACACACACACACACACGAGCAGGTCATGATTTGCCTGGTGTGGTGCTCACGATGGCCTCAGGGGGAGGTCACTGATCCTCTCCATCTGACAGTTGGGAAGCTGAGGCTGGGCTGGTGCTGTGACCTACCCTGTGTCACACTGTGGACTGAGTCTGTGGCGGCTACAAACACGGCAGGGAGCGTGGGAGGCCTGGCCACAGTGTTATCTGGCTCCTGCACGTGGCTGCCAAGCAGCCTCTGTGGCCTGGTACATTCCTGATCTCTTCATCTCTCGTGGGTGCCTGTTTGGTTTCTTGAATGCCTGGGGTTCCTGTCACTCTCCCGGACATACGAGAGAGCTCCTCCGTCTCCTGTCACAGGCAGTTCGTGCAGGGCCCCACGCTGCCACCACTGGCTTCCTCATTCTAGCTTCGAAGGTCATGGCCTTCTCCCTCCTGGAGGCCCAGGAAGAGACCTGAGCCCTAATCCCCCTGGCTGGACCATCGGCTCCCTGAAGGCAGGGGCCACGTCCCAAAGCTTCATTCTCCATTTCTTTTCAGAGCTGACTCACTCCTGGTGCCTAGGGGCAGATGGTGGGGGTCATCCTAGGAGCCACTGGTCCTGGGAGAAAGGAAGTAGCACTAACTGAGAACTGTTTGTTTTTTTTTTTTTTTTTTTTTCTGAATCTTGCTCTGTTGCCCAGCCTGGAGTGCAGTGGCGCGATCTCAGCTCGCTGCAACCTCTGCTCCAGGGTGAAAGCGATTCTCCTTCCTCAGGCTCCTGAGTAGCTGGGATTACAGGTACATGCCACCATATCCAGCTAATGTTTTCTATTTTTAGTAGAGATAGGGTTCCACCTTGTTGGCCAGGCTGGTCTTGAGCTCCCGACCTCAGGCAGTCTGCCCACCTTGGCGTCCTAAAGTGCTGGGATTGCAGCGTAAGCCACCTTGCCCGGCCTTTACCGAGCACTCTGGGTGAGCCGGGCTCTAGCCCCATCTCCCCTATTCCTTCCAGGAACCCTCTGAGGATGATGTCACTGTCCCCATTGTACAGGTGAGAGAACGAAGGTGACATAGCTGGCTTCTAGCCCTCATCTCTGTACGCCGAGCATTCAGGCAGGCAGAGAGACGTCAGGGCCATTCCTGGCTGGGCATTTGTGGGGGGCTGGGACAAGCAGAGAGCAGGCCCCTGTGGGTCACGACAGGGGAGCCAGGTCAGCCCCGTCACGCAGGGGTCCTTTCCTTCTCCCCGACATGATGAAGGGTAGTTAGTTCCCCAGCACTGGCCAGCCCCCTCAGGGGCCCATCCCGGGTCCCCGCCCTCAGCAGCGGGTGCTCTGTGGTGCCCTGGTGACTGAGCGGGGGGCCTGTGAGGCAGCCCGTGACCCAAGTGTTCCCTGCACCCCCTATCTCAGGCCACTCACGGAAAAAGAAAGAAAATACCTTCTGGCCTTATCAGCCCCACACAGAGGCCCCACTGTGGTGTGGTAACAGGGTCAGATAACCATTTCTTAGAACCTGAAAGGCGCAGTTCTGAGCTCCCAGGCTCCAGAACATTCTTCCTCCACAAGCAGCACAACCTGTTCGTTTAGGGCCTCAGGGCGCATTCTCAGAGGGGCCCTCCCTGGACAGTCTTCTCCGCACTGGCCTCCCCACCGGCCGGTGGCCTCCAGCTTTGTCCTCCCCACCGGCCGGCCGCCTCCAGCTTTGTCCCCCTCCAGCTTTGTCCCCCTCCAGCTTTGTCCCCCTCCAGGGCCTCCCTCTCTTCCCGGAGCCTCTGGCCCCGGTTCCTGGCTGGCGTCGGGTTTTCCAGAATGAGGCCTCGGGTTCCTGGTGCTGCTCAGGAATGTCCACGGCCTGAGTGAGGCGGGGAAGGAGGTCTCATGCTCCTGGCATGGGGCCTGCCT